>NC_089580.1:159283444-159591626 GCF_019320115.1 Miscanthus floridulus
CTATAGCTCAACATTTCTATAGATACACTGTCCACTTAGTTCATGCTTGTTTGGACACACAAACTCCAACGTATTCTCAAGGTTTATCACAACTCGATCTCAACTCGATCTCCACAATCACACAGAGGAGGTTCCTCGAGTCGTCTAACTGCGGCTAAGTGGTTCTCCTCCTTCATCATTGGTGGGGGGTTAGGGGCCCACCGCTCGAAGTGCTCACGTGGATGTCTCCCTCTCCACCAATCATCAAAAAGGAGGTACCTTGGGTCAAACTTGTCTGGACCGTCGATCCACTGAAAGAAAAAGCACCTCTCATAGGCCTACACAACAGGATTCTAACAAAATATTAGTAACCTAGTAACACAAATGAAGAAAAAAAGATACAAAAAGAATTACTTACATTAAAACGACTGCATGTGTAGAAGCAACGAGCTGCTGTGTCTAGATGTCTCGATTGAAACACGTCGACCGAACGACCAAATCACAGTTAGGGATAGGGAGGTCAGGAGGGACGGGGATATCTTTGCTAGACATGTTGGGGTATAATTCTCTAGGATGACCCTATTTTCATCAATACTCCTCCCGATACATGTCTTGCATCTAACAAAATGGTTGTAATTTAACATCAATCAAAAAATCACTCGGTAATGTAAACGAGAACCATTTGCATTACAACTAAAATAATATAGCCAACACTTATAGGAACAAAAGTAAACCTTATATTAAACATGATAAACATACTTCTAACTAACTAATTAACCTTAACATTTTGAAAAGCGAACTGATATTTTCCTCCAAACCATAGCCCATAGTTCTCAAATACAATTTTCCTCCAAACCCTACCTACCATTCATAATCTTTGAATCCACCATTCAAACAACAAATAAGAGAATCATTACCGTGACCGAGGCTGAGGGGAAGCTTCAGGGAAGGGAGGGATGGAGGCGGGCAGCGAGGACCGGGCAGCGATAGCCCTAGGGAGAGGTGGGAGTGGATGGCGTGGAGGAGCCAAGGGAGGGGGCGATGACGTTGGGTGTGTGAATGAAACGGATAGAATGGAGAGATAGAGGGAAGAGGAAGCCAGCGGCGCGGACCTATGTTGGGCCCTACTGCGCCGTGTGGCATGGCGTGTCATTGCCGCACCAAAATCTGCAGCGTGGCAGCGCCTCCCGTGTCAGTCGGTCGGGGCCCAGGCCTATGCCACATCATCAGGTCTGCCGCGCCACCATACATGGCGTGTCAGCATTGATTGGCCGCGCCATGGCAATAGGCGCGGCCAAAAGTGTTAGATTTGAAAATAAAAAATAGTGTTAGATTTGGAAATAGTTTAAAAAAAGTGTTAGAAATAAAAAAAATCTCCTCACGCGCCATCCGGGATGGCAATGGCAATCATGAAAGTGAGACAAAATGGGTGGATACCGGAGGATACACTACTGCTGGCGCTATGAGGGTTGAGGCTCACGGTCATGGGGCATAGGAACTGGAAAGCAAGGGAGAGTGTCGTGGTTCTTTTATGTGCTCGTCCACTCCACTTTTGCGTGTTTTGAGGCAGGGAAAGGTGTGGCAGAACCACCTAATCTAATGCCTCCCAGGAGTACTTGTCTTCCATTAGACACTAAGTACTAAAGGGAGGATACTAAATTATACAATTCCATCGAGCACATCCTAAGGGAGAACCCAAAAATCCATATTTTTTTATCAGGATCACAAATAAGAGAATAAAGCTGATAACATTCTTAAGTCATTTCTTACATCACTTTCCATGCAATATCGAAGTATAATATTTATTGTTTATAACAGCAGAATATAACCATGCTATTAGAGTTTCAGCAAAAATAAAATAATTTATTGACAAGTTAAACATTAACCTGATGATCCGTTATATACATCATAACAGGTTATAAGTTTTCCATTGTAAAACATTTTGGGTGGAAGTTTCAAATAAACTCTATGTCCGCAACGTTAAGGAAATCCTCGCTGCGCCCACCAGGAGGTTTCCACACACAAGTGTCAGCTCCACATGTTCATGTCACCTGCAACAGGGTACAACAAACCTTGAGTACTCAATTGTACTCCATAAGACTTATCTGTTAGGAGGAAAGAAAAGACTTCAAGGATATACAAGGCTATCTGGCTTGTGGTTTATTGCATTTGCAGGAAGTATTACTAAACGTGCATCCTTATATTCAATTTCATTAGTAGTCATCATTAGTTCATTAACTAACCATTCTATGTAAGCACCTGTGCTACTTTCAAGTAGGTGGTAAGCAATCAGAACTATTTTACCATCTTTTATATTCCAGTTCTTACTACGGTGCTAGACTGTAGACAAGTCATATCGAATTACCCAACGATTCATGAATCAATGTGCCCAGCTGGGTACCCCAAAACACATGCCCCGCTTGTACCCTAGGCACAAGCAGGACCAACCCACCACTCTCCTGTCAAGGGGTCTAGGTCCCCGTCCAAACTTGGACTCCAAGCCCCCTCACCTGAGTCCCTGACTCAGTGTGGTGCTTAGACCTCCACCATCTCCGCCTCCAATCAGTCGATCCAAAAAGAGCTGGAACCCACGACAAGACAGCAATAAGCCTTCCATGCTCCCATAAACTAGTATGTGTTAAGGATAATAAGTCTATGACCTGACTAGAATCCAATGCAACGGATGGTCCTTAACCAACATAGGCGGAACAAGCACAATCTGAGCCTCGCTCGAATGCCTAACCAAGTCCAGATCCAAGTACTATTCTGTCCGGTCTCCAATTATCATTCATATATTTTCTATGTGATAGTAATATAATAACAACAATAATATCTTTCCTATCTCTCGCGAGTGATAGGCAATCACTTGACTTCTACCGGAGTCCTATAGCATAGCAATATACACGATCCTGTCATACTAGTAAAACTCATAGGATAAGAATATATATATATATATATATATATATATATATGCAAGTGGGTTTCATTCAAATCCTTAAACTTAATGCACAAGCATAAAAGAAAGTATAGAATAATAGGGGTTATGCATCGGGGTTTGTCTGGGTAAGATATAACCAAAAGTTAGCATTCTATCATGGTGACACGATCATCAAGACACGATCTTTTCCGCTACTTCAGTCATCTCCACGATCCATTGTTGTCCCTATTATGATATACGTGGATGCAACGCATAGATGTAAAAAATCAACAACAACTGTAACTCTTAAAAATTCGATTCCGCCTCGCAAGCTAACGAGATAGCTATATCTTGCTAGGCTACGGTTGTCGAACTAGGCGCTAATTTCCCACGATGTTTTAGTTATAAAATCCCTAGGTGCGTTTCTTTATCCATTTCATTGATTTAATATATAATCGAACTAGGGCTGATTAGCTACCTTAGCAAATTAATTATTCTGGAGCTACGAAAATTATAGAGAGCACATAATAAAACTATTAAACTACTATAAAATTTCCAAAGCTAGCACTATCATCATTTTATCACAAAAATTCCTACAAGTTCATGTCTTATTAAAACTATGCATTTCAAAATAATTCTGGCAACCCTACAAATAATACAAAACTATATGAACAAAATACACTAACAAGTAGACCATGATTTTAGGAACTTAACAAAATTGGTGTCACAATTTTTGGTTAGCTACACAAATCGATATTGAATTTACAAGTTTCTCTTAGAACTAAATGAGAAAATGCTTGAGAAAATGAAAAGGGTCGGTGGCCAAACGATTCGGCCCAGTGGCCCGACTTGGCCCACATGGAACGCGCGCGCAGCAAGCCGTCCCATGACAGGATCCCACGCGACCATGGCTATTTTGCAGAAAAGACCTTGATATATTCATTTATTACACGGCCCCATGCGCACTATTGCAGAAGAGACACGCTTTGCATCTAACACCCTCTAAAACCCATCTTTACAATGGCTCGCCCCCCTGGCATGTGCGCACGGCGGCGCAGGCCACCAACGGCCCACAACGGTTACGCCGGTTAACCTAGCGACACTCCGATGAGACAGGGAGGCCAACCGGGCTGTATGGCCAAATGCCCAAGGGCGGTTGGTGGTTGGGAGCATAACGGTGCACTACCAAAGCCGGGTCTCGACGATGGGCAAAATCGGGCGGCGCAACACTACCAAAGCCGGGCCTCGACGACGGGCAAAACCGTGTGACGGAGCGACTGTTCTGACTAAACTACGTGCGCTCAGTAGAGTAGGGGTGGCGAATGAGTATCAATGGCTCACAGTGGTGCCCGCTGCGGTGGTGGTTGGGGCAGAGGAGTGCCAAAGAGGACTGGCCACGTGCGTGCAGTGAGGTCGGCGACGCTCCGAGTGTGGCACCATCGCGTCACCGCGCCGTCGATGGGCTGCCAGGCCAAGGCAATGCGAGCATCGGGTGAAGGAAGTCAAGGCGAGTCTAGAGACAACACCAATTGGAGCTCTCTCCCCACATATTAGGACTTACCCCCAGCCCATCTGTTGCAGCGGCTTTCATGGGCGACGGTGAGAAAACGCCAAATTGGCCATCGATAGCGTCTGCCGGGGATGAGGAAGATGGAGCGCCTAATTGACTTCCTAAGCCACTCTCATGAGTGAAGGCTCGGGCTATAAACGCCTAGAGCTAGGTGGACCAGTGGGCGGCGACGCGGTGCTCTGGCTAGGCTACGTCATGGAGAAGGCGCACGAGCGGGTTAAAACCAAGTGGCACGGCTCGGTTAGCAGCAGCATGTAAACACGCTCATAAGAGACGGGACCTATAAGATCAGCGTGACGCATTTGAACCGAGGTGACCGGACGCGAGCGGGGCTCACCCACCGCGGCTAGCGAGTCAAAGTAAAGCGTGGTAGGGAAACGCCACATTGCTTCTACGGTCGGCCACCATTGCGACGCGGTGGCAGGGCTCCAAGGCATAGACGGGCGCGGTAGGTAGAACGAGGGGCGGAGCGAGCGCCACGTCGACCAACGGCGGCCACCAAGGCACTGGCCTGGCCCTGCGCGCGGCGCAGCAACACGACGACGGTTGCAATGGCACGGATAGGGAGGGACAACTCTGGGGCGACACGGCAGCAGCGACGACATCGGCTAGGCAGCAGCCAGCCAGGGCCGGCCAACGCTGGCGTGCGGAATAGATGCAACCGGCCCTTGCGCGGCACAGCTGACGCACAGCGCGGCCAAACACAGCGGCACCAGGGCAAGGGCGCGGTGACTGCGGCCATAGGGCCGAACGGCCGAACTAATGATGTGCATGAATTTTAAAGCTCCGACCAAAACCAACCAAGCTCGGTTAAGACCAAACCAATTTGCCAAGGCTCGAGAGGGGCCTAAAGGCTATCCCAAGGAACATCAAACGTAAACTTAGATGAACTACCGAGAGAGATAGAGACACGCCAAAATAGGTTCGTACAACCAGGTGCTGATTCACGAACGGGGCGCCAAAACCTGACCGCAACGCGTAAAACGAAGTTTGGGCAATTTTTACGAGAGCAACATGATCTCTAACACAACTTCGACCTACACCAAGCTCATGTACTCACTTTGATGCAATCAACAATATAAAAACTTGGACCTAGTGTTTAAATATTTTTTTGTTAGAAATTAAATGTCAAAATAGCATTGTCTTACTACTTCTCCATACTTAGAAACGTTAAGGATTCCAATTGAGACTAAGTAACCATTTACTCTTTTATCGCAAATTTTTAATAGATCTAAACCTTGTCGATTTCAACTAACAAACCTACCGTGACGTAGCCCGTACTTCGTACTAACTTATAGAAACAAAATATGTAGACATTGTTTAATTATTTTGTATAAAATAATCCTCCAAAGATGGCATTTTTTAATCCTAAGTTATATTACGCTTCAGTTTATAAAAATTATTTTTCATGCCAACAATTAAAACAACTTATTCAGTTTTTCATATTAGGATCTCATTAGTGTATTCTCACCTAAAATAAACTAACTTACAACACTCATTTAATTTTTCTTAATCATAGAAGTGAGTCGTATAAGATACGCGTGCCATTGTTTAGAACTACCTATCCTACTCTTCGCGTTATGATTTTTCATTTAACACATATAGGCATTTAAGTAAGCTAGCTCACTATATTTATTAGACCCATCTCTCAGGCCATAATCTCAGTGCTTAGCGAGCTCGTAACACCTGATGTGTTACAAAAGGCACGCCATGTGCGTGCATGAAAGGGAGCTCAGGAATTCAAGATTCGATGAAGGAGGAACCGGAAGATGAACAAGGGGAAGCATTCACGCTGAGCCCAGCTCACCAGTTCTAAAGTTGATCAATTCCAAACATCATGAGCTAGAGAGGGTTATAAACTCTTCTTTCGAAGAAATAAGTGTCATTAGATTTGTCATGAGATACATTTCATATTACAATTATTTAGTATCACAAAAACATTGGTATATATATATATATATATATATATATATATATATATATATATATATATATATATATATATATATATATATATATGGTCAAACTTTAGACAAGTTAATAAAAAGGCAAAAGCTACTTTGTGAGCAGGTGGGCGTTTAACGCACCGCACGCCCATGCCCGCGCCCTCCTCCTCCTCCTCTCTTCTTCTTTCTCACCGCACCGCACCACACGCTCTCTCTCCTCACGTGTTGTCGTCCCCAACTCCGATGGCCGACGGCCGTGCCCGCGCGCCTGCCCCACCCCCTTCTCCCCCAACTCCGACAAACTTAGAAGAGAAAAGGGCTCGGGGGAGGCAGGCCGACCAGACGGTGAGGATAGTGAGATGACGTCTTAGGGTTCTGGTGGCGGTGGAGGCGGGCGAGCCAGGTTGGGACAGGGGAGCCCATGGCCATAGCGGCGGCGGGAGGGGGAGGTGAAGAAGGAGGCCGCTGCGGACGCACTAGGGTTTCGCCGGAGCTCTGCGGCCGCGGCCACGGCGGCGGAGATCCGGCGAAACCCTAGCACGCCGTGGCGGGGCAGTGGGCAGTGGCGGGGACAGGGGCAAGGGTGAGGGGCGTCGGAGGGAGAAGAAGGGGAAGGGTGCGGCGGAGGAGGGGCAGAGGAGAGGGAGCTAACACAGGGCCAGTCGTGCATTGGTTGCTCCCATAAAAAATGCATCTATAATTGCATTTTTATTAAACAGAGGTAGTCTGTTTTCACAAACTTCTTATGCTCATACTATTTTTATAAACTTAATTGAACTCTAAACCTTTGAACTAGAGATACATTCATCCGAACAGTACCATTTATGCGGACTCCTACCTCCTAGCCCCAGCCCCAACAACAGCCCCATCAAAACTCGCTGACCGTCACCGATTAGGCATCTCAAGGCTGAACTCAGCAAACGTTTTAAAAAAAAACTGAAGTGAGCAAGACCCACCTCGTGCTGAGTGGTGACGAGAGTGACTAACCTGTCTGAGCAGCTACTCAGCGCGCACCAGCCTCCGTCCCTCCCTCTGAAGTTCTATGACCACTCCACTGGGGTCCTCTGTATCGCTAGTCAAAGCTGCATTTCGGGCAGCGGCAGGCTGTCGTGGATGCATCCAACACAACAGGGTAGAGGGAAAGGAGAAACTGGGGACGAGGAGGACTGACCCATCCCCATCCAAGGGTTGGGAGAGAAGCTGTGGCCTGTGCTGTGGGGATATCCTACCTGAAGCCTGATTACCTTCATGAGCGGTATGGCCATAACCCATAAGCTTCCAAACGGGGAATCCTTCCTTTTGCGCGCGCGTGGGTCACTGGCAACTTCGCAGATCAGAACCGCGGAAATGGATGGAGCGGAGCAAACGGCAACTCTCCCTTCCCTTTCACATGTGGCCTCCACTCCAGCTGGACTCTTCTTCATCCAAATCAGCCGAAATTTTCGGCCAAATATCGGCCCTGATTTCTCCTGCACGGTAAAATTACCTATTTCAGAATATCGTCGATACTACATCAGTACATTTGAACAATCATCAAATGTAGGCCTCCGTTCGGCTGGCAGAATTTTTGCTGAAACTGACTAAAAATCACTGTTCTGTTGAATTGTTGTGAGAGAAAAATACTGTTCCGACTGAAAAAAGAAGCCGAACAAACCGAATATGGAGTAAGCCGAACGGGCCGTAGAAGGAATCATCTGATAACAGTCTCTAATTTTCTATGGCAAACGGCATGCGAACAACAGTTTATTTTCCTGATAAGATGGTACTCCCTCCGTACTTTGACAAAAATTATATAAAAAAATACTAACATCCCTGATGCAAAATTAATATCATTAGATTAGTTATAGAATATATTTTCATAATAAATTTATTTGAAGATATAAATATTAATACTAATTGTTATAAATTTGGTTAAACTTGAGTTACTTTGATCGGCACGAATCTCTTAATCGTATTCTTTTCTGGATGGAGGGAGAAAAAAACCTTGCCAGCAACTTGGTATTTTGTCACAAGCAACAAGCAAGAATGGAACACTTTTCACAGTTCGTGAGAAGGCTGAGATGCGTGGCTTTACCTTTTCCGTTTTCACCTTTAACAAAAAGCTCTTCTCTGAGGTAGACAGGTCCCTGCAACACGGCCTTGAAGACTTTCAGGTAGACGTAACCATGCCTAGTTGCATTTGTCTCCCACTAGCTTAATAGTCTTACTGTGTAGAGTAGGTTTCTTTAACCTCTCCATTCAAAATTCAAATATCCTGACGGTTTGCTGTTGTCTATATAATCGGTAACTGTATCTGTATGCTATCTTTCTTAATGACGGAACTAATTAACAAGTGTATCCGATGTGAGCCAACAGATCACAAGGATGAAGGACCTACTCACATTAATGCATGCTGCCTGTCTCTGTTCGGCGGACCTAAAACCCAAGGAAGACCTCTAATCTAAAATGATAAATGACAAGAACAAACCCGTACCATTAAGATGCATGTAGTTGATCTAAGAAAAAAAAAATATGGATATAGTGGTCAATATGGCGACATGGCCCTCATGGGCATTCTTAGCCCATGCGGCGCCGGCCTGTGGGACCGCTTTGGCCCCAAAATCTAAGGAACAAGTATACCTTATGTATTATAGGCATTGTCTCAAATATTTGTGAAGCCCAAAAAGTCGAAGCTAAGTCTAACACATAATCTATCGTTGCGATCAATGGTTTCTATGTCCTTCCATCATACTTCTCGACTCTCAGCAAATGAAGGAGACATGTATTTATGCAATATATCCTTAGTCTTCTGTGAGTCTATACTATGTATTTATGCTATTAGGTTTTGTTGGAACCCACTAGAACTAATAGTTAGCCGCTAAACATATAGCGCAAGTGGATCCAAACAACTAACTATTAGCTAGGGAGAATGTTAACTATTAGTTTTACTAGTAGGTTTGGAGCTACCAATTAACTATTAGCCAGGGGCTGTTAACCACTGGTGAATCTACAGCTTGCCACCAGGGTCCGCCGACCCCGACAAAATTTAAAATTCTAAAACAAAATTACTTTACACAGTACTAATAGTTCCTAATGACTTCATTTATTTTCAGACATGACCCCGATGGCTGTTTGTCCTAGATTCACCCCTGTTGTTAACTATTAGTTCCACTAGCAGGTTTAAAGCTATTTGTCAGGTACCATAAGAAGGGGTCTCCAAAGCAACAACCGAAAAAATCGCTTAGACTCCATCAAAATCAAGGCCAAGAGACAAACTATTGGCTAACCCCCGGTCTCGGACGGCCTACCGGATCTCCGCATCGCTCGAGGCCTCGCATGAGGGGCCTCGGACGGTCTACCGATTTTCCGCCTCGCTCGAGGCCTCGCACGAAAGGCCTCGGACGGGGAACCGATTCTCCGTCTCGCCCGAGGCCCCGCGCGTACAGCCTCGGACGAGATGCCGATTCTCCGTCTCGCTTGAGGTCGGCTCGGCAATAACCCCGTCGCCTCTGCCTCGACCGATCTCCCCAACAGAGCGTCGCGTCTAATTAATGCGACCAACCACTCCCACGACATCAGACGGACGACGGCTCGACACAGCAGAGCAGCCGACGAGACGGGAAGTCGCATCAGCACCATACCGTCCAGGACAGGACAGGGCAGGGGTTATCAGCCGCTGTGCTCGGTACTGTGCCCACGACCGGCGCCCGTACTGCACTGTGCTACCTAACCCCTGCTCTAGGAACAACACGGCGTGCGGAGTCAAGTCTAGGTTACTATAACCTTGGAATCATTGTACAGGACCAACTGCTCCCTCCACGCCTTGGTAGTCTACTTCAGGGTGTCGGCAACCTCGGGATTCGCGCCCGCCGAGCCCCCCACGACGGCTCGGCCTCGGCACCAACTGAGCCTCGGCTCTTCACGCGGTCAACACACAGCGACCGACACGTCGCCCGCCAGGCCCTGCGACAAGCTATCACTGGAGCTCCCATGTCACACAGGGTTGGATGTGACCGGCGCATTGCTCCAGCACTTCAAGGGCAGGACCGCTCCATCGACCATGTCGCCACAGTAACAGGCTATAGGACTCGGACATGCCGCCTCTGTTCGCACGACGCCGCGTAGCTAACACATGTATCACCCCTGTCCCCCTTCAACTATAAAAGGGAGGGATCGGGGCCGTTTCTAGGGAGGCTCGGGCGCACGAGATAGACAAACACGTACAGGAGGATAGACTCACTCTCACGCTCGCACACACCCAGGCATAGACGGGTTCATGAGGTAGACGAACACACACTCGACACTCTATAACGCGCACGCTTCCCCGCTGCCTGAGATTAACATCTCAAGCAATCCACGCCGCTCCACGCAGAGACCTAGGACTAGCTCCCTCTCTCGCCCTGCTTGTAACCCCCTACTACGAGCATTTCGGTGCAAGGAATACAAGATCGACCTCTCAGGCTAGATATAGGGCACCTATTGCCTGAACCAGTATAAACCTTGTGTCTCTTTGCATCACCATCCTAGATGAGGAGCACACAGTACATTTTTACTAGTTGGTTGAGGTCCCACCGGTCCAAAACACTGACAGTTGGCGCGCCAGGTAGGGGATCTACTGCGTGTCATCTTCGTCATCCCGACAAGTTCCGGATGGCGGACCCCATGCGACCACTGCGTCTAGGCACGATAATCTGGTTCGGGAGCCTAGAGTTCATGTCTCTAGGCATGAGTACGATATGGTACTCCTCTCACCCAGAATCCCACTGACCGTCGACAACGTCGCGCCTCGGCAGCCTGGGCGTAGGCGGCGCCCAGGCCGCCGCTCTCATCACGCTCGCCAGGCACGGCACGGGCGGGACCACCCCAACACCACGCAAGCTCAGGGCGACGCACCGCGCTCCACCGGTATCCCACGCCCAGCTGTTGGCACAAGGTCCCTGGTTGGGGACCTGTCTAGCCTGAGCCTGGACAAGGGAAAGACGCCGGTGGCGCACGACGACGCCCCGTCATCAAGCCTGAGGAGTCGACTTCGGCGGAGCAAAGCCTGGTGATGGCACCATCCCCGTACCCCTTCGGGTTGAGAAATGCCGCCGCCACCTATGCTTCCGCCTACGCTTCTGCTCACGTAGAGCCCTCAGGATGCCACCAACGCTTCGCCCTCGACTTCGGCACCACGACTTTGACTCACACCCACGTAGACTCCTCGGAGGAGGACGAGGCATGGGCCAAAGCGGACTTCTCTGGACTTCGCGACCCTGAAGCCATGCGCCGCTTCCTGGCCGCGAGCGATTACTGCTTCGGCTACTCCGACTCTGACAACGAAGGCACTTACGATCCCACTCGTGAGTGCTTCTACGTCGGACTCAGGATGTCGAGCACGGGCGATGAGGACGAGGGGGCAGGCAACCGTTCCCCGCTTTGCCAGGGAGCAGGCGATGCCACACCTTCACGAGTTGTCCCACCGGCAGCGTAGAACGAGAACCTTGCCCCCGGACATCTTCGACGCCCGGACCTAGAGTAGCTCCGTGAGCTTTAGGCCAAGGTCGAACAAGACCGACTCCTTCTGCAGCAGCTCCGAGACACTCTCGAGCAGGAGGAGCCCGGCGGAGGGCCCACGACGTCCACCACCGCATCAACGATGACAAAGGGGGTGAGCAACCCCCAATCTTCAATCGCGCTAGCCAGAACATCATGGCTGCAGCGATGCTAGTCCGAACGATGCCCGAGCCCTCTACCACAGAGGGGCGACGGGTCTGTGGCGAGCTCCGGGATCTCCTCAAGACCGCCGCGGTGCAGCAGGCCGAGAGTTCTTCCTCCCGACGGCGCGGAGGCGCCTCGAACCTTCCCATGGCACCGCCTCGGTAGGATAGAGAGGCCTCGGTTCGTCCCGAGCCTGCTTGGGCACCGACAATCAACAGGGTCCCCTTGCTGCACGACTGCCTCGGCAATCGACGCGAGGTGCAGGGTGACCATGAGGCGGTCAGCACGATGGCACCACAACAATGAGGGGCCCACCCTGGGCTACCATCCGCACCGAGGTGGCCGCTACAATAGCGGGGAAGACCGCAGTCCTTCCCTTGAGCCGCCTGGTCCCTGAGTCTTTAGCAGAGCCATCCGCGCTGCTCATTTTCTGGCCCGGTTTCGGCAACCGACCAACCTCACGAAGTACAACGGTGAAACCAATCTCAAACTTTGGCTGGCCGATTACCGCCTGGCTTGTCAGCTAGGTGGCGCGGACGATGACCTGCTCATCATCCGCAACCTCCCGTTGTTCCTGTCAGACTCGGCGTGAGCCTGGCTTGAACATCTCCCCCCTCATAGATCCATGACTGGTGCGACTTGGTAAGGGTCTTTGTCGGAAACTTTCAGGGAATATACGTGCGCCCTAGGAACTCCTGGGACCTCAAAAGTTGTCGCTAGGGCCCGGACGAGTCTCTCCGAGACTTCATCCGGCGCTTCTCCAAGAAATGCACTGAGTTGCCAAGCGTTGGCGACTTGGAAATCGTCCAGGCTTTCCTCTCCGGCACCACCTGCCGAGACTTGGTCCAAGAATTGGGCCGGAACGTGCCAACCTCAGCGGCCACACTCCTCGACATCGCCACCAACTTTGCCTCGGGCGAAGAAGCCGTTGGGGCCATCTTCCCCGACAACGATGCCAAGGGGAAGCGGAGGGCGAGGCCCCCAGGGCCTCGGCTCCCCACCTCCCCAAGATAAAGAAGAAGGGTTGCTAGGGGAAGCAGGAAGTCCTCGAGGCTGGCCTAGTCACGGCCGCAGAGCACAAAAATCCTCGAGGCCCTAGAGGCCCCAGGCTCTTCGACGACATGCTTAAGAAACCCTGCCCTTACCACCAGGGCCCGGTGAAGCATGCCCTTGAAGAATGCACCATGCTCCGGCGTTACTACGCCAAGCTCAGGCTCCCCGATGACGATGCCAAGAGGAGGGGCGCCGGCAACAAGGACAACGGATTCCCTGAGGTGCACAACGCCTTCATGATCTTCGGCGGGCCTTCAGCTGCCTCATGGCACTCCAGCGGAAGAGGGAGCGCCGGGAGGTCTTCTCGGTGAAGGTGGCTGCTCCCAGGTACCTCAACTGGTCTCAGGAGGCAATCACCTTTGACCGGGATGACCATCCCAATTACGTCCCGAACCCCGAGCAGTACCCACTTGTCGTTGACCCCATCATCGGCAACACCCGGCTCACTAAGGTATTGATGGACGGAGGCAGCGGCCTCAACATCCTCTACGCCAACACCCTGGAGCTCCTAGAGCTTGACCAGTTGCAGCTCCGGGGTGATGCCACGCCTTTCCATGGCATTGTGCCGGGGAAACGCACACCGCCCCTTGGGCGCATCGACCTGCCCGTCTGCTTCGGTACTCCCTCCAACTACCGCAAGGAGGTCCTCACCTTCGAGGTGGTTGGGTTTAAGGGAACGTACCACGCCATCCTGGGGCGGCTGTGCTACGCCAAGTTCATGGTGGTCCCAACTACACGTACCTCAAGCTCAAGATGCCGGGCCCCAACGGTGTCATCACTGTCGAGTCTACGTACGAGCATGCATACGACTGCGATGTCGAGTGCATCGAGTACGCCGAGGCTATCGTAGAGGCCAAGACCCTCATCGTCAACCTTGACCGACTCGGTAGCGAGGCGCCCGACTCCAAGCGTCGCGCCGGGACTTTCGAGCCCGCGGAGGCCATCAAGCTCATCCCAGTTGACCCCACCTGCCCTGATGACCGGGCGCTGAGGATCAGTGCCACCCTCGACATCAAATAGGAAGCCGTGCTCATTGACTTTCTTCGCGCGAATGCCAATATATTCGCGTGGAGTCCCTCGGACATGCTGGGCATACCGAGGGAGGTCACCGAGCACACCTTGGACATCCAGGCCGGCTCTAGGCCGGTGAAGCAGCGCATGTGCCAATTTGACGAGGAAAAGCACAGAGCCATCGGTGAGGAGATACAGAAGCTTTTGGCGGCTGGATTCATCAAAGAAGTGTCCCATCCGGAGTGGTTAGCTAATCCTATATTAGTTAAGAAGAAAAATGGGAAGTGGAGAATGTGTGTAGACTACACCGGTCTAAACAAAGCATGTCCAAAAGTCCCTTTCCCATTACCCCGAATCGACCAAATCATCGACTCCACTGCGGGATGTGAAACCCTATCCTTCCTTGATGCGTATTCCGGTTACCATCAAATCAAGATGAAAGAGTCCGACCAGCTCGCGACTTCTTTCATCACACCATTTGGTATGTACTGCTGTGTGACTATGCTGTTCGGCCTCAGAAACGCAGGGGCCACATACCAGCGGTGCATGACCCATGTCTTTGGCGAGCACATCGGGAAGACCGTCGAGGCCTACGTGGACGACATCGTGGTCAAGTCTAGGAAGGCTAGTGATCTCATCAGCGACTTGGAAATAGCCTTCAGATGCCTCAGGGAAAAGGGCAGCAAGCTTAACCCCGAAAAGTGTGTCTTTGGGGTCCCTTGAGGCATGCTTTTAGGATTTATAGTCTCAGAACGCGGCATCGAAGCCAACCCGGAGAAGGTCTCGGCCGTGACCAACATGGGGCTGATCCAAGACCTCAAGGGAGTACAAAGGGTTATGGGATGCCTTGCGGCCCTAAGCCAATTCATCTCACGCCTTGGCGAAAAAGGCTTGCCTCTGTACCGCCTCTTGAGGAAATCAGAACGCTTTTCTTGGACCCCCGAGGCCGAAGAAGCTCTCGCCAAACTCAAGGCATTGCTCACCAATTCTCCCGTCCTAGTACCGCCGACCAAGGGCGAGGCTCTCTTACTCTATGTCGCCGCAACGACCCAAGTGGTCAGCGCGGCCATAGTAGTCGAGAGGCAGGAAGAGGGGCATGCTCTACCCATCCAACGACCTATTTACTTCATCAGTGAAGTACTCTCTGAGACCAAAACACGCTACCCCCACATCTAGAAACTGATCTAAGACGTAGTCTTGGCTCGACGCAAGCTGCGTCACTACTTCGAATCCCACCCGGTAACCATGGTGTCGTCTTTCCCCCTGGAGGAGATAATCCATAACCGAGAGGCCTCGGGTAGGATAGCCAAGTGGGCCGTCGAACTCATGGGGGAGGCTCTGTCCTTTGCGCCTCGGAAAGCAATCAAATCCCAGGTCTTGGCCGATTTCATGGCAGAGTGGACCGACACCCAATTGCCACCTGCCCAAGTCCAGGCGGAATACTAGACCATGTACTTCGACGGGTCCCTGATGAAGACCAGGGCGGGCGCCGGTCTGCTCTTCATCTCACCCCTCGGAGTACACATGCGCTACATGATTCGGCTCCACTTCGCCGCCTCCAACAATGCAGCCGAGTACGAAGCCCTCGTCAATGGCTTGCAGATCACCACCGAACTTGGAGTACGGCGTCTCGACGTACAGGGCGATTCGTAGCTCATTGTCGATCAGGTGATGAAGGAGTCGAACTGCCATGACCCCAAGATGGAGGTGTACTACAAGCTAGTACATCGCCTTGAAGACAAGTTCGACGGTCTCGAACTCAACCACATCGCGCGTAAATTCAATGAGGCTGCGGACAAACTGGCAAAGATGGCGTCGGCATAGGCCTCGGTCCCCCCAAACATCTTCGCTAGGGACCTCCACAAACCTTCCATCGACTATGCCTCGGTGGTGGAAGAGGGCCTAGCGGTCGAGGCCCCCACAGGGCTCGAGGCCCCCTCTGTCGCCGAGACTCCTTCGGCCGAGCCCATGGTCATGGAAGTCCACATAGAGCCTCCTAAGGCCAACTAGGGCATGGACTGGCGAGTCCCGTTCCTTGATTGCCTCATCCGAGGGGAGCTTCCCGCTGATAGGACCGAAGCTCGATGGCTTGCTCGGTGAGCCAAGACTTACATTCTCAGCGACGGCAAATTGTATAGGCGAAGCCCATCTGGCGTCCTCCAACGATGCATCACTACTGAGGCAGGTCGAGCCCTACTTTGGGACTTGCACGCGGGAGCCTGCGGGCACCATGCGGCACCTCGGACGCTCGTCGGAAACGCCTTCCGCCAAGGGTTCTACTAGCCAACAGCGGTTGCTGATGCCACCAAGCTCGTACGCTCCTGCAAGGGATGCCAGTACTACGCACGACAGACACATCTCCTGGCTCAAGCCCTCCAAACCATCCCTATCACATGGCCGTTCACCGTGTGGGGGCTCGACATGGTTGGGCCTCTGCAGAAGGCCCCTGGGGGCTACACCCATCTGCTGGTAGCAATCAATAAGTTCTCCAAGTGGATTGAGGCTCGTCCGATCAATCGAATCAAGTCTGAGCAAGCGGTGCTGTTCTTCACTAATATCATCCACAGGTTCAGGGTTCCGAACACCATCATCACCGACAATGGGACATAATTCACCGGCCAAAAATTCCTAATGTTCTATGATGACCACCACATCCGTGTGGCCTGGTCGGCCGTAGGACACCCTAGGACAAACGGCCAAGTAGAATGTGCCAACAGCATGATCCTACAAGGCCTCAAGCCAAGAATATACAACCGGTTGAAGAAGTTTGGCAAGAAATGGCTTGCCGAACTCCCATTGGTCGTCTGGAGCCTGAGGAACACTCCAAGCCGAGCCACGGGGTTCACACCGTTCTTCCTGGTCTACAGAGCCAAGGCCGTCCTCTCCACTGACTTGGAATATGGTTCCCCGAGGCTATAGGCCTACAACGAGCAAAGCAACCGCACCACCCATGAAGATGCCCTCGACCAACTAGAGGAAGCCTGAGACGTTGCGCTTCTACATTCGGCCAAGTACCAGCAAGCCCTGCGACGCTATCAAGCCCGGCGCATTCGAAGCTGAGACCTGAAGGTGGGCAACCTGGTGCTGAGGCTGAGGCAGAGCAACAAGGGCCGCCACAAGCTGACCCCGCCATGGGAAAGACCATACATCGTCGCCCAACTGCTGAAGCCCAAGACCTACAAGCTAGCCAACGAGAAGGGCAAAATCCTCACCAACGCTTGGAACATAGAACAGCTACGTCGCTTTTACCCTTAAATTTCCAAGCATTGTATACATTGTTTCTCGAAATTCAATTAAGAAGCGTTCTTTAGCTGTCCTAATTTTTCGAGAAACCCCCAGGCCCATCAAAGGCCTCGGCGATACGATAACTTCATTAGGGAGACTCGGCTCCGCCTCTACAGAGGTGCCCACTGTGGGGCTCGAACAAGACACGGCTCTGCCTCTACAGAACCGAGCCTCCCTTGGGGGCTAGTAGGGGGGACTCCCCCTAAGTCCCACGCACCATTTTTTAGTCGTTTTCCAAAAAAATTTCTACACCAAACTCTCTATCACGCTCTGACAAATCAATTGTAAAGAACCTAAGGACCGAAAGTCCGTCTCAGGGCCAAAAGGCTAGACGAGTCGCGAGATGGCCTACGCCTCCGGGCTACGGCACTCCCTCACCACCTTTTTGCCCTAGGGACAACTTACGCTCCGAGGAAGTTTTTTGCAAATGATATGTTCAGAAACAAGACAGAGGGCAGAGGCTCAGAAATACAATAAAGAAAAACGATTAAGAAGCGTAGATGCATAAGTATTTCAAAAAGGCCTCGATAGGCCACCAGCGTTATGATACGGTAACGTAATCCCTAATTTATTTACATGGCCTCTTGGGCCTAGGTCAGGGCTCAGGTTCTCCAGCATCGGCGGACGGCGGGGGAGGGACCACCTCCTCTTCAAACAGCTTGGCCAACGCCATGCCAGGGCCCTCAGCTGCCTCCATTAGCTTTGCGACCTCCTCATCGGCCTCCTCGTCATCCTCTAGCAAGACGTAGCCATCACTAACGGCCTCGAGGTCGACACCGGCGTAGTGCGAGGAGATGACGGCCAGGGCATGCTTGATGCCCATGTGCAGCGCCCCCCGAAGTCGCTCACGCACTTGGCCGCTCAATGTGACCAAGCGGCTCCTAAGGGAGCTACCTGACTGGCCCCCCTCAACCTCTAGGTCCTCGGGGGCTACTCCCGCCATGTCTGGGAACAATGACTTCCCAAGGGATCGTGTCTCGAGCTCCTAGATAGGCAAAACAGGGGTCATTCACTACGAGAAAACTCAGAAAAAGACGACACCACATGAGAAAAGAAAGGCGTGAACCTAGGCGACCCTGGGTAGATCGTCGGCCATGACAGACAACGCTGTCCGCAGTGACCGCTCCGCCAGCTGGCGGTATTGCTCGAAGGTGTCCCAGCGCCCCCCCCCTTGGCCGCGTCCTCTAGGGTGAACAGAGGCTCCCCCTCAGGGTTATCCCGGCTCTACCACAAGACACGCGGGCGATCCCACTCATGGGGCTCGGGTCGTACACGCACAAGGGCCAAGCTTCCCTCGCCCAAGGTCAGAGCCGGCTGCTCCATAGTGCCGGCTGCCTCGGCATCGACCACCTCCTTCGCCCGGGAAGTATTGTCGGAGGAGATCGAATGGACCTCCACTTCCCGGCGCTCTCCTGCAACGGCGGCGGGCCTTGGACCGGCGGTGGTATTGAGGCTTGCCCCGCCTCTGCCTCCACTTCCTAGGCCGCTGGCTTTGCCGTGCTCACTCCGGTCCCCGCCACCCTGGCCTCGGTGGTCTCAGGGGCTCTGGTCTCCGCCACATCAGTCTCGGCGGTCCTAGGCACCCCGGCCTCCGTCGCTTCGGCCTCGGAAGTCCGGGGGCCTCTGTCTCTCCCTCGGTAGCCTCGGCAACTGAGGGTGCCTCAGCCCCATCTGACTCGCGGGCCTCGGCCTCACGAGGCACAGGCGTTTCCTCCCCCGCTCGCTCCGTGGCCGCCCCGGTAACCCCCCCCTGGGCGACTAGCTCCTTTAGGTCGGCCCTTGCCGGTGCCCCGCCGCGCTATACGGCGGCCTGCGCCTCCACCACCTATTGAGCGGTGGAGCCCGTGCTCACCTTGAGCGACTTAAGCGGCGCCAGGGCAGTCACTTCCGCCTTACGCTTCTGGCTGAAGGCAAAATACCCACTTGGTCAGCATATGACCATAAAGCGAGTGGGAAACGATACAAACTCCACTGAAAAAACACTCACCTCAAGCAGGGGTGCAACCACTTCGGCACTATGACCCGCCTCTGCAACGACGGTGGCGGTGGCGGTGGCACGGCCTCCGTATCCGCTGGTGCCGGCCGGCTCTCGCCGAACTTCGGCGCCCCCTCGATCCTCTGCGGGGGCAGTTGCGTCACCCCCACCGCCACCTACTCCACCTCTGCCATTGAGCCCACTAGGCTGACGGCGTGTTTTCCCAACGCCCGTGCCTTGGGCGTGTCGACCTCGGCCCCGGGGCGGGCGATCGCTGACCCCGAGGCGTCCTCTGCTCCTCCTCCTAGGAGCACCAGGCTGCTCGCTGACGCCCTGGGCGCCGTCTCCCTGACGTCAGGGAGATGGTCCAGGGGACCCACCCCATCTTGCTCTCGTCATCTCCATCCAAAGCATCCGTCGATAGTGACGGCGACGGAGATGACTCCACTGGGAGACCGTCCTGCCTCTGCTGTCGGTAGCGCTTCGCTAGTCCCTCACGTGCAAGGATCTTCCTCGTGTGCTTTGCCTCCTTGGTGTCCTTCCGCCTCTTCTGCGCCTCGGCGTGCGCCCGGTTCGCCGCCCACCGTGCTGTGTCCTCGGGAACGGGTGGCGGGGAGGCTCGCACATCTCTCATCCCCTGTAGGAACGGCGAATGCAAATAAAGGACTGGAAAATGGTAAGGAACGAGAAGGCCTCGGGGGCTGCAGCAGCGTGTGACTTACCAAAGAAAGGTACCCCTATGATGGGCGCATCACGAATGGGGTCAGACCATCGATCTTCAGCCACCCCTCCACTGTCTCTCTCACCCAACAAAGAATCTCCTCGTCAGAGAGGGCGGAGGCGGACATCCGGATGCCCTTGATTGGCTCGTCTAGTCTCATCTTGAACAGGCACCGCCGCCGAGCCATCAGTGGCAGCACCCTCCGGCGGTGGAAGGCAGCCACGACCACAGCCGCCGTAAGGCTGCGGTTTCGCAGCCTCTCCAGCCCATCTAGGAGCGGCTGCAGCTTGGGCTAATCCTCCTTCGGGATGCCATACCTCCACTTCTCCGGATAGCTCTCCATGATCCACTCGGTGTAGGGGGGAAGTCCGCTGTCATCGTTGTGGAGGTAGAACCAGCTGGTGTACCAGTGGCGATTGGTCGACGTGAGCTAGGTCGGGATGTAAAGGTGCTGCCGATCCTAGCGCACTTGGAGAGTGCAGCCGCCGGCCCTCACCACCTTCCTCGTGCCCGTCGTGCCCGTCGACTTGGTGGTATGCCCTGCCCGGAAGAGGTGGAGCCACAGCTCCCAATGGGGAGCAATCCCCAGGTACCCCTCGCAGACGGCAACGAAGATGGCCGCCTACACGATGGAGTTGGGGTTGAAGTTGTGGAGCTCCATGTCGTAGTAGTGTGGGAGCGCCCGCATGAACTGGTCTGCCGATAGGCCGAGGCCACGCTCGTGAAAGGATACGAAGCTCATAATGTAGCCATTGTGTGGCCTCGGCTCTGGCTCGCCCGATGGAGCAATCCACTCCGGCCTATTGGGGTCGGTAACCGGACAGAGAAGGCCATCGTCGACGAGCGACTAGAGCGTCTCCACGGATACATCGAACCGACCCCAAGGGTCCGCCTCAATGACAATAGCGCCGGCCATGAGTGCGATGGAGAATACGACTACGGCGGTAAGCCTCTCTCGCTCTCTCTCTACCTCGCCCTTCTCCCTTCTTCTCCCCGGTGCTCTCTATTCCTAGCAACAGCTCGAGGGCGGCAAAGGCGAATGCTGGCAAGGTAAGGAGGGGAGGGGCGAGGCTCATTGTGTATTTATGCAGGAAGGAGGCGAAATGGGCGAGCGACGAAATTGGGAAAGTTTCCCTCAGATCCGGCATAGTTAATCCAGATCCGATTTTACCGCCCACACACCCACCTTTTCCTTATTTTATGCATGAATAGCTATGTCCCATCCGTTGATAGAGCCTTGCATCCGACCACAGCAGCGGCAGGCGCCGTTCTGCCTCCCTGAGAAAATTGCCTCAAAAGGCGCGCCTGCCATTATCAAGCCGATGGGGGGGGGGGGGAAATATCCCCCACCCGATTTCTGTTAGACGAAGGAACTGGGCGCCAAGCCCGTTATGGTCTAGGGGTTCGAAGGCTGGGCCCCCGAGGGTTTCGACAGCCGCCCCAGGGCAACAGAGTCAGGGACGACTACGGGCGAGCCCATGCAGGGCTGAGGCCCAAGCAAGCGAAACGCTTGGGATGCCCTAAGTCATGTCCGAGACCGGCAGGGAAGTCTCAGAATGGGATCCCACCGTAGGGAGGCACCGAGCCACTGGGGCCCATCGAACGGCCGTGGCACCCACTAGAGAAGCCCTCTGGTACTCTTGGAGTGCATCTCTGGACTGCTAGCTGACCCCTATCGAATGGGGCACGGGCCTCCACTTGGATTTACCCAATAACAGCTCACCGGAAGTGTCACCACTCACGCCCACCGAGGGTAGCCTGGCATATTCCACTCCTCCTTCCGAACGAAAAGGATGCACGAGGGTCGCACAAAAAGCCAGGGGAACCCCTGACGGCACTCTCGCTCCGTGTAGAGGCTAGGGGGCTCTTCCTATAAACTTGCCGAGACCCAACGACCTAGGCTCGCACGCGAGGGCTCGGCAAACAACCCCTCCTTCCGAACGAAAAGGATGCACGAGGGTCGCACAAAAAGCCAGGGGAACCCCTGACGACCCTCTTGCTCCGTGCAGAGGCTAGGGGGCTCTTCCTGCAAACTTGCCGAGACCCAGCGACTGTAACACCCTCGGTGTTAAGCATGCACTTAACCTTGACATTTCATGATCACAATCATCATGGAGCATTCATGAACACGAGCATCATTCATTCATTCACAAGCTTATATCATATGAAACATGTTTTTGAAACATTGCAACGTATCATTATGTTTCATGTGTGTTGTTTCCTTTATAAAATGAAAAGTGTGTAACACTTAAGTGCAACATGTGCTACTCACTTTACTTAAACATGGTTAGTTAGCTATGCAACAAGATCATGAAACATGTGAAACATGGCTATGAAACATTTGTAACATTTCATGTGTTTTTCATTGTTTTCAGTACTTACAGTGCTTGATTCTTGTGTGACCAATGTTTGAAAGGTGTGTAGGACCTTGGTAATGCTTTAAACATGTTTAGAGTAGCATAAGGAACAACTTTGGTATTCATGACTAAGTCTAGTTTAATCTCTAAGTCATTGGTATGGTGTATGACATCATTTTAAAGTGCCATGTTTGACCTAGTTTGAACTAGGTGATAGAATCTTTGCATGGCAGTGAACCTTTAAACAAAGTTGTGGTATTTGAGTAGCTCAACAACTTTTATGTTTGGGTCTTGAGCTAAATTAGTGCATATCTTAGTTATTTGGTGCTCACAAAAATCAACAATTTCCTGAATTCCAGCACTTAGAATTTGCTAAGTCTGTTTCGGTTTTTCAGTTGCACTGGCTCGACTTTGACATGATATTACTCCATTTTGGTTGCGAATTAGAATTTGATCGTTTAACAAAAGTTGAAGGTGGTATATAGGTCTACAATTTTGATTTAGATTGTTCGCGCTAATACTTCATGGTTTTAGAGTTTGAGCGTCGCCAATTCGCGCTGTCAGGCTCCCATCGCGATGACTGAATTGCAGCTACAGTGCACTGCCCGTTTTAGAGCTCGGCCGCCACGTGGCGCCACACGTCGCCGGCGTCCTGATCACTCAGGCCATGTCGAGCTGCAGCACGGCATTACTCGCCCCGCACTCACCGGCTCCCTCCCGCGCCCTCATTCGGTTTCCTGCCTTCTCCCTCGCCTCTGCGCTCGCCCGCAGCAAGCAACGCAGCAGCCGCCGCAGTGCCACCGTCGCCATTGCCGACCAGAGAGCACCGCGTCCCTCCTCCATCTCCGCCATAGCTTCGTCGTGGTTCCACCGCACCACCGCGTCCCCGTTGGCTAGCTAGGAGCGCTCGGTAAGCCGCTACACTACGCACGAACCTCACCGGTGTACGCCGCCTCACTCCGGCACCGTGGCTGCACCGCCTCTGACCACCTCCGGTCACGCTAGTTGGTGCTATTGAACCGCCGTCGTAGGTAGAAGCTCGTCGTAGCTCTTGATTGTGTCATCGTGGCCGGCTCCGGCGTATCGCCGTCAAGCCGCGCTGTCTTGCCGCCATGGTCGCCGCCATCGTCTTGAGCTCCGACGATAGGTCTTGTTAGGTAGTTCTCGAGGTGCGCAATGTCTTGGTGATGCTCGTCGTGTCGTTGGTCTCACCGGGAAGGTCGCCGTCGACGAGCTCAGCCGTCCCAGCGCCGGTCCGCGTCGGCTCCTCTGTTTCTGTGTCCATGACACGTGGGTCCAGCTGACCAGTGGACCCCAGTTGTCAGCGACTATGTATTAGAAGATAGTTCAAAAGTTCCAGTTTTTAGTGCTGTTTTGTAAATTTTCTAACTCCATATTGGTAGATTCAAATTGAGTACTTCCAATTTTGTTAGACTCACAGTTAGGTCTAGTATTTAATAAAAATATGTCTTGAGCACTTTATGTAGAGATCTTGGATGAATTAAATAGGAACTTGAAAAGTGTTTTTGAATGCATGCAAACTTGTTTAAATCATATCTTGAGTTTCTGTGATCCAAAAATTGTGAAAATTTGTGGGTAAGCTAGTATTGCTTAGTAGAAGCTCTGGTTAAAATTTGAGAGACATTGCATGTGTAGTGTTTGAGTTATAGATTTTTCTTTTATCACTGATTGATACTTGTGTGAATTTTTATAAATTATCTAGGAATCCAGTGACCATGAAATTTTGTGGGGAGTATCCTAGTACCTTAAGGATGCTAGAAAAAATATGAAATCTGTTGCTTGACACTTTTCACTAAGGTTTCCTAATTATTTCATTTTAAGCCATTATGCCTTATCATTTTTTTGTAGGCTGTTATACTTACTCAAATGGTGTGAAATTTTTATGGTAGTCTACTTAGAGCATGTAGTACCTACTGTAATTTTTGTAGATTTAATGGTAGAGTTTTCATATATGTTTACCATTTCCCCTGATTAATTAAATAAATTAAGAAAAGCATTAAAAGAAATGATTTGGTGGTGAACACCCTACTTTCTGGTATTATTTTGATATGTGTGATGAGTTAGTAAAGTTGGTCTTATCCAATTATATGTTTGAAACATAAGTTAATAATTATTTTCTCACGTTATGTAATCCTGGACAGCAAAGCATAGATTTACTATTTTGTCTAGGATAGATTGTGATTCAGCTTTTGGTGAGTAAATAAGAGTTGTAGACAATTTTATAAGCTTTCCAGAAAGTCTAAGATCACAACAATTGGATAAGTGTAACTTCAGTTATGATATAAACTTGTAACTGTAATGTGTAACTTAGATATTGCTTTGTGTGAAATTTGTAAATAACTAGAGAAGAGGTATGCACCTACTAGGCAAATAAGGAGTTAGCATTGTTGTCATTTTGCTACTTAATATCATTGTCACAGCATGTACATCCCTTATCACATCCTCCGTGATCCATCTTATGCATTCATGGTACTTACTTATGCATATGCATGCAATAGGTGCAACCGAGGGGATCACGCTAGTGGAGCTCGACGTCGACCCGCATGAGGAGAATCAGGAAGTTCAGCACCTGGAGGTTTCCGGAGAAGGAGAGCCTGAAGCCGATCACCTTCCCGAGTGCCCCGATCACCAGCCTTCGACGTTTGTGGAAGGCAAGCCCCGGAGCATTATAAGCCTCCCTATTTTATTAATGTCACTTAAAGTTATTCGTATTGCTGCATTACGTGACAGGAGTTGTTTGGAAACCATTGTTGCATATTACCTTCCTTGACCAGAAATATTTACCATGAATCCTATTTAAGTCCAGGAACATTTATCATGCTTAGCTATGCTTAGACCGGTAGAAGTAGGGTGATTTCCTGTCACCTGCGAGCTATAGGTGATAACTTAATCACGGTTGGCTATATTGTGCTATCGTGGAACATAACCTGGTAATGTGGAGTAAATGGAGACCGGGCGGAGTCTTATATGTGGTATTGTAGTGATTCCGTCTAT
This sequence comes from Miscanthus floridulus, assembly GCF_019320115.1. Taxonomy (NCBI): domain Eukaryota; kingdom Viridiplantae; phylum Streptophyta; class Magnoliopsida; order Poales; family Poaceae; genus Miscanthus; species Miscanthus floridulus. The sequence goes on from NC_089580.1 coordinate 159,308,953, forward strand.
GTCGTTTAAGGACCAGACGTTGGAGGTCATCTTGTCATGTTGAACGCAGCCTCTCACATAGTTGGTTGGATAAGTCATTCCGACCGCGAAGCCGAGTAGCTCATCTTAGGCCGGGACCACGAGCAGTTCAAGTGCGCACTCTAGATGGTAGTATGGATGTGCGGAGAGCCATTGGCGTAAGCCCAAAGGTGGGTTAGAGTCCCGATCACCCTTGGCAGAGTGGTTCTCTGATTGTGCGGCGCTGGTCGTACCCGCGAATTTGGTTCCTGATTTGTACCAAAGGTGACCTAAGGCTACCTTCGCGAGGTATGCCTAGGTGTGTGTTAGGAATATTTCCCCAGCTGGGTAGGAATCGATTCGAATCGCCGTCTCTCTCGGATAGTGAGAACTTGACTTGACTTCTTTTCATCATAGTAAATTATGGAAATGATGGTTATGAGATTATGCAAGAACTCAACTGGATATGGTTATTATTGTGATGAATTAATGGTATCAACATGTTTGGCATAGGATAGTTGCTAATCTAGTATGAGATAGGATTAATAACTGGTGATTTCCAATTAAAGAGATGTTGGATAACTTATGCTTTTCTGCAAATAATGTCTACCAGCTCTACTTATAAAGTCTTGCATACTCCTTGGTGTCTTAGTATATTAGTTGGACGGGTAAGTCTCGCTGAGTACCTTCTCGTACTCAGGGTTTTATTTCCCTTTGTTGCAGATAACGTTATGTTTCATGGCTACTGCAAGAACTGTCTTGCTCCTGCTGTGGATGAGGACTAGGACCATGGGCAATGGTCATTCTGTTTTTCATCTCACCTTTGTGCTTTTGGTTGGAGATGACTATGACACTGGCTTTGTATTAAACTACGTGTGATGTTTATGTTAAACTACTTTGCTTCCGCTACTTTCAAACTTGGTTTGTAATAATTATTCGAACTCTGATGTATGAGACATATTTGTGAACTGTGATGTAACATGTGACTGGTTGTGTTGAATCTCTACGATCTTGGTTTGTATGTTGGTTGTTTGAGATCCTTCGCGATTTCGTTGGACTACCGGGTTTATATGGGCTCAAATATGACGGTTTGATCGCTTCGGTGATTGCTATTGTACTTGTGCTCTTATAAATTGGACGGTTCTATGACAGCTGGTATCAGAGCAAGGATTCAACATTAAAACTTGTCATATGTGTATTTAAAAACAAAGGTTTTGTGTTATAAAAATCTAAAGTGTGCCAGTGGTCATCTCCTTTATGCCCAGTTAAGGACTTTTCGGTGGCTATTTAAGTACTAACATGGGGGGTTTTTACTTTCGTCGTCCATACGGCGTGCTATTATATGGATGCCATTCACTTGAATGGTAATGTACGGATCAAATGCCTCTACGCCAAGGTAAGAAGGTAAGTTGATGAGTGGCATGACCGCAAGACGTGAGCGTGCGGTCGGGGAGAGCTAGTTTTGATACGACTGTATATGCATGCTTGCATGTGTGTATGGTGCGTATTTAATTGTGGGTATAAATTGTCATCGGGTAGCTTTGATACAGAAGTATATGTATGGGTATACATATATGGAAGTATTTAGTTGCAATTTAGATCCTGCATTTACATTTCTGTACTTATATCTATTGGGTTGGGCTGAAATGCATTTTCTGCAGGTACACTAACAACGCACCGTGTAGATCGACTAGTTACTGCTATTTGAGAGAACGTATGTATGCCACCGCGTATGTCGTTAGGAATTATTCTTTTCTAAGTTTGTGAGGACGTACGGAACGAGCATACATCATGGTGCATTGTTCATTCATGTTCCTGCATGATTCCCCCTTAAATGATTTATCGTTAAGTAAACCGTTTCTTTTGCACGTGTCTCCCTTAAGTGGTAACTAAAGAGGAAGAGGTGAAGCCTTGTGAAGATGACCATGGTGATGGTGTGCCCGACATCGATAGCGACCACCCCGAGGAGTAGTTTAGCTATAGTAGTGCGAGCACGATAAGCGATCATTTGGTGATGTTATGCTATGGAATTGGATTGTTGTGCCTCTGTGTTATTGTATGAATTTATGATTCTCTCGAGTAATTACAGTATGGCATAATTTTTGCAATTCTTCTGCAATCTTTGGGCATCCTCCAATAATCACTTGTTGCAACTTCGCAGATGACGCGCACTCGTAGGGGAATTTTTGGTGATGATGCGGGTGGTAATGATGGCCGTGGCAATGGCCATGAGGATCTTCCCCCACCACCGCCTCCTACCCCAACTGAGATGATGGCGCAGCTAATGGAAACTCAACGTGCTATGGGTGAAGTGTTGTACGGTCTCGCGCAGAATGCTAGACAAGGACGTGGGAGAGATCAGTATCAGGGACCTAAACCTAACCAGTTTAGTACTTTTAAGGACTTTCTCGACACCAAGCCTCCTATCTTTAAGGAAGCAGAAGAACCACTGCAGTCGGATGAGTGGTTGAATACAATTGAATAGAAGTTCCGTCTTTTAAGGCTCACTGAACACTTGAAGACCGAGTATGCATCGCACTAGTTGCATGGACCAGCGGGCATATGGTGGAGTCACCATCGATCCACCTTGCCTGGAGATGCTCAAATTACATGGAATCAGTTCAAGGTTGCATTTAGGGGGCATTATATTCCCCCAGGTCTGATGAGCATGAAGCATACGGAATTCATGAGGCTGACACAGGGAACTAAGGGTTTGACAGAGTATCTGCATGCCTTTAACAATTTGTCAAGGTATGCTTAGAGTTTGTGGTACAGATGCAAAGAAAATTGCTAGTTTCAAGCGGGGCCTTAGCCCAAAGCTGATGAAGACGCTCGCTAACAACAAATGTGCTACCTTCAATGAGTTTGTTAGTGATGCACTAACCCAAGAGAACCAGAACAACATCTATACAGCGTCCAAGAATCGCAAGCGAGCTTTTGAAGCAGGAGTATCTCAGTCCCAAGCTCCTACCAATGCAAGACCCCAGTTCCGCCCTCCAGCTCCAAAGTTTAGACCACCCCAGAAGAAGGCACAGCCAAGTCAGAACCAACAAGTATACCGCAAGGCTTATTCTGTTGCTCTACCTAAGGGTAGCACTGGACAGAGTAGCTCCAATGTTCCACCTAATGGTATGCCATGTTGGAACTGCAACAAGACTGGCCATTGGTCAAGAAATTGTCCATATCCTAGGAAGAACAACAACCAGAAGCAGAGCAATTCTAGTGGACGTCAGGGACATGTGCACTATACCACCATGGAAGAGATTCCCTCTGGTGAAGTGGTCACAGCTGGTATGTTTCTCGTGAATCATCATCCTGCAGTTGTTTTATTTGATTCTGGAGCTTCGCATTCTTTCATGAGTCCAATATTTGCATCCAATTATGACCAGAAAATAGTTGTAGTAGAAAAGGGTGGTTATTGCATAAGTGCTGCTGGGAGCAACATTTCTATCAACCAGATAGTTAGAGGTGTACGCATCCAAATAAGTGAACGAGAGTATACTGCAAACCTAGTGATATTACCGGGATTAGGTATTGATGTGATTTTGGGGATGAATTGGATGAAGAACCATGGTGTTCTTATTGATACCTCGACTAGAACTGTTATGTTGAGGGATCCCAAGAATAATGAGGCTTTTCTAGTACCCCTTCCCTGGGAGTTTGATCTCCATAATGTGGCCAATGCTATCCAGCCTATGGCCCTTGCTGATATTCCGGTAGTATGTGAATTTCCGGATGTCTTTCCTGAGGAATTGCCAGGGTTACCACCGGACAGAGAAATAGAGTTCAAGATAGAATTGTTGCCTGGTACCACACCTATTTCTCGAAGACCTTATAGAATGCCTCCCAATGAGTTAGCAGAATTGAAGATTCAATTGCATGAACTTTTAGAGAAGGGTCTCATTCGCCCAAGTTCATCACCTTGGGGTTGTCCCGCCATATTCGTGAAAAAGAAGGACAAGTCTTTGCGAATGTGTGTGGATTACCATCCACTCAATGCTGTTACTATCAAGAACAAGTATCCTTTGCCTCGCATTGATATCTTGTTTGATCAATTGTCGAAAGCAAAAGTGTTCTCTAAGATTGATTTGAGGTCAGGTTATCACCAAATCAAGATTAGGCCCGAAGACGTACCTAAGACTGCTTTTTCCACTAGGTATGGCCTTTATGAGTATTTAGTCATGTCCTTTGGATTGACCAATGCTCCTGCCTACTTTATGTATTTGATGAACTCGGTGTTCATGCCTGAACTTGACAAGTTTGTGGTTGTGTTCATCGATGATATCTTGATTTATTCTGAGACGGCAAAAGAACATGAAGAGCACTTGAGAGTGGTATTGTCGAGATTAAGAGAGCATAAGTTGTATGCAAAGTTTAGTAAATGTGAGTTTTGGTTGAAGAAGGTACCTTTCCTAGGTCACGTCTTATCGGAGAATGGAATTTCTGTAGACCCATCCAAAGTGCAAGAAGTGATGGATTGGAAAGCCCCAACCTCAGTTCATGAAGTCCAAAGTTTTCTTGGTCTAGCGGGATATTACCGTCGGTTTATCCCAGATTTCTCTAAGATATCTAAGCCTATGACAAGGTTACTTCAGAAGGAGGAGAAATTTGTATGGACACCAGAGTGTGAAGCAGCTTTTCACACTTTGCAGACTTTGTTAACTACTGCTCCTGTATTGGCACAGCCTGACATTGAGAAACCATTTGATGTATTTTGTGATGCCTTAGGTACTGGTTTAGGATGTGTGTTAATGCAGGATGGCCGAGTCATTGCTTATGCCTCGCGCCAGTTGAGAAAGCATGAAGTCAACTATCCAACACATGATTTAGAGCTTGCAGCAGTTGTCCATGCCTTGAAGATTTGGAGACATTACTTGCTTGGTAATGTTTGCCATATCTACACTGATCACAAGAGCCTGAAGTACATTTTCACTCAACCTGAGTTGAACATGAGGCAACGAAGATGGCTAGAATTGATCAAGGACTACAACCTAGAAGTGCATTATCATCCGGGTAAAGCCAATGTAGTTGCCGATGCCTTAAGTTGGAAGTATCATGGTAATTCTTTGTTGGAAGATGGTTTCAACTTATTGCATCCGGCGGTCCTACACAATATCACAGTTAGCTGTTCTATAGAGTCAAGGATCATTGAGCTGCAAAAGACCGATGTTGGTATATTCCACATCAAGAGAAAAATGAAAGAAGAAGAAAGTAAACATTTTCGGTTAGATGAGAATGATGTTCTATGGTTTAAAGATCGGCTTGTTATGCCAAAAGATAGGGAGTTGAGGAACCAAATCCTAGAGGAAGCTCATTCGTCCAAGCTATCCATTCACCCGGGTAGCAGCAAGATGTATCAAGATTTGAAGACTAGATTTTGGTGGACAAAAATGAAGAAAGAAATTGCGGCATATGTGGCAAGATGTGATAACTGTTGCCGAGTGAAGGCCATTCATATGAAACCAGCAGGTTTACTTCAGCCACTGTCTATTCCAAGTTGGAAATGGGATGACATTAGTATGGATTTCATTGTTGGACTTCCAAAGACCCAAAAAGGTCATGATTCGATATGGGTAATTGTTGACCGTCTCACCAAGTCTGCGCATTTTATTCCTGTTAATGTCCAGTATCGACCTCATCAATATGCAAAGCTATACATGGAACAAATTATCAAATTGCATGGAGTACCTAAGAGTATTGTATCAGATCGAGGGTCCCAATTTGTTAATCATTTTTGGGAACATCTGCATAAGTACTTGGGTACCACATTGATTCGCAGCTCTGCTTATCACCCCCAGACCGCAGGTCAAACTGAACGTGTGAATCAGATCCTGGAAGATATGTTGAGAGCATGTGTGATTTCTTCCAAGGGTTCATGGGAGGACTGGTTACCTTTGGTTGAATTCTCCTACAATAATAGTTATCAAGAGAGTATTAAGATGGCTCCATTTGAAGCTTTATATGGTCGCAAATGTAGGACCCCTCTAAATTGGATTGAGCCTGGTGAAAGAAGATATTATGGAATTGACTTTGTCAAAGAAGCTAAAGAACGAGTTCAAATCATTCAGCAACATATAGAAGCCGCTCAATCAAGACAAAAGAGTTATGCAGATAAGAGGAGAAGTCCTATTATATTCCAAGTTGGAGATTATGTGTATCTGAAGGTATCCCCAATGAGGAGAGTGCAAAGATTTGGAGTGAAACGAAAACTTGCTCCTAGGTATGTTGGACCATACAAGATCACTGCACAAAAAGGGCTGGTAGCCTACCAACTCCAGTTACCTCCGGAAACGAAAGCAATATTCAGTGTTTTTCATGTCTCCCAACTCAAGAAATGTCTTCGTGTGCCCGAAGAAGCTATTGAACCTACTAGTATCAAGATTCAGTCGGATTTGACTTATGAAGAGAGACCTATTAAAGTGCTTGAAGCCATGGAAAGAGTGACCCGTAGCAAAGTCACCAAGTTCTACAAGGTGGTTTGGAATAATCATAGTGAACAAGACGCTACGTGGGAACGTGAAGATTATCTTCGAGAGGTTTATCCTAGTTTCTACGAGGAATGGTAGGTCGTGCAATCTCGGGACGAGATTTCTTTAAGGGGGGAAGGGCTATAACACCCTCGGTGTTAAGCATGCACTTAACCTTGACATTTCATGATCACAATCATCATGGAGCATTCATGAACATGAGCATCATTCATTCATTCACAAGCTTATATCATATGAAACATGTTTTTGAAACATTGCAATGTATCATTATGTTTCATGTGTGTTGTTTCCTTTATAAAATGAAAAGTGTGTAACACTTAAGTGCAACATGTGCTACTCACTTTAGTTAAACATGGTTAGTTAGCTATGCAACAAGATCATGAAACATGTGAAACATGGCTATGAAACATTTGTAACATTTCATGTGTTTTTCATTGTTTTCAGTACTTACAGTGCTTGATTCTTGTGTGACCAATGTTTGAAAGGTGTGTAGGACCTTGGTAATGCTTTAAACATGTTTAGAGTAGCATAAGGAACAACTTTGGTATTCATGACTAAGTCTAGTTTAATCTCTAAGTCATTGGTATGGTGTATGACATCATTTTAAAGTGCCATGTTTGACCTAGTTTGAACTAGGTGATAGAATCTTTGCATGGCAGTGAACCTTTAAACAAAGTTGTGGTATTTGAGTAGCTCAACAACTTTTATGTTTGGGTCTTGAGCTAAATTAGTGCATATCTTAGTTATTTGGTGCTCACAAAAATCAACAATTTCCTGAATTCCAGCACTTAGAATTTGCTAAGTCTGTTTCGGTTTTTCAGTTGCACTGGCTCGACTTTGACATGATATTACTCCATTTTGGTTGTGAATTAGAATTTGATCGTTTAACAAAAGTTGAAGGTGGTATATAGGTCTACAATTTTGATTTAGATTGTTCGCGCTAATACTTCACGGTTTTAGAGTTTGAGCGTCGCCAATTCGCGCTGTCAGGCTCCCATCGCGATGACTGAATCGCAGCTACAGTGCACTGCCCGTTTCAGAGCTCGGCCGCCGCGTGGCGCCACACGTCGCCGGTGTCCTGATCGCTCAGGCCACGTCGAGCTACAGCACGGCATTACTCGCCCCGCACTCACCCGCTCCCTCCCGCGCCCTCATTCGGTTTCCTGCCTTCTCCCTCGCCTCTACGCTCGCCCGCAGCAAGCAACGCAGCAGCCACCGCAGTGCCACCGTCGCCATTGCTGACCGGAGAGCACCGCGTCCCTCCTCCATCTCCGCCATAGCTTCACCGTGGTTCCACCACACCACCGCATCCCCGTTGGCTAGCTAGGAGCGCTCGGTAAGTCGCTACACTACGCACGAACCTCACCGGTGTACGCCGCCTCACTCCGGCACCGTGGCCGCACCGCCTCCGACCACCTCCGGTCACGCTAGTTGGTGCTATTGAACAGCCGTCGTAGGTAGAAGCTCGTCGTAGCTCTTGATTGTGTCATCGTGGCCGGCTCCGGCGTATCGCCGTCAAGCCGCGCTGTCTTGCCGCCATGGTCGCCGCCATCGTCTTGAGCTCCGATGATAGGTCTTGTTAGGTAGTTCTCGAGGTGCGCAATGTCTTGGTGATGCTCGTCGTGTCGTTGGTCTCGTCAGGAAGGTCGCCATTGGTGAGCTTAGCCGTCCTAGCGCCGGTCCGCGTCGGCTCCTCTGTTTCTGTGTCCATGACACGTGGGTCCAGCTGACCGGTGGACCCCAGTTGTTAGCGACTATGTATTAGAAGATAGTTCAAAAGTTCCAGTTTTTAGTGATGTTTTGTAAATTTTGTAACTCCATATTGGTAGATTCAAATTGAGTACTTCCAATTTTGTTAGACTCACAGTTAGGTCTAGTATTTAAGAAAAATATGTCTTGAGCACTTTATGTAGAGATTTTGGATGAATTAAATAGGAACTTGAAAAGTGTTTTTGAATGCATGCAAACTTGTTTAAATCATATCTTGAGTTTCTGTGATCCAAAAATTGTGAAAATTTGTGGGTAAGCTAGTATTGCTTAGTAGAAGCTCTGGTTAAAATTTGAGAGACATTGCATGTGTAGTGTTTGAGTTATAGATTTTTCTTTTATCACTGATTGATACTTGTGTGAATTTTTATAAATTATCTAGGAATCCAGTGATGATGAAATTTTGTGGGGAGTATCCTAGTACCTTAAGGATGCTAGGAAAAATATGAAATCTGTTGCTTGACACTTTTCACTAAGGTTTCCTAATTATTTCATTTTAAGCCATTATGCCTTATCATTTTTTTGTAGGCTGTTATACTTACTCAAATGGTGTGAAATTTTTATGGTAGTCTACTTAGAGCATGTAGTACCTACTGTAATTTTTGTAGATTTAATGGTAGAGTTTTCATATATGTTTACCATTTCCCCTGATTAATTAAATAAATTAAGAAAAGCATTAAAAGAAATGATTTGGTGGTGAACACCCTACTTTCTGGTATTATTTTGATATGTGTGATGAGTTAGTAAAGTTGGTCTTGTCCAATTATATGTTTGAAACATAAGTTAATAATTATTTTCTCACGTTATGTAATCCTGGACAGCAAAGCATAGATTTACTATTTTGTCTAGGATAGATTGTGATTCAGCTTTTGGTGAGTAAATAAGAGTTGTAGACAATTTTATAAGCTTTCCAGAAAGTCTAAGATCACAACAATTGGATAAGTGTAACTTCAGTTATGATATAAACTTGTAACTGTAATGTGTAACTTAGATATTGCTTTGTGTGAAATTTGTAAATAACTAGAGAAGAGATATGCACCTACTAGGCAAATAAGGAGTTAGCATTGTTGTCATTTTGCTACTTAATATCATTGTCATAGCATGTACATCCCTTATCACATCCTCCGTGATCCATCTTATGCATTCATGGTACTTACTTATGCATATGCATGCAATAGGTGCAACCGAGGGGATCACGCTAGTGGAGCTCGACGTCGACCCGCAGGAGGAGAATCAGGAAGTTCAGCACCTGGAGGTTTCCGGAGAAGGAGAGCCTGAAGCCGATCACCTTCCCGAGTGCCCCGATCACCAGCCTTCGACGTTTGTGGAAGGCAAGCCCCGGAGCATTATAAGCCTCCCTATTTTATTAATGTCACTTAAAGTTATTCGTATTGCTGCATTACGTGACAGGAGTTGTTTGGAAACCATTGTTGCATATTACCTTCCTTGACCAGAAATATTTACCATGAATCCTATTTAAGTCCAGGAACGTTTATCATGCTTAGCTATGCTTAGACCGGTAGAAGTAGGGTGATTTCCTGTCACCTGCGAGCTATAGGTGATAACTTAATCACGGTTGGCTATATTGTGCTATCGTGGAACATAACCTGGTAATGTGGAGTAAATGGAGACCGGGCGGAGCCTTATATGTGGTATTGTAGTGATTCCGTCTGTGTCGTTTAAGGACCGGACGTTGGAGGTCATCTTGTCATGTTGAACGCAGCCTCTCACATAGTTGGTTGGATAAGTCGTTCCGACCGCGAAGCCGAGTAGCTCATCTCAGGCCGGGACCACGAGCAGTTCAAGTGCGCACTCTGGATGGTAGTATGGATGTGCGGAGAGCCATTGGCGTAAGCCCAAAGGCGGGTTAGAGTCCCGATCACCCTTGGCAGAGTGGTTCTCTGATTGTGCGACGCTGGTCGTACCCGCGAATTTGGTTCCTGATTTGTACCAAAGGTGACCTAAGGCTACCTTCGCGAGGTATGCCTGGGTGTGTGTTAGGAATATTTCCCCAGCTGGGTAGGAATCAATTTGAATCGCCGTCTCTCCCGGATAGTGAGAACTTGACTTGAGTTCCTTTCATCGTAGTAAATTATGGAAATGATGGCTATGAGATTATGCAAGAACTCAACTGGATATGGTTATTATTGTGATGAATTAATGGTATCAACATGTTTGGCATAGGATAGTTGCTAATCTAGTATGAGACAGGATTAATAACTGGTGATTTCCAATTAAAGAGATGTTGGATAACTTATGCTTTTCTGCAAATAATGTCTACCAGCTCTACTTATAAAGTCTTGCATACTCCTTGGTGTCTTAGTATATTAGTTGGACGGGTAAGTCTCACTGAGTACCTTCTCATACTCAGGGTTTTATTTCCCTTTGTTGCAGATAACGTTATGTTTCATGGCTACTGCAAGAACTATCTTGCTCCTGCTGTGGATGAGGACTAGGACCATGGGCAATGGTCATTCTGTTTTTCATCTCACCTTTGTGCTTTTGGTTGGAGATGACTATGACACTGGCTTTGTATTAAACTACGTGTGATGTTTATGTTAAACTACTTTGCTTCCGCTACTTTTAAACTTGGTTTGTAATAATTATTCAAACTCTGATGTATGAGACATATTTGTGAACTATGATGTAACATGTGACTGGTTGTGTTGAATCTCTACGATCTTGGTTTGTATGTTGGTTGTTTGAGATCCTTCGCGATTTCATTGGACTACCGGGTTTATATGGGCTCAAGTATGACGGTTTGATCGCTTCGGTGATTGCTATTGTACTTGTGCTCTTATAAATTGGACGGTTCTATGACAGCGACCTAGGCTCGCACATGAGGGCTTAGCAAACAACCCCTCCGTCCGAATGAAAAGGATGCGCAAGGGTCGCACGAAAAGCCAGGGGAACCCCTGATTGCCCTCTCGCTCCGTGCAGAGGCTCGGGGGCTCTTCCTGCAACTAGGTCGAAGGCAAGCAACCCGAACTCATAGGGAAAAACGCGATAAAGGGCACTGAGCCCGTTACGGTCCAGGGGTTCAAAGGCTGGGCCCCCGAGGTTTCGACAGCCGCCCCAGGGCAGCAGAGTCAGGGACAACTATGGGCGAGCCCATGCATGGCCAAGGCTCGAGCAAACGATCGCTTGGGATGCCCTAAGTCGTGTCTGAGACTGGCAGGGAGGTCTCCGAATGGGATCCCACTGTAGGGAGGCACCGAGCCACCGGGGCCCATCGAACAGCCCCGGCACCCCTAGAGAAGCCCTCTGGTACTCTTGGAGTGCGTCTCTAGACCGCTAGCTGACCCCTATCGAATGGGGCACGGGCCTCCACTCAGACTTACCCGATAACAACTCACCGGAGGTGTCACTGCTTGCGCCCATTGAGGGTAGCATGGCGCCCTCCACCCCTCCTTCCAAACAAAAAGGATGCGTGAGGGCCGCACAAAAAAGATAGGGAAACTCCTGATTGACCTCTTGCTCCGCGTAGAGGCTTGGGGACTCTTCCTGCAACCAAACTGAGGCCTAGCGACCTGAACTCGCACTCATGGGCTCGGCAAACACAATAAACCCCTCGCATGACGTAAGAAAAGCCCCTAGAGGAATAAACCCACTCCTCCAGGGCCTCGGGGGCTACACCTGGTGGGTGCGCTCGTGCGCACCCACCGAGGCCTCAAGTACGAAACACCATCAGGAGCTACCGCGAGCCGAGTCTCGTCAAAACCTCAGGGAGAGCGCTCACACTCTCCTTGAGGCTCTGGGGCTACTGTCGGGTACCATAAGAAGGGGTCCCCAAAGCAACAACCAAAAAAATCGCTTAGACTCCATCAAAACCAAGGCCAAGAGACAAACTATTGGCTAACCCCCAGCCTCGGATGGCCTACCAGATCTCTGCATCGCTCGAGGCCTCGCACGAGGGGCCTCGGACGGTCTACCAATTTTTTGCCTCGCTCGAGGCCTCGCACGAAAGGCCTCGGACGGGGAACCGATTCTCCATCTCGCCCGAGGCCCCGCGCGTATAGCCTCGGACGAGATGCCAATTCTCCATCTCGCTCGAGGCTAGCTCGGCAATAACCCCATCGCCTTTGCCTCGACCGATCTCCCCAACAGAGCGTCACGTCTAATTAATGCAACCAACCACTCCTGAGACATCAGACGGACGATGGCTCGACACAGCAGAGCAGCCAACGAGACGGGAAGTCGCATCAGCACCATACCGTCCAGGACAGGATAGGGCAGGGGTTACCGGCCACTGTGCTCGGTACTATGCCCATGACCGGCGCCCATACTGCACTGTGCTATCTAACCCCTACTCCAGGAACAACACGGCGTGCGGAGTCAAGTCCGAGTTACTATAACCTCGGAATCAGTGTACAGGACCAACTGCTCCCTCCACACCTCGACAGTCTACTTCAGGGTCTTGGCAACCTCGTGATTTGCGCCCGCCGAGCCCCCCATGATGGCTCGATCTCGGCACCAACTGAGCCTTGGCTCTTCACACGGTCAACACACAGCGACCGGCACGTCGCCCGCCAGGCCCTGCGATAAGCTATCACTAGAGCTCCCACGTCGCATAGGGTCGGATGTGACCAGCGCATTGCTCCAGCACTTCAAGGGCAGGACCGCTCCATCGACCATGCCGCCACAGTAATAGGCTACAGGACTCGGACATGCCGCCTCTGTTCGCATGACACCGCGTAGCTAACACATGTATCACCCCTGTCCCCCCTTCAACTATAAAATGGAGGGATCGGGGCCGTTTCTAGGGTGGCCCGGGCGCATGAGATAGACAAACACGTATAGGAGGACAGACTCACTCTCACGCTCGCACACACCTAGGCATAGATGGGTTCATGAGGTAGACGAACACACACTCGACACTCTGTAATGCGCATGCTTCCCCGCTGCCTAAGATTAACATCTCAAGCAATCCACGCCGCTCCACGCAGAGACCTAGGACTAGCTCCCTCTCTTGACCTGCTTGTAACCCCCTACTACGAGCATTTCGATGCAAGGAATACAAGATCGACCTCTCAGGCTAGACGTAGGGCACCTATTACCCGAACTAGTATAAACCTTGTGTCTGTTTGCATCACCATCCGGGATTAGGAGCACACAGTACATTTTTACTAGTTGGTTGAGGGCCCGCCAGTCCGAAACACTGACACTATTATTAGTAGGTGGATCTAAATGAACTCATTAATAATTAGCTACCTAATAGTTAGTACTTCCTTCTAAATTATAAGTTGTTCTATTTTTTCTATACATAGCTTTTACTACACTGCAAAGTTACGTATCTAGGAAAGTCAAAATGATGAATCATAATCTAGAACGGAGAGAGTAGGTATTAGCTCATAGCTAGCTAATCTTAGGGCTCTGTTTGAATCTATCTCAACTAATGGTGAATCCAAACATGGCCTCACACTGGGGATGCAGTGAAAACAGAGCAGACAGTAGAGACTATTGCATGACGTGCTGTCCTATTCACTATGTAGTAATGGCGTAGAGACTATTGTTTGCTATAGTTCTAGGGCAAATCTGGTGCGTCGTGTGTGCCTTGGATCCGGCTATAGGTCTACACTGACTCAAAGAAGCACCATGCAGAAAAAGGAAAAACTAATATCAACCTATCAATGTATAGATTCAAAAAAAAACTATCAATGTATAATAGATTAGACCATGATTATTATGATTACGATAGTGGAAGGTACATCAAACAAAAATCCACACCAAATAAGATGATCGTCCATTCGAGTAATCATCTACTAGTACCTGGTGCACTATTTTATGAACGATAATGCTCAGGCTCGGACTCCGCCCGTCCGAACCCAAAAAAACAAAATCAAATCTCCCTACTCTACTCGTCTCCCCACTCTGTGCTCGTCCGTCATGCGGTTGTCTGGCCGCCCCGCACTGGCATGCCACCACCGCCATCCCCCATGGCACCCCCATCCCCCACAGTGCCTCCGTTCCCTGCCGCGCCATGCCCATCCTCCGCCGCACCAAGGCCAGGCGGCCAGGAGAGTGGAGCATCGCTGGCTGGACCCAGGATAGGTGCAGGTGTAGTTAGCCGCTGTCAGGCCGTGCCACCATCCTCGGTCACCGGCTGGCCAGAACCAGCCGTTCCCTCGCTCTACGCTGCGTCACACGAAAGAAGGGTGAAAACCAGATGTTGCAAGCCTTATGTTTCAGATGTTTCATAAGTATGTTGCAAGTGTTTCATATTGTCGGGGTTATAACCTCAGGGTATCTCAAGGCATCGATTAGACGGCGGGCCGCATAGCTCACAACGCAGCAACAGATAAAGGCCCAAACGACCGAGGCCCAACAAAAGCCAAACAGGTCAGGCCAGGCGCTAAGGGCGGGGTTATCCATGACCCCTTCCACATGCCTTGTTCTCACCACGCTCGCAAGGCGTATGACCTCTCTCTGTCATGACCTTAGGAAGAGACATGAAGAGGGTGCACCGTGACAAGCAAGCGTACCCTGACAGGGATAAGCATGCCGCACTAACCCCGTAAGGACCAAGGCGATAGCAGTCACCTCAGCCTAGTCAGATGCCAACACCGTGCCACACTGCACGGATAAGACAACACTGCCTCAAGGTGATAACGACAGGTATGATGACCACCAACCAGATACGACCCAACCAGGCAGGTATACGGTCCTACCCACTAGGGAATGGGAGCCACGACAAGGGTCTCAGCGCAGAGGCCGACCAGGCCAGTTGAAATCCCTGACCCCAACGATCGGGGTCGTGGCCCTTAGCCCCGAGAAATGATCAGAGGAACAACAACCCAGGGCAACTACCTACTGTGGGTACGACACCCCAGGGAACCCGAAAAGCAGGGATGAAGACCATGACGGACACCACGTTGCATAGGATGGCTGATGAACCACCGATGTGCCTACAGTGCCTACCACTGTTGGCACAGTAGCGCCACATCTTGCTCTGCCGTAATGTGGCCGTAAGACCATGACGATGGCCACACCCAGATGGACACCAGAAGAGGACGTAGCTTGCAAGCCAAATTAGTTAGGACCTCTCTCAGGCTCATGACCCTTCGGTCGGGGGAATCTCCTCTTTATATCAAGCCCTAGCCCCAAACTCTATATGAGGGCAGCCAGAGCACCCACCTCGAGACATCCTCTACCATTCCATCCATAGTAGTAGGGCTCCTAGAGCTTCTCTTAGGGCCACCCCTCATCTAGTATAGGTTCTACTACCTCTTTTACCATTCTTGCACCCCCGTTGTAAGAACTTCAGAGCATTCAAGCGAGGAACATGCACTCGATCTTCTCTGAGACTGGACATAGGGCTTTGGCCTAAACCAGTATAAATCCTCGTGTTTATTGACTACAACCAATGTCTTCCTAGAGCAGTGTTGGTATTTTTAAATGCACACAGATAAATCCGCAAGTGCATGGATATTGTTGTAGCCTTCACCCAGGAGTATTCTAAGGTATCGTATTTATCCACAAGGAAACAATGGTTAAAGAAGTTGATAGTTCACCGTCATGTATCTACTCACTAGTACACCAACTGAACTAAAGTGGGGGTTGGTGTTGATGATGATAAGAGTTATGAATAATAACAGACATAGGAGAATTCCATGGTATATAAATGAGCAGTCTAGCTAAATTGAGAGGACAACGGTTGAGTTCAAGGTTTCTAAATACTTCTCTATTACTTTGGTTCTATAGGGTATAACTAATCATGGGTAAATATAGCGATCATACACAATAACACTTTGGAGCAATAGTACCTTTCCAACTCGTGAGGGGGGATGAGAAAGTGTAGTTGGGGGAAGGCTCCTAAAGCTCTACGAACATCAATCCTAACGTGGTGGATTACAATGGCCTGACATAGCTATCACCCCTGAGGCTACCATAACTAACCATAGGATTGAGCGCAATCTTAGGTAACCTATAGTCTAGACACCATGTCTATACTATGGATTACTACTCTAGTCACATATGATAACTAAAGCACTCGATGCGAGCGGAAATCCCATTCTAAGGTATGATAAATATACTAACCATACACACGAAAGGCATAAAAGTAGATAGAGAAGATAAATATATTAAAGCATAAGTCTTGCAAAGGTGAGATACAAAGATATACCCAACCTCTGAAGATTTCTCTAGAACCTGAGCATGGCTCAACTCTCCCTAATTCTCAACTAGAGCTATTTTACTTCTATATCTTGAGAGCTAGCTCTGATCCTAATGAGGAGGATATGAATTAGGGTTTTAGGGATCTCTTGAGGGAGGGGGGGGTAGGGGCTGCTATATATAGGCCAGACATAGAGTAGCGGCCAAGGAATCGAGGTGGAGTAATGGGTAGGTCTCTAGGAGGAGTAGGGGGCAGGGAATTGCCACATCATCGATCCACGTCAACTCTCTCGACTACCATTGGATGAACTAACCTAAAATCGCCTTACAATCAATGGTGTAGATCATAGGAAGGAGTACATGGTGGCAGACGGCGATGGGCCACCCCCATGGGCCGGGTAGCCCACTATGGTGCCAGGTGGGCTCCTCCTTCTAGTGGTGAGGCTTGGGCTCCGTATTGAATCGTCTTTCATAGGTTTCACCGGTTGAGTCATTTGTTGTCGTCTGTTTGCTTGTTTGGAGTGTATGACAGTGGTCCTGGGAGCTATTTTCTGGATAAATCCTCCTGCAGTCATGAAATCACCAAAGCTCATGGAATTTATTAGTTTAAACCCCTAAACCTTCATTGGTGATTACATTTATGCCCTTATACATGTTTAATTGATGATTTATAATGGTTGTTAACTACCGTCAACAACTCCCCTAAGCTTAACCTTTGCTAGTCCCTTAGCAAAGCTAAACTCAATAATGGATCAGGAGTTGCTACTATGCTTTCATGCCTCAAAAGTACACATGCATTCAAACAAGAATTCTCCTTCAGATTAGAATAAACTGATCTGACTTTCAAACTTACCCATATTACCTTCAACCATGGGGCTTCTTAGCCTTCTCTTGGGTCTTGAGCAATTAAAAGATAGAACGATCAAGTCAAACACTATGTCTCAAGTTCTTTGTTCAACCATTGTTTTGGAGTTTTTGTAAGTTTTCAAAATAAAACTCAGAGATTTCATGGTATGACACTCTCAAGTCTCTCAATATATGTGGTATTTGTGGATCCTCATCAAAGCAATAAAGATGTTATGCCTTTTTCTCTTCCTACCACTAAGGCTTATGTGGAGTTCGTAGGTAGGGAGAAAACTAGAGCATACTTGCAATGCATATATTGTAAAGTCAAACAACAGATCCAAAGAGAGTTGAGTCATACAATCAAATCAAGATGTGCATGTGTGTGGATATATGGTAGATATATATATGGTGGCTAACCTAATTCTACTTTGCTCCTTGAAAACTTATCTCTTTTGAAACTTGGAAACATTTGCTAGAGAGCAGGGGCTATCTTTTTCATCTCTTCTTTTTTAGGCGAGCATCTAAGTACCCATTGTTTTAGATATCTTGGACACTTTTGTGTCCATTTTTCTCTTCTCTTTCTTTTTTTATGAATAACTTTTGCATAACCCCATGTCTCCTTTCTGCAACAAAACTTTTGAGAGATAGCAACAAGAACTTGGAGCATTTATTTGGTGAATGGGAAACCTAACAAGCATGTTTTTATGTTCTCTCCCAGTGTAGGAGTAAAACATTTTTGGGTGGATCTAGATGGAAGGCATGTTTCTGTGCCTACCCCTAGTGTAGGAGTAGTGCATATGTGGGTGGTGTGTACATGATCTTGATTTTAAGAGCATGACAAATCTCTCATAAGGGTCAACAAAGCTTGAAAAACTCCATGCAAAAGTAAGCAACATATATGTGGAAGTTTTCCTAGCCTAAATAACATGTACGGCTCTTGTGGGAATTCAAGCTTTGCCATACAGGAACTCATCATGTAACATTTTTATGTTTTTTAAAAGATAAATCTCCAGAACTTTAGTGTTACTTGGAACAAGATAAACAGCAGCTCAGACCTTCTCATATCATATACGTCAATTACCTAGACTTAGATCAAGCATATGCTACCCACGAGTTTCAAGTTCATAGTAAATCCTTATATCAAAAAAATCTTATCCAAAATTCAGGAGAATTCAAGGCTAAAAACTAGGTACTTGAAAGGAATTATAACAGAACAACTATTCATCATTTTCATTATAAGGGATTATCTTTAGAGCCCCTTTTATTTATTTAGCTCTTAAAAGAAATTAAAGCAAACTCGACACACTCTTTTTATTTTGTTTTCATCTTTAGTTCACGCATTATAAGTATATATATTTCTATAAAGATAACTTTTTATTTTGTTTTAGTCATTCATCTTTCTTTTAGATATATAAAGCAAACTAAGAATAGTAAAAATAATAAGGGAAAAGAGATACTTAGCTGGACACACGGGAGATGCTCCTCCCACAAGCTAGTTGTTGACCTGGTTGCTCAACGAGGTGGCCGAATGTGGAGGTGCTAGAACAGAGCCTCCAATTTTGATTTTGATGTTACTGTTGTTGCTGGAGGTTGGCCATCTCTTGTCCCATGCTTACCTGCCATTATGTATGATTGTGTAACGTACCTTGTATGGCAACATTTGTCTCTTCAATGGTTGCGAGTCTGTTGTCAAAGCGGTGGAAGGCCTCCTGAGAGTCATAATACCCTTGTCCAGAGAAAGACATGCATCCTCCCAGATGCCCACTTGAGGTTGCTTTATGATCTTGCCCTTAGCAACTATGGAAGTGCGTTGTACCTAAGTTTGCTCTTGAAGATGGGGATTCTTGAGGTGGCGCCTCTAGTAGTGGCGCTTCCAATGGTGATGCCACCTTCTTTTGTCAAACCCGTCTTGGTTTTAAATTTGATTTTAGTCTGACAAGTTCATCTTTCTTGACTTGTTCTCCCTCCTTGTTCAGGCATTAGTAGTAGAAGCTAGCGACATCTTGTGTGCATTATTATTACCGGTTCAGAACTTTCACTTATAGAATTTGGTGGATCAACTCCCCCACACTTGCTCGAAGTGTGTTCTGCTCATGAAGACAAGGTAGAGATCAAGTGCTTGGGCTCTGTTGGTGAAAAAACACCAACAAAACCAAAATTTTATTTATTCTTCTCTAGCCTTAGGCACATTGGATCATGATAAGTGTTGATGTTATGTGCATTGTTCATTCTTACAACATGGGTGATAAAATGAGAATGATTGTGACATTTGAATACATTTGTCAAAAAGGGTGGAGTTGCTTAACCTATGGAAGGACTGTCTATAATGTATTGAACCTTACATGATTATGACTATCATCTTCCAAAGATAAGATATGCAATATTTTAGCTCATTTGATTAAGACTATGAGATCAAGAAAGTGGTGCTATGAACAAGCTTAATGAACAAGACATGTTGAGTTAATTAGGTTGGATCAAGCAAATTTGTAACTCAAGCATGTTTGTTTCTTCATTTATGTGAATACCAAGATCAAAGGGAAGCTTTCTAAATAATGACCACTTACCGTAAGTTGTTACCTTCATCATTGGAGCATGATGACTCCATGTGACGAAGGTAGATGACTGCGGTGATCCTTTCTTCCTGTTTTGAAGCTTTCCTTACTTGAGTTGTTCATGAGCATCTGGTCTCCTATATCGCACTCCTTTCTCATTCTTTTATGATGCCATCTTTTTCTTCTTTCTTTTGTGAATCTTGGCATTTTGTTTGGACCTTCTGCTCCATTTATTATTTCTTTCCTACAAAAGATTAGTGGACAACATATACCCAAAGGGATGTACAAATAATTTGAAACAAGGATAGTGTTGTCATAGAGCTAAAGGTCATCTTCTATGCTACAACAGAATTGGTTTTAACATTTTAATTAGCATAGAATCTTTTTATCCCATATTTTAAATACTATGCCTAAATTGTTGCAAAAACTTCTTCTCGCAGGGATTGATTTTAATTTATATCTTAAATTTGATTTTCATATATGAAATTTGTAAACATATTCAAACTTATAGAAACAAAGAAATATTGAGCAGAGGGATTGCAAACCAGCGTGTCAGAGCGACGGGAGCCTAGGAAGAAGAAGAGCAGGGTTGTATCTACTGTAGAAAAGTCAGCCTTCCTCCCTCTCACTTGGACCTTTACGTCACTCGACACTGTCGGCGAGAACTCATGGTTTTAGGTCCATTGAGCAAGACCTCTCCCTTGCTTTTAGCTTTTCTTTGCACCATCTGATGCTAGAGATGAGGATGTAGATAGTTGCATGCTCTTCTTCCATCAACCCTTCTTGATTTTTGTTGATTCTTGGTTAACGAGTTAGGGTTCATTAGAGATGCAAACTCAAGTTCCTCCTTGATTGTCTAATGACATGGTGGAGAGTTGTTCTTCTTTGTTTATTGGCGATATGCCAGCCATCTTGATGGTCAAAAAAGGAACCTCATTGGTACTGCATGAAAGCTTCATCTCCAATGACTAAGGGATGTCGTCTTGCAACCATCATTGTTCGTGGTCTTACTAGATATCGTCGATAGATGTCCTATTGATTTATGATGTTTGTTGACTTTAGGATGCATGCCATGATGTAGTGGCATCTTGTCATCCTGGTCCTTGCTGTCAATGTGCGAGATGGTGTCTTTGAAGGTGATGAAAGAAGGCATTAGGTTAGCTGGTATAAGGTGAGTTGCACCCTGCTTCTCATCAGCCTCCTAGCTTGAGTCGTAGAAATGCTAGGTTGCCTTCAACGTTACTTGTGGCCTATTGATTTGTTCGTCCACTTCCTATGAGTGAGTGCTTCTATTGTAGATCCTTTTTGTGGCACTCGTCTTATTTCTCTTTGTTCCATAGCCGAAGTGGTGTTTTGGTAGGTTCATACCAAACCATGGACAGGCACAGTGTAGATTCATTCTTTCCTACAAAATTTTAATGGACACATACCCAAGGGAATACAACAAGTTTGAAATACGGGTTGTTGTCCATAATTTGTGTGATTTTTATCTATGCCAATGAAAAGGTGGTTTTCAACTACTTTAGCATAAATTTTGTTTATCATGTTTGATAAGAAATTTTATTTGTTCGCTATATTCAAGCATGGTTCAAGGCAAAGGTAACTTGCAGCAAAAGACAAAGTGAATGAATTTTGAAACTCACAGTTCTTCCTTTGATGAAAAATGAGTTGGGTCTTCTTTGTGCAAGGTTTTTTTTAGAATTCATATGCCTTGCTTCATCTTCGGTGTGAATTTATCTCAGGACTTCCCTAATTTTAGTTTGAGAGTTTTCTACAAGGGTTAGTCCAACAAAATAACCAGTATCTACTACAATAAGTTTTAGTTCAATAACCAAACTAAACTCCATGTCTAATTTGATTAAGGAAGGCATTTTACCCTAAGCAACATGCTTAATTTCAAAAGCCTTTGGAAATAAGGTCACACACCTCTTGATTTAAACTAAGCACCATGCTTACTTTAAAAATGTATAAAGATACTTCCAAACCTAAACATACTATAGTAAACAAAAGGTAATATTAAAGCATTATAGAGATTTATTCAAATAGAGATGAAAGAGCATGATCATGGTGAGAGATTTTTTTAATAAAAGATGCAAGTGGCATGAATATATGGAAGGAACTAAATATGCTGTGGATTTGATATGAGAGAATTTAAACTAAACAGAGTGGATGCATTGATTATTCAAAGTAAACGTGCAGTGGAATGCAAAAATTTAGAGATAACTACTCATTAAGTTTAAAGTCTATGAGCAAGACTTTCTCACCTTTCTTGATCATACTTACCATGACTCACATGATGGAATTTATGAGTAGTGCAGCGTCTGTATTTGTCACTTGAGATGTGATTTGAATTCTTGTGACATCGACCTTTTTCTCCAATCTACAAATGGTTAGAATAATATATATATGCAATACCTGTGAGATGGCAGGGTTCCTATGTTGATGGATCATGAACGTTCAGGCACCCTAGGTTCTTTGATGTTTCTCTTCTTCTCTTCTTTTTCTTGTGGAAACTTGCCTAAAGGTCGCAATGGCATCTGATGTCCTGTCTTTTCCACAATTTGACAGAACAAGGGTAATCCTACTAAAGCTTGTGAGAACTAGATTAGTAGACATCAAAATCAATATCAAAGTCTTTACGCCAATTGTTTCCTCGGCAACGGCGCCAGAAAACTTGTTGGTATTTTTAAACGCATACAGATAAATCCGCAAGCGCACGGATACCACTGTAGCTTTCACCCGGGAGTATTCTAAGGTATTGCATTTATCCATAGGGAAACAATGGTTAAAGAACTTGATAGTTCAACATCATGTATCTACTCTCTAGTATACCAACTAAACTAAAGTGGGGTAGGTGTTGATGATGATAAGAGTTATGAATAATAACACACATAGGAGATTTCTATGGTATATAAATGAGCAGTCTATCTAAATTGAGATGACAACAGTTGAGTTCAAGGTTCCTAAATACTTCTCTATTACTTTGGTTCTATAGGGTATAACTAATCATGGGTAAATATAGCGATCATACACAATAACACTTTGTAGCAACAATACTTTTCCAACTCTCGAGGGGGATGAGAAAGCATAGTTGGGGGAAGACTGCCTAAAGCTCTATGAACATCAATCCTAATGTGGTGGATTACAATGGCCGATCGAGCAGTCACCCCTGAGGCTACCACAACTAATCATTGGATTGAGCGCAATCTCACGTAACCTATAGTCTAGACACTATGTCTATACTACGGATTACTACTCTAGTCACATATGATAACTAAAGCACTTGATGCGAGCGGAAATCCCATGCTAAGGATCATAACTATACTAACCATACACATGAAAGGCATAAAAGTAGATAGAGAAGATAAATATATTAAAGCATAAGTCTTGCAAAGGTGAGATACAAAGATATACCCAACTTTCGAAGATTTCTCCAGAACCTTAGCATGGCTCAACTCTCCCTAACTCTCAACTAGAGCTATTCTACTTCTACATCTTGAGAACTGGCTCTGATCCTGACAAGGAGGATATGAATTAGGGTTTCAGGGATCTCCTGAGGGAGGGGGGTAGGGGCTGCTATATATAGGCCAGAGATAGAATAGCGGCCAAGGAACAAGGTGGAGTAATGGGCACAGACTCTAAGAGGAGTAGGGGGCACATAATTGCCATGTCATCGATCCGCATCAACTCTCCCGACCACCGTTGGATGAACCGACCTAAAACCACCTTAGAATCAACAATGTAGATCGTAGGAAGGAGTACGAGGTGGCGGAGGGTGATGGTCCAGCCCCATGGGTTGGGTGGCCTCCCTAGTGGGTTGGGCAGCCCACTATAGTGCCAGGTGGGCTCCTTCTTCTAGTTGTGAGGCTTGGGCTCCGTCTTGAATTGTCTTTCATAGGTTTCGCGGGTTGAGTCACTTGTTGTCGTCGGTTTGCTTGTTTGGAGTGTATGACAGTGGTCCCGGGAGTTGTTTTCTAGACAAATCCTCCTACAATCTTGAAATCACCAAAGCTCATGGAATTCATTAGTTTAAACCCCTAAACCTTCATTGGTGATTACATTTATGTCCTTATACATGTTTAATTGATCATTTATATTGGTTGTTAACTACCATCAACAAGCAGCGCAACAATCATATACATTTACTAGTCCGGTTTACGAAACACCGACAGTTGGCATGCCAGGTAGGGGACAGTCATGCACCCTTGATTGTTGAGAGGGAAGCGATGTCTCCTTGCACTCACATCAGACTCGCTCTTGGCATGGCCCTTGGTGGCTGCATCTGATTCCAAAGCCTTGAGTTCACCGATATCGATGGGCCAGCACCTATCAATGGTCTTATCCCTAGTCAAGCTCTGCGCTTTGGGGACCTAGACTTCACAGCCGACTGCCTAGGTCAACTATGGCTAAGCAAAGAGAATGCGGCTCCATCGCACATCTCAACGCCTGACCATGGCCCGACGCAAGCCGAAGGCATGGTCATCGATTCTAGTGCGCTAGCATGCAGAATCGACGCATACCTTGGGGTGACCCCCGAGCCAAAGCTGAGCCATCGCGTGCTTTATGTGTTGGCAAACACTTTTTCCCAACTCTCCGAAGGCGGGCCCTTACCGCCAGAGGTCGAATTCTAGAACCTTAGCACTCCATTGCCCTTCGAGATAAGGAACACGATTGCTCTCTTCGAGCGAGAGCTAGCTAGATGCAACAGCCACACAATGACGCCATATTCCCCTGGGTTCATGGGGATGATGGAGCGGGGCTCGGAGTCGCTCTACGACCTCTTGCTAGCAACCCCGGAGAACATGGACTCCGAGTCCGATTCTGAGGGAAGCTACCCTCTGCTGAGGGAATGCAACATGTTGCACCCCTCGAAAGATGGGGCAGCACTAGCAAAGGACATAGAGGACAATGCCTACCTGATTCCTTGCACCCCTAGAGAACAGGCTGAGTACGACTAGGAGCACCTGGAGCGAGCCATGGCATGAGAAGCTGATCAGGCCGATGCACACCATGACTACGGGTGCCCAAGCCATCAAACACATCGACGCCAAGGGGGCGTGGGCACGAGCATGCTATGTTTACGACCAGAGCCAACAGGGCAGAAGGGAGACACCAATTGTCGATGTTTCAAACAAACACCAACTAGTAAATTTATAATTGTTGCGCGTTAGGCTCGGATGGTGTACTAAAGGACACAAGGTTTATACTGGTTCGGGTAGAATGTCCCTACGTCCAGTTTGCTGCTGCTTGTGTTATTAGTACCGAAAAAGGTTCACAGTAGGGGGTACAAATGGTCGAGAGAGGGATAGGTCCCAAGTCTCTGATGGAAAGGTCGAAAGGACGCTAAGAGCTTGGTTGCCGCTTGGCTGTGTGTTGTGTTAGGGCGCCGAGCCATGACTTCTACTAGGAGTTGATGGGGAAATGACTATATGCCTATTACTATAGATGATGTGAGTCCCTCCTTGGATTGTAGTGGCTGTCGTATGTCTATGTTAGTACCCACGCCCGAGGGCTGATGGCGGCGCCTACAACACTATAGGACAAAAGTCGGCGCCTACAACACTATTCGGGCTCTGTTAGGTCAGAAAGGGCTTAAAGGGCCCGTCCCATCGTATCCTGATGGTACCTTCCTGCAGGAGTGCAGGGCATGGTCCTCGGTACCACGGTTGACTCAAATGTCATGTCCTACCCTGTGCTTGTTATTGTGAAGGAGCAAGGTGCAGTCGTCGAGCAAGGCAGAGCCCGCCCTCACCCGTCAGGCGAGGCAGAGCCAGCCCTCAGCCATCGAGTGAGGCAGAGTCCAGCCCTCGGGGGTCAGGCGAGGCGAAACCAAGCTTCCGTTGTTCGAGCAAGAAGCGTGGTAGCGTTCTTGTCTGACCGAAAGCATCAACGTTTGATGGTTATTAGTTCCACCTCATTGGGTACCCCGGTATTAGGTCCCGATAGTAGCCCTCGAGCCCCCAGATGATTCGAATAGAATCGCCTAGGGGGTGATTTGACTTGCTAGCGGGTGCGCGCGAGCGCACCCGACGGGTGTAGCCCCCGAGCCCCCGGGTGATTTAGGCAGAATCGCTCGAGGGGTATTTCGATTCGCCAGAGGGTGCGCACGAGTGCTGTAACACCTCTGGTGTTTTGACCTAACACTAAAACTTGACATGTCATCATGTGCTTTGCAAAGCATTCATAAAGTAGAAAATTTTGAATGCATTCACTAAATAAGCTTTATTTCATAATGTTGTTATTTCATGTGATGTGATTCAAAACCCTAAATAAAGATCATGACTACAAGGGTCAAATTTCATGTGATCATGTGAGGTCATGTGTCATTTGACTCAAATAACCCTAATGGGCCATGTTACTGGTCAAAAATCAAAGTTAAAGTAAAAGGAAAACAAATCAAATTTGAATTCAAAATTCAAATGACAAAAGTCCTTTTTGCCCCTTTTGTCTATTTCAAAATCCATTTGGAATTTGGGGTTGAGGCAAAAAGCGAAGTTGAATATTATTTTATGTGGATCAACTTTGGTATTCAAAGTTTTTCAAGTTTACATATAAAATTTGGAGTAATTTTGAAATGATTCAAATACTCAAATGCACCCCAAATTCAAATTTCAAAATGGAGGCAGAATTTGAAAATGTTCCTAGAAGCAAAGTTGTAGAGTTTGAAAAATTGAGCAACTTTCATTTTTGGAGATTTTCAACGTCTTTAGAAAAATTGGGAGTAATTTGCAAAATTAACGCAGTAGCAATTCTGTAAATACTTCAAAATTTGAAAAGCAGTCGGCGCCACCTCTCTGCTTGCCGCCGGCGCCACGCGGTTGTCGCCGCCGATCAGATTGCACCGCTTCCTCACGCATTGACACATAGTTGGTGCCGTGGCAGGTCCGTTCGTGCGCTGTCGACGCCGGGCAACCCCTTCCCGGCTATAAATAGCAGCAGCCGCCGCCGTCGTCCCCGTTTCCCCTTCTGCTCTGCTCTGCCGCTCGTCGTAGCTATCGTCGAGCCACGTCCGTCATGCCCAGCTACGCCAACGCGATCACCTCGGCCTTGCGCTTCTCTACGGCTTGCTCACGTCACTTGGGTTGGCCAGAATCGCCCGGCGCAACGTCTTCTTCCCCGAGCCCGGCTAGAGCTCCGCCACCATCAACTTGACGTGGCCAGGCTATTCCAGACCGTCTCCGTCTTCACCAAACATACCGGCGTGATCGTGGTGAGCTACTGAACGCGATACTCACTTTGTTTTAGACTCTACTGCGCCATTGCCAAGGTTACGCCGTGAGCCATCGTGCTCGAGCCGCCATGGCCGGCGTGGAGCCTTCTTTGGTGCGCCTTCTGCCATTCAAAGGGCGGGGATGGGTTCGTAGGAGTGTGTAGATCATTTGGGTGCGGTCTGCCTCGTCGGAGCGTCACCGTCAGCGCATTTTGGGCTGGCCAGTGATGGCAGCACCGCCGTGAACTGTATGAGTCACTGACGAGTGGGGTCAGGCTGTCAGTGAGAAGGAAGGAGAAGAACAGTGAGGTTTTATTATTTTCTGATTTTGAATAGTGCTGAAACTTTGGGAATTTGTAGGAAATTAATCATAGCTCCAAAAATTCTGAAATTTTGTGTGTAGCTTCTGTACATGCTCTAGTATGGTTTGAAAATTTGAAACTTGAAATTTGAATAAATTTTTAATGTTCAAATATTCAGTCCATTAATTGATAAATGCAATTTCCATGATTTTTGTAGGTCACTGTATAATTCCAAAAATTATGAAATTTGTTTTGGTACACTAATTTGTCATGAGAAAGCTTACATAAAATTTTCAGGTCATTTGGAACAAGTTCATTTTTGGGCTTATTTTCAAATTAATTCAAAAATAAATAAAGGCAAACCCTAAGTGTTTGATTAGTGTTGGATCTTGTTTTGGTCATGTTTTGTGACTAGTAGGGTTTCAAGATCCATTTGGTCAAATTACATGTGTGGTTCTTGATGGTAGAATTGTCAGTTGGTTTTGTTGGCTTGCAACTGTACCGTGAAGGAAAAATCGTTTTCGAGGTGTTTTTACATTTCATGTACCATGAAAGCATCATGTTTACATTATCATCATGTTAAAGCATATGTTATCATTTCGTGTAGAACCCGAGAGTGAAACGATTCTAGTTGAGCAAGTCCTGGAAGAATCCCTGATTGTCACGGGATTCGATAATTGTGGTACTGATCCGGAACCTAAGATCATCAATGAAGGCAAGCCCCGGTTTATGCATTAAACCCTTACCTTGTTTACTTTGAAAAGTTTATCACCTATGTTACTTATTGCATTAAGTTGGTTAAATCAAATGTTACCTACTTGATGCATTGCCTACCTTGTTAATTGTTTACCATCCTTGAAGATGTTTTCATTTACAAAGGCATAGAATGCTTAGTATGCTTTATGGTAGGCTTTCAAAGTAAAAGTTTCGATACAATCAAAGATGGCATACTGGCCAAAGAAAGAAAGAAGGTTGAATGAACTAGAGACTAGTCGGGTGACTTATCTTGAATTTTGGGTAATGTTGCCGACTATGTCGCTTAAAGGCCACTCATTATGGATCTTCTGAACGAGACACTTTGTAGTACTGGTCACATACTCCGGTAAGCCTACTTCGGCTAATCCGATACTAAGACGAATGCCCACGCACTGGGAGTGGAGAGATGGCGGGAGTAGCATGTACCCTCATGGCTAGAATGTGGCCGGATTTGAGGTGTGTTGTGCTCTCGGGTGGCGTGGAGATGGCTTAGTATAGGAGGACCCAGTAGCGAGGTTGATATATGCAAGATTAAGTTCTACATATGTCGTGTGATAAGGAACCCCCAGCTAGGACTTGAATCAATTTGAATTGCCGGTGCTTCATGGATATGGAGACTCGATTCATTATAGAAGCAATGCAGGACTGGTGAATTACTAAAATATGAGAAAAGAATGGAATGGGAAGGAATGGAATATGGGAAATGTACATTTAGTTTGAGATAATGAACTAAAAGGACTTAGGGGTAAAACTTGAAAATAGGATAAGAATAGTAAGCTTTTGGCAAAGTACTTTGAATTTTGCTACATCCTTACCTTGTCCCAAACCCTGCATCTCTAAAAGTCTTACACCCCTTTATGTCGGGTTAGTCTTGTTGAGTACTTTTATACTCAGGGTTTGTTAACCCTTGTTGCAGGTGAGTCGCATGCGCAGGCTTGTTTTGGTCCCTGCTGCATGTCTATGTTTGAAGTCAATGACGATGAGGAGTGATGAATGGCCTTTGGACAAGGCACTAGTTTGTTTGATAAATAATGTTAATGTAATATTATCCCGCTACTATGGTTGTATGACACTTATGGTATTGTAAGTTTGAAAACAACTAGTTTGTAAACTATGTTATCTTAAGACTTCCGCTATCTTTACTCTGATGTATATATTTGAATAAACTATTGTAATCTGCAATGTCTGTGATTGGGATCCTGTTTGAAAAGAGAATCGTGGATGATTCGGGTTTCCCGAGGACACCCGACAGACCTGTTGTGTTGTTGGGAACTCGTGAACGCTATCTGAGGTTTGTTAAGACAACGATAGGTGCACGTGGGCCCGATTTCTTAGGAGGTTCTGCCACAGCTGGTATTAGAGCAGTTCCCATCTAAGGTCATTGTAGGTTACTTTGGAAAACCTTCAAATTGATTTGGATCAAAGAAAGTAAACTTGATATTTGAAAGTTCAAATTTCTTTCTTCTTACCTATAATCTAGCCTCAATCTTGTCTTATTTGAAAGTTTGTGGCGGATAATATGATTAGGGTTTTCCTATGTATTAAAAATCTAGTACTTATGATTATATAAATCTTTTGTACTTAGATTCATAAGATCGATTCATGCATCATGCTTGAGCACCTTGCATTATAATTCCCCTTAACAGTGGTTGGGTAAGTAATGTCAATCCCATTCTTGCTAACCTCCATTGTCCTCAAGCTATTCTTATAGTCCTACCCTAAATTCTATAGGCTATGGCAAAGACCAAGAAAACCGCACGCAAGTCCACCGGACCTAATGGAGTCCCTCATCACCAGTTGGCACCAAGAAACCACGAGCTTGGTGAAGGAAGTGCCAAGACTCTAGGAGATGAAGGATCTTCAAGCAATCCCACCAACATCGAGAACCTCAACAAGGAGCTCAACACTCTTCGTCGAGCTCATGCCAAAGATCAAGAAGAGCTGGCGGAAATGCAAAGGGGCATCACCATGACCATGGAGCTACGGAATGAAGCCTGGACACGAGAGGATGCGGCCAATGAATGCGTCCATGAGTTGGAATTCTATGTAGAAGATCTAGAGATGGACAATGCCATTCTTCATGAGAATGTCCACATGTTGTACGCTCAACTTCATCCTCCTCATGGGGATGGTGAAGTTATAGATGAAGAAATGATTGTAGATCCAAGAGAAGTCGAGAATGAAGAAGAGGAGGAGGATCCTGAGGAGTTAGTGTACTTCTCAGATAAAGATGAGGTTTCTTCTGATATGGGCATGGATGCCGAAGACTGAGAGCTTGAAGTAGTAATAGTTCCTTTACTGCTTTCCTAGTAAACCAGGGTTGTCTTGTGGGATACAAGACATGTAATTTAAATAAGTAACCCTTTGTAGCATGAAACCGTTTAAATGCTTTCAATAAAGAATAATGTAAGTAAACATGTTTCTCTAACAGATGCCTCGTCCTATCACCTGAACTAGTGCTAGTGGCTCGCATGACGATGATGAGTGCCCAAATCCTCCACCAATGCCTTCGACTATGGCAGATGCCATAGCCGCACTCATCAATGCAACAGTAGAGAATGCTAGGTTGTTAAGGGAATTGGCGCAGAACCAACAGGCACCATACCCTAATTGTGGCCGTCGTAATAATGTAAATGATGAGTCAACCTATGTGGATTTTACTAACACCCATCCGCTGGTGTTCTCTAAGGCAGAAGAACCTTTAGAAGCAGACGATTGGCTTAGGACAATAGAGCAAAAGTTTGAGCTGATTCACTGTACCGAGGTTTAGAAACCAAGGTTTGCGGCACAGCAACTCCGAGGAGCTGCTGGTGCCTGGTGGGCAAATTTGGTAGCAGTACAGCCCGCTGGTCACCAAATCACCTGGAGGGAGTTTAAGGATGCCTTCAGGGCACAATATATTCCAGATGGGGTAATGACCATGAAGTTAGAAGAGTTCTTGGCTCTTAAGCAAGGGGAGCACCCGGTGATGCACTATGTTGGGCGCTTCAATCACCTGTCGTAGTATGCTATAGAGTATGTGAATACTGACAGGAAGAAGAAGAATCATTTTCTTAGAGGCTGAACACTAAACTTTAGACCATGATGGCAACTTGTGGTAACGCAACTTATCACGAGACAATCAACATTGCTATCGCTTCAGAGGAGAATTACCGCCGACACAAGGAGGCAAAGAAAAAGAAGATATCTGCTTCTGGATCATCAAGTGGCAAGCGTCAGAAGATAGTCTATCATCCTCAGAATCATGGCCGTGCACCATTCCGCCCACAACAAGGCCAAGGCAGGCAGCAAATCTTTATTCGCCCTGCAACTAATACGCCTTACCCTCATCAAGCACCGCAGTAGCAAAATAATACAAATAATGCAAACCGCAATGCTACTCCCTAGAATCACAATTATCCATGCTATAATTGTGGTAAACCTAGACACTTTTCCCAAGAATGTTCATATCCTAGGAAGAACAATCCTGATGCACCCAAAGCCCCAGTTACTCAAGCTCAGAATCAGTACAAGGGCAATGCTCAGAATAATTAGAAGGGTCAAGCTGAGAAGAAAACTGGAAGGGTCTTCTATACTCGGGTGGAATCTATTCCAGAAGGAGAACCAGTTATGATGGGTATGTTTCCCATTGCTAAGCATCCTGCAATTACCTTATTTGATTCTGGTGCATCCCATACATTCATCAATCGTACATTTGTTGTGAAGCATGGGATAGCTATTGGAGAAACAAAAGAACCCTATCGTATACAGTCGCCCGGGGGACAAATCTGTATGAGGGAGGTAGTTCAGCATGTACCTATTGATTTGGGAGGTTATGAGTTCCCTACCAATATGCTGATATTAAAGGATCAAGATATAGATGTGATCCTTGGTATGAACTAGTTAACTCAACACGGGGCTATCATAGATGTCCTGTGTAGAACCATAAGGGTAAATGCACCTGACAGCAAAACCCAACTTCTCATCCAACTTCCCTTTCCTAAGAGTATAGTGGAAACAGTCTGTGCAACTATTGTTGAAGAAGCCAAGAAAATTTTAGTGGTATGTGAGTTTACGGATGTCTTTCCTGATGATCTGCCAGGTCTGCCACCAGACCGAGACATAGAGTTCAGAATTAATCTGAAACCAAGGACAGCACCAGTGTCTAGAAGAGCATATAGGATGCCACCCAAAGAACTAGCAGAATTAAAAATGCAACTACAAGAGTTGTTAGACAAGGGTTTCATTCACCCCAGTTCATCACCTTGGGGATGCCCTGCTATCTTCGTGAAGAAGAAGGACCAAACCTTAAGGTTATGTGTTAACTATCGGCCGTTAAATGAAGTCACCATAAAGAACAAGTACCCCTTACCCCGAATTGATTTGCTTTTTGACCAACTTGTGGGTGCTAAGGTGTTCTCGAAGATAGACTTGAGATCAGGCTATCACTAGATTAAGATCAAACGAGAAGATGTGCCGAAGACAGCGTTTACTACCCGATATGGTCTATATGAGTATCTAGTCATGTCTTTTGGGCTGACCAATGCCCCGGCTCATTTCATGTACCTAATGAACTCAGTTTTCATGCCCGAGTTCGATAAGTTTGTCGTGGTGTTTATTGATGACATTCTTATCTATTCTAAGAGCAAAGAGGAACATGCGGAACATCTCCGCATTGTTCTACAAAGATTAAGAGATCACCAACTATATGCCAAATTTAGTAAATGTGCATTTTGGTTGGAGGAAGTACAATTTCTGGGTCATGTGTTATCTGCTGAAGGTATAGCTATAGATCCGAGCAAGGTAGAAGAAGCCCTTAACTGGAAAGCACCTACAACTGTTCATCAAGTTTGAAGTTTTCTAGGGTTGGCAGGGTATTATCGTCGGTTCATCCCTGACTTCTCCAGAATTGCGAAGCCAATTACTGGACTATTGAAAAATCAAACTAAGTTTGTATGGTTAGCAGAATGTGAGGAGGCCTTTCAAACATTGAAGAAGTTGCTGACAACTGCACCAGTTTTAGCACAACCTGATATCGAGAGGCCATTTGATATCTATTGTGATGCATCTGGAATTGGTATTGGTTGTGTTCTTATGCAAGAAGGCAGGGTCATAGCATACGCTTCTAGACAACTCAAGAAGCATGAAGAACATTATCCCACCCATGATCTTGAATTAGCTGCTGTTGTTCATTCACTCAAGATTTGGCGACATTATTTATTGGGCAATATATGTCATATCTATATGGATCACAAAAGTTTGAAATACATCTTCACTCAGTCAGAGTTGAATATGAGGCAAAGAAGATGGTTAGAACTTATCAAAGATTATGACTTAGAAGTGCATTATCATCCGGGCAAGGCTAATGTGGTTGCCGATGCCCTGAGTCGCAAGAGTCATTGCCATTGTCTGACTGTAGAGCCTATGCAACGAACATTGTGTCAAGAGATGGAGCATCTAAATTTACAAATCATAGAACAAGGTTCCCTGTCCAATATTGTAATTGAGTCCACTATCAAAGATCAGATCATTGATGCTCAACGGAAAAAGTAAGGGCATAGTCCATATCAAGGACAAAGTCAGATCTAGAAAACAAACATGTTTCAAGATTGATGAATCAGATGTCGTATGGTTCAAGGATAGATTGATAGTACCCAAAAATCCGAAGCTACGAAAGCAGATTCTTGATGAAGCTCATTCTACAAGATACTCCATTCATCTGGGTAGCAATAAAATGTATCATGATCTGAGAAAGAGATATTGGTGGACCAAAATGAAAATAGAAATAGCTCAATATGTAGCCAAGTGTGATATTTGTCAGAGAGTCAAAGCGGTTCATATGAAGACTACAGGTCCATTACATTCTTTGCCAGTTCCATCTTGGAAGTGGGAAGATATCTGTATGGACTTCATCATGGGATTGCCTAGGACATCTGCAGGCTACAATTCAATATGGGTTATTATTGATCACCTAACCAAGATAGCTCATTTCTTACCAGTTAGAGATAAATATCGAGTGGAACAATATGCAAAGCTTTATCTTGATAGAATCTTTAGTCTGCATGGGGCACCCAAGACCATTGTCTCTAACAGAGGGTCATTGTTCATATCCATGTTTTGGAAAAGTCTACATGAGTCTTTAGGAACTAAACTTATCCGTAGTTCTGCTTATCATCCGTAAACAGATGGACAGACTGAAAGGGTAAATCAAATTCTTGAAGATATATTGAGAGCATGTGTCCTTTCCTTTGGTGCTAAATGGGATGAATGCCTTCCCTTAGCTGAATTCTCATATAACAATAGCCATCAAGAGAGCATTAAAATGGCACCATTCGAAGCACTGTATGGCCATAGGTGTCAGACACCTTTAAATTGGTCAGAAGCTGGAGAACGTTGGTTCTTTGGACCGGATGTGGTCAAGGAAGCTGAAGAGAAAGTTAAACTCATACAAGCCAATATGAAGGTAGCTCAATCCTGACAAAAAAGCTATGCTGATAAGAGGAGACAACCGCTAGAATTCAAAGTGGGAGATTATGTCTACCTCAAGGTATCACCAATGAAAGGAGTTCATCGTTTTGGGATTCGGGGAAAGTTGGCGCCCCGTTATGTAGGTCCTTTTCAAATCCAACAATGGTGTGGACCTGTCGCCTATCGCGTCAAGCTACCAGATCACATGTCAGCTGTGCATGATATCTTCCATGTATCTCAGTTAAAGAAGTGTCTTTAAGTACCTGACCAGGAGATCGACTTTGGTGATGTAGAACTAGAACCTGATTTGACTTATGCTGAGTACCCCATTAGAGTCTTAGATCAGAAAGATCAAGTTACTCGAAGGCGTACAATCAAGTTCTACAAAGTACAATGGAATCAACACACTGAAGATGAAGCTACTTGGGAGTCCGAGGATTACTTAGAAGAGAACTTTCCTGACTTCTTTGCTTCTATCTAGTTGCAATACCTTGTCTATGTTGTAACTTGTCTCATTTGACAACAGAATGGAAAATCCCCTCACTAGCCTTTTGAATAAAGTTCTGATGTGTTAGCTTGACACATTTCCTTTTCCTTTACTTAGCCTTAAGTTTTAAATCTCAGGATGAGATTTCTTTAAGGGGAAGGGTTGTAACACCTCTGGTGTTTTGACCGAACACTAAAACTTGACATGTCATCATGTGCATCGCAAAGCATTCATAAAGTAGAAAATTTTGAATGCATTCACTAAATAAGCTTTATTTCATAATGTTGTTATTTCATGTGATGTGATTCAAAACCCTAAATAAAGATCATGACTACAAGGGTCAAATTTCAAGTGATCATGTGAGGTCATATGTCATTTGACTCAAATAACCCTAATGGGCCATGTTACTGGTCAAAAATCTAAGTTAAAGTAAAAGGAAAACAAATCAAATTTGAATTCAAAATTCAAATAACAAAAGTCCTTTTTGCCCCTTTTGTCTATTTCAAAATCCATTTGGAATTTGGGGTTGAGGCAAAAAGCAAAGTTGAATATTATTTTATGTGGATCAACTTTGGTATTCAAAGTTTTTCAAGTTTACATATAAAATTTGGAGTAATTTTGAAATGATTCAAATACTCAAATGCACCCCAAATTCAAATTTCAAAATGGAGGCAGAATTTGAAAATGTTCCTAGAAGCAAAGTTGTAGAGTTTGAAAAATTAAACAACTTTCATTTTTGGAGATTTTCAACTTCTTTAGAAAAATTGGGAGTAATTTGCAAAATTAACGCAGTGGCAATTCTGTAAATACTTCAAAATTTGAAAAGCAGCCGACTCCACCTCTCTGCTTGCCGCCGGCGCCATGCGGTTGTCGCCGCCGATCAGATTGCACCGCTTCCTCATGCATTGACAGGCAGCTGGTGCCGTGGCGGGTCCGTTCGTGCGCTGTCGACGCCGGGCAACCCCTTTCCGGCTATAAATAGCAGCAGCCGCCGCCGTCGTCCCCGTTTTCCCCTTCTGCTCTGCTCCGCCGCCAGCTAGCTCCGCCGCTCACCGTAGCCATCGTCGAGCCACGTCCGTCGTGCCCAGCTACGCCAACGCGATCGCCTCGGCCTTGCGCTTCTCTACGGCTTGCTCACGTCGCTTGGGTTGGCCGGAATCGCCCGGCGCAACGTCTTCTTCCCCGAGCCCGGCCGGAGCTCCGCCACCATCGACTTGACGTGGCCAGGCTGTTCCAGACCGTCTCTATCTTCACCAAACGTACCGGCGTGATCATGGTGAGCTACTGAACGCGATACTCACTTTGTTTTAGACTCTACTGCACCATTGCTGAGGTTACGCCGTGAGCCGTTGTGCTCGAGCCGCCATAGCCGGCGTGGAGCCTTCTCCGGTGCGCCTTCTGCCATTCAAAGGGCGGGGATTGGTTCATAGGAGTGTGTAGATCATTTGGGTGCGGTCTGCCTCGCTGGAGCGTCACCGTCGGTGCATTTTGGGCTGGCCAGTGATGGCAGCGCCGTCGTGAACTGTATGAGTCACTGACGAGTGGGGTCAGGCTGTCAGTGAGAAGGAAGGAGAAGATCAGTGAGGTTTTATTATTTTCTGATTTTGAATAGTGCTGAAACTTTGGGAATTTGTAGGAAATTAATCATAGCTCCAAAAATTCTAAAATTTTGTGTGTAGCTTCTGTACATGCTCTAGTATGGTTTAAAAATTTGAAACTTGAAATTTGAATAAATTTTTAATGTTCAAATATTCAGTCCATTAATTGATAAATGCAATTTCCATGATTTTTGTAGGTCACTGTATAATTCCAAAAATTATGAAATTTGTTTTGGTACACTAATTTGTCATGAGGAAGCTTACATAAAATTTTTAGGTCATTTGGAACAAGTTCATTTTTGGGCTTATTTCCAAATTAATTCAAAAATAAATAAAGGCAAACCCTAAGTGTTTGATTAGTGTTGGATCTTGTTTTGGTCATGTTTTGTGACTAGTAGGGTTTCAAGATCCATTTGATCAAATTACATGTGTGGTTCTTAACGGTAGAATTGCCAGTTGGTTTTGTTGGCTTGCAACTGTACCGTGAAGGAATTACATTATCATCATGTTAAAGCATATGTTATCATTTCGTGTAGAACCCGAGAGTGAAACGATTCTAGTTGAGCAAGTCCTGGAAGAATCCTCGGTTGTCACAGGATTCGATAATTGTGGTACTAATCCAGAATCTGAGATCGTCAACGAAGGCAAGCCCCGGTTTATGCATTAAACCCTTACCTTGTTTACTTTGAAAAGTTTATCACCTATGTTACTTATTGCATTAAGTTGGTTAAATCAAATGTTACCTACTTGATGCATTGCCTACCTTGTTAATTGTTTACCATCCTTGAAGATGTTTTATTTGCAAAGGCGTAGAATGCTTAGTATGCTTTATGGTAGGCTTTCAAAGTAAAAGTTTTGATACAATCAAAGATGGCATACTGGCCAAAGAAAGAAAGAAGGTTGAATGAACTAGAGACTAGTCGGGTGACTTATCTTGAATTTTGGGTAATGTTGCCGACTATGTCGCTTAAAGGCCACTCATTGTGGATCTTCTGAACGAGACACTTTGTAGTACTGGTCACATACTC
Source organism: Miscanthus floridulus (assembly GCF_019320115.1). NCBI lineage: Eukaryota > Viridiplantae > Streptophyta > Magnoliopsida > Poales > Poaceae > Miscanthus > Miscanthus floridulus. The sequence continues at coordinate 159,346,543 of NC_089580.1, forward strand.
CGGTAAGCCTACTTCGGCTAATCCGATACTAAGACGAATGCCCACGCACTGGGAGTGGAGAGATGGCGGGAGTAGCGTGTACCCTCGTGGCTGGAATGTGGCCGGATTTGAGGTGTGCTGTGCTCTCGGGTGGCGTGGAGACGACTTAGTATAGGAGGACCCGGTAGCGAGGTTGATATATGTAAGATTAAGTTCTACATGTGTCGTGTGATAAGGAACCCCCAGCTTGGACTTGAATCAATTCGAATTGCCGGTGCTCCACGGATATGGAGACTCGATTCATTATAGAAGCAATGCAGGACTGGTGAATTACTAAAATATGAGAAAAGAATGGAATGGGAAGGAATGGAATATGGGAAATGTACATTTAGTTTGAGATAATGAACTAAAAGGACTTAGGGGTAAAACTTGAAATAGGATAAGAATAGTAAGCTTTTGGCAAAGTACTTTGAATTTTGCTACATCCTTACCTTGTCCCAAACCCTGCATCTCTAAAAGTCTTACACCCCTTTACGTCGGGTTAGTCTTGTTGAGTACTTTTATACTCAGGGTTTGCTTACCCTTGTTGCAGGTTAGTCGCATGCGTAGGCTTATTTTGGTCCCTGCTGCATGTCTGTGTTTGAAGTCAATGACGATGAGGAGTGATGAATGGCCTTTGGACAAGGCACTAGTTTGTTTGATAAATAATGTTAATGTAATATTATCTCGCTACTATGGTTGTATGACACTTATGGTATTGTAAGTTTGAAAACAACTGGTTTGTAAACTATGTTATCTTAAGACTTCCGCTATCTTTACTCTGATGTATATATTTGAATAAACTGTTGTAATCTGCAATGTCTGTGATTGGGATCCTGTTTGAAAAGAGAATCGTGGATGATTCGGGTTTCCCGAGGACACCCGACAGACCTGTTGAGTTGTTGGGAACTCATGAACGCTATCCGAGGTCTGTTAAGACAACGATAGGTGCACGTGGGCCCAATTTCTTAGGAGGTTCTACCACAAGCGCACCCGTCGGGTGAGCCCCCGAGCCCCCGAGTGATTCAGATAGGATCACCCAGGGGGTAATTTTGGACCCTTCATGGGTAAGGCTATTAGATTTGGTTTTTATCAACTAGATAGTTTTAAGGGAACCCTGGTATCCTGTTCATGGGGATTTCATCTAGGGTCAGCCTGGTTGGGACTCGATTGCGGATCGAGGCTCCCTTGATGCTTGTGCACCTAAGTTCTGGCCGCTCCTGGGCCCATCCCTTGTTGGGATGGCCACTAAAACTATTGGGCCATCCCTTGAACTCCTGAGCCTAGGTGGGCTAGAAAATGCTTTTTGACTCGTATCCCCTCTATGGGAAAAAGGGCCTGGTCTGCTTGGGAAGGTGAAATGTCTGGCGCAATTTTGGTGGGAAAGGATAGGGATTGCAGGCGCATATCCCATGACGCGACGTGGCAGCGTATCGTGGTAGGCTCGGAGACCTAGGCGGGCAGTTGCTCTTCTCGTACCCGTCACCCCTATAAAACCAAGGGGTTCGCCCCTAGGGCTCTATACTTCGTCTCCTCGCCTTTGCATCCACAATCTCCACCACCAATCACTTGAGCCTCCCACACCTGCATTGCAGCCGCCTTCAAGCTTGCATCCGCATCGCAACCGCCATTAAGCTCACATCCACCCCCTTCCAATAGTTTTAATGGAGCCGTGGTGTAGATCTGTCATCACCCCTCAGTGCCTAGAGGGCCTCGTCCGCTGTGGCCTCCTTTGCCCGCTGACCGCTGTCGAGGAGTGGTGGCTGCCTAGTAATGAGGATGAGCCGTCGCCGCTTGAAGGGTATGTCGTGTCCTTTGCTCACTTCCATGAGCGGGGATTCGTCATACCTGCTCACAAGTTCCTTCGGGGGCTGTTGGATTACTACCAGGTGGAGTTGCAGCACCTTACTCCCAATGGGATCTAGCACATTGCGGTGTTCGTCACCCTGTGTGAGGGGTTCCTGGGGATTAGTTCCCACTTTGACCTATGGCGGCATCTCTTCGCCGTCAACCTGTCGAACAAGCGGGTTGGGAAGGAAGAGCTAAGCGTGCTGATGGGATGTGCCAACATTCATCTCTACAACAACTGGGTGAACAAATACCCATCGATGCGTCTGTCGGCCTCCAACAAGGGGTGGCATTTGCAATGGTTTTACATTAAGGACGACGTTGCCGCCCCCTTGTCGGCATTCTCCAGGCGCTTCATCGAAGAGGTCCCAGGTTTGTGGAAGTGGGGTGTCCTAGACAAAGACAAGAAGAGGATCAAGGACCATCTCGCTGCCCTCCAAATTCTAAAGGAGAGGGGTGTGAAGGGATCGTGGATCATCAGCACCTACCACATACGTGGAGGGTGACACCATTGAAGAGCCATGTGCTTCCCCTCTACCTGATAGGGTCTAGGGCATTGCTCGAAGGGACGACGCTTGTCGATGAAGCGCTCCCCCCTTCGAAGTGGCGCAACGCATCAAGAAGGTGATGGAGCCTTTGAAGGACAACGTCGGCATTGTCCTTGATTTCATGTATCCGGTGCCAGGGCATCCCCCAATGTGGCTAGAACCAGGGTTCATTGACTTCGTAAGTTCTCTTTTCCCGTGCCTCCTTTTCACTTGAATTTCTAACCCCTTGATCCTGACCTCGGGATAGCAGGACCAGTCGAAGAGACTTGTCTTTGGGGATAGCCCGGCTCCGCTATCAAAGGACTGGATCGTGGCAACGACGAGTCGCACCATGGCTGAGTCGGATAGGAAGACGAGGGAGCTCAAGAGGAAGAAGATGCTATGGAAGCAGCAAGCATGGGAGCGAGGGGAGGAGACAGGTAGTGACGACGACGATGACAATGACAACGAGGAGTTTGATGAGGTAGTTGCCAATGTGGAGTGGGATGTCCTGGAGGGCAAGGATTCACTGATAGGCACCCACTCGTCCATGCAGGGACCCTTCTCATTCCATGTGGGGGGAAGTGAGTCCGTGAGGCCGGTGGAGCTGGGCCAAATCATCCGCTCGTCCTTAGGACCGGTGGGAGCAGGCGGATCCACCATCGTGCCCGGGGTGGCGGTGGAGGGGGGCGGCTTCGCTGCCGCACCCCACGAGCTGATGGGGGCGGGCAGATCTACCACCGCGCCCGAGGTGCCGACAGGGAGGGGTGGCTCCACTGCCATGCCCTCGGAGACAAGGGAGACGAGCCCCCTTGCCCGAGAGCAGGGGGCAGGCTTGAAATGGTCCCACCCAGATGAGTTGGAGCAGGAATCTAGGGGTTCGTCCCCAAAACATTCCTACCGCCCAACAGCGCCAGCGTAAGTCTCTGATTCCTCTAATTTTTGTTTTTGTTTTTTAGTGTGACCTTATGCCTTTTACCTCTTGTAGACTCTTGCGACAGGGCTGTTCTTTGGCGCTGACGCCCAAGAAGAGTGTTGCTCTTTAGGCAGAACGGGTGTCGTCGCCCAATGCCACTCCTATTTTGGGCAGGAGTGGAGCCGATGTTGTGGTCTTGTCGATCGGTTAGGCATTGCCAGCGGTGGTGCTTGTGCCCTCAGTGGGTCAAGCAGGTGCTGGGGCTGAAGAAGCATACTCGAGGGTCATCGAGCAGACGACGACAGAGGTGAATCCGCCACCTATGTTGGAGCAGACAGAGCTACCACCCACGCTTGTGGCATCCTCTATGGTGGGCGCGGCGCTGCAAGTCAAGGCCCCAGCATCGCAAGCAGAGTGTCCATGACCATGATGAGCTAGGTGCAGCCAGACACAGCCATGGTGGTGTCCGAGGGAGTGGCGCAATCTGTGCCACCGATGGCCTAGGCGGCGGCGCCCGAGGTGGGCCGGACGGAGGGAGCCAAGGCCGGAGGGTCCCCGAGCACCGTGGTGGTGTTGGAGAGGATCTACGAGGGGTCGTCCTCAGCCCTGATGTCAGGGACAGCCGCTCGCCCGCATGGGGTGAGCCGCCACTCTAGTGTATGGCTCCTCAAGACCCGACGTCGACTCTCTTCTCGCTCGATGATGCTGCTGAGAGCATGGAGCGGGAGAGTCTCGACATTGGGTTCTCGGCTATGATGGATGCCTTGAGCTAGGCCAGGGGCGTCCTGCATGACGTTATCATTCCCACTGGCCAAGTATCCACTTGATCTTCTCTCTCGCTTTCTTCTTTCTTCATGTATTTTTGTATTTTTGTATTTTTGATACTGGTCTTCTTTTTAGTCCGTCATTGCTCGTAGACGGGAGAAATTGCAGTTCCTCCACAAGCAGAAGGTGGAATGGGACTGCCTCACCGAGGAGGTCCGACTGCGTGCAGATGTGAGCGCCCAGCTTGTACCACCCAACAGCGGGAAGCTGAGGCATGTCGGGACACGGAGGAAATCCATGGGATGTTCTAGGATCTATCGGTGAGGGTGCAGTAGGACGAGGAGGCGTCCGCCAGGGTCTGAAAGGAGCAGGATGAGCTACTCTAGAAGGATGCCGAGGCCAGCCAGCGGGACATTGAGCTCCTAGAGGAGATAGAGAGGGAGCGGGACCTCAAGCTAGAAGTCGAGGAAAGGTATGTGGCCCTACAGCAGAGGGCGAATCTAGACACTGAGGTGATTGCTCGGCTACATAGGGAGCGAGACAAGCTACGCCAGACTGCAGAAAGACTCCGCTCGGAGCATGGCATGGTCCGCGAGGAGCACGACCAAGCCATCTGAGGGCATGATGAGGTGCGTTAGGTGGTTAACTCCCTCCGGGTGGATCTTAGAGCCACGGTGACCCAAAGGCTGGAGGCCGAGAGCATCTCTGCCGGGCTAGGCACGGAGCTTGCTGAGGTGCGGGGGATTCTTCAGGCCAGGAGTGATGAGCACAATCTTCTGCACGCTGCCGTCAGGGTGGTCTTTGATGACCTAGGGGTGGCATGGACAGAGGAAACTGGCTCACTCATGGCCTGTGCCGTAGATATCACGACATGGGTGCACTAGCTTGAGGAGAACGCCTTTCACGCTGGGATCACCCAAGCCTTTACTGTTGCCCGCTCTAATTATGATCAGGAAATCAACTTGGAGGCGATGAGCCTTGGCTTCACGCTTGGTTACGAAAACTCTGAGCTGGATGAGATTGAGAAGGTAGTGACTCCTATTGCGTGAAACCTAGCGAACAGGCTAAAAGACATAGTTCTCCCTCTGAGGAATAGTTAGTTGAATAAGTTTGATAAACATTTATCTGTAATATGTGGACAAGTGTTGGTACTTTTGTGTCCGAGAATAGTTTCGTGATTTTGTTTCGCAATTTTGTTTCGTTCATTTGAGCTTACTTTCTTCCCTTTTGCATTCGAGAAAAAAAGTTTATGCGATCCGATCCTCCCGTTCATTAAGACTATAGGGCCCGAGGTGTATAAGGAGGAAATTTCGATTATGCTGGTGAGCAAAGTTACCATAGCCATCGAGGCATGGGTTTTTTATAGTCTTACTAGGCATGCCTATTTATCTATTCCCATAAACCTTGTCATTAACCTTAACGCGAGGAAGAGGTCTGATGCAACGACTGTTTTCAAAAAAGGACTTATTTATACCTTTATCAGCCCCCGAGTGAGATCTGACCCCTTGCGGTCACTGGTGCCAGATGTTACTGGAGACCGAAGCGAGGGTAGCAAACTTACTCTTGTATTCGCATGTACCCCTTACTTAGGATTTTGGCGATCGTTCCATGACCATGCGTTTGGTCTCATTGCTGGTCCAACCTTCCCTGAGCCCCCATGTGTGGCGAGGATTTAGTCAAGGGTCGGCTCATTTTGTGACTATCGCCCCATCCACGGTTTTCGCAACTGGAGGGGTTGAGGCGACGTCACTTGCCTTGATGGCTCGAGTGACGTGCTTGATGAGCTCGCTAACGGGGATGTTCAAATGGAATCTGATCCTGTTGCCTTGCGACAGGGTTGGCAAAGCCCCCGGGTGGCATTTCATTGCTCCTTGACCTGCCTTCCAATAGATTCCCTCTCAATGGGGATTCTATGGGCTCGGCTAGAGGCTAGATTGAACTAGAAGGTTGAGATGACCCTATCCGCCTCAATGCGGGTTGGGCAAAGGCCACTGAGGCTCATCTACGTTTTCTCCCCTAGCTCTTGTTTGACGCGAGGCAGTCTTGGATCCTTCGTGGGCCAGCCTTCAAACCTCGGTCTCTCGATCTTAGATCGAGCGGCTCAAGCCCCCACCGTGGATATCGCTCAGTAGAAGCTTCCCCTATTCGACGGTGATACAGAGCTATAGGATGCTGGTGTGGCCTCATTTGTAGAGTTCTCCCTCTATAAGAGTGAAGGACTTGGCACGATGTATGAGCCATCGAGCTTCTATCTTGTCCATCGACAGTGTGTCATAGAGGAGGTAGTCGATGTAGAGTGTTCTCTAGTCGTCTAGAGGGTCGAGCTCTATCGTTGGATCCTCTTCAAGCTCCATGACCTCAGGGTCGAACAGAGCCGTTGGTTTTTTAGCCCCTGAGGCTAGATCAGATGGACCGTCGTCAGCCCGTTCTGACCCTTCGTAGCGTACCAAGGGCTTGTGTTGGTCGCTAGCGAAGACACCCATTAGCACCGGCTCTCAACCAGACGCCACTTTTGCAAGCGTGTCAGCCACTTTGTTGAGGCACCTTGGGATGTGATTGAGCACGAGGCCATCGAATTTGTCCTCCAGCCATTGAACTTCTTGGCAGTACGTAGCCATCTTGGTGTTGTGGTAGCTCGACTCCTTCATGACTTGGTTGACGACCAGCTATGAGTCGCCTCGGATGTCGAGGCGTCGGATGCCCAACTCGATGGCGATTCGTACGCCGTTGATGAGCGCTTCATACTCGGCCACATTATTTGATGAGGGGAAATGGAGACAAGCCATGTACCTCATGCGAACGCTAAGGGGTGATATGAAGACCAGCCCCACACCAACACCCTTCTTCATCAGCTATATGTCAAAGTACATCGTCCAATACTCTTGATCGACGACCGCCGGTGGTATCTAGACCTCGATCCATTCTGCGATGAAGTCAGCCAACACCTGGGACTTGATCGCCGTTCAGGAGGCATAAGTGATGCCTTGATCCATCAACTCGAGTGCCCACTTCATGGTTCTTCTCATGGTGTCCTGGCTCTGGATGACCTCGCCGAGGGGGAATGATGTCATGACCGTCACGGGGTGTGACTCAAAGTACTGGCATAGCTTCCTCTTGGTGATAAGGACGGTGTATAGGAGCTTCTAGATTTTGGTGTAGCGGGCCTTAGGGTCGGATAGTACCTCACTAATTAAGTACATAGGGTGCTACACCTTGAGGATGTGCCCCTCTTCCTCCCACTCCACCACTAGGGCAGTGCCAACCACCTGTGTGGTGGCCGTTATGTATAGTTGGAGGGATTCTCCATCGCTTGGAGGAACTAGGATCGGGGGCTTTGTCAGAAGCAGTTTGACCATGTCAAGTGCCTCCTAGGCCTTGAATGTCCACTCGAAGCAGTTGGCTTTCTTTAGGAGGCGATAAAGGGGGAGACCTCATTCGCCGAGGCGTGAGATGAATTAGCTGAGTACGGCAAGGCACCCTATGACTCGCTGAACCCCCTTTATGTTCTGAATCAGGCCCATCCATGTGATGGCTGAGATTTTCTTCCGGTTGGTGTCGATGCCGCTTTTGGAGATGATGAAGCCGAGCAGCATGCCCCTCGGGACCCCGAAAACACACTTCTCGGGATTAAGTTTGATGTCATTTGCTCGGAGTTTTGCAAAGGTCTACTCAAGATCGGCAATGAGGTGGTTAGCCTATTTGGACTTAACTACGATGTCATCGATGTAGGCCTCAACGGTCCGTCCGATGAGGTCCCTGAAGCATTTGAGCATACAGTGCTGGTACATAGCCCCAGCGTTCTTCAGACCAAATGGCATTGAGGTGTAGCAGAATGATCCAAAGGGGGTGATGAAAGATGTCGCGAGTTGGTCGGACTCTTTCATCGTGATTTGATGGTAGTCGGAGTACGCATCAAGGAAGCAGAGGGTTTCGCACCCCGAGGTAGAGTCGACTATTTGGTCTATGTGCGGCAAAGGAAACAGATCCTTTGGGCATGCCTTGTTGAGACCCATATAGTCAGCACACATCCTCCATTTCCCACTCTTCTTTCATACAAGAATGGGATTAGCTAACCACTCTGGGTGGTATACTTTCTTGATGAATCTGGTCGCTGAAAGTTTGACTATCTCCTCGCCGATGGCCCTGCGTTTCTCCTCGTCGAAGCAATGCAGGCGTTGCTTCACCAGCCTAGAGCCTAGCTAGATCTTCAAGGTATGCTCGGTGACCTCCCTTGGAATGCCCAACATATCCGAGGGTGTCCATGCAAAGATGTCTTTGTTGTCGTGGAGGAAGTCGATGAGCGCGCTTTCCTATTTAGAGGAATGTGTGGTACTAATGCATACCGTTTTACCCTTGGAGCTATTGGGATCTATGAGGACCTCCTTAGAGCTCTCTACCAATTTGAATGACCCGGTCGACTTCTTCACATCGGGCACTTCTTCGGTGACCTCCTCCCTGAGGGCGGCGAGTTCCCCGGAGGCGACGATTGCCGTGGCGTGGCCACAGCACTTGACCTCATACTCGTAGGTGCGCTGGAAGGAGGTGCCGATGGTGATGACCCCATGGGGGCCTGACAACTTTAGCTTGAGGTATGTATAGTTGGGGATGGCCATGAATTTCGCGTAGCATGGACACCCCAAGATGGCGTGGAAGGTTCTGGGGAACCCAACCACCTCGAAGGTGAGGGTCTTAGTCCTATAATTGAACTGATCCCAAAGGTAATGGGCAGATCTATCTGCCTAAGTGGCATGGCCTGCTTCCTAGGCACGATGTCATGAAAGGCGCTTGGGTTGGGCAGAGGTGCGTTCGGTCGACGCCCATCATGTCAGGCGTCTTGGCGTATATGATGTTGAGGCCGCTGCCTCCATCCATCAGTACTTTGGTGAGTCACTTTGGGCTAATGATCGGGTCGACCACAAGAAGATATCTTCCCAGGTGTGGGATGGTATCCAGATGATCGGTCCGATCGAAGGTTATGGCAGACTCCGACCACTGGAGGAAGGGAGGTGTGGCCGGTTGGGCCATGTAGACTTCACGGTGTGTGACCTTCTGACGACGTTTGGAGTCGTAGGCCGCTGATCCTCTGAAGATCATAAGGCAGCCATCCGATGTTGGAAAGCCATTGTCCTTCTCCTCGGCATCGTCCGTGGTGGGGGTAGGTTCCTTCCCTTGCTCCCCTTTGTTGGAGCCTCCGGACAAGAACCACCACATGAGGCTACAGTCCTTGAGTAGATGCTTAACAGGAAAGGCATGGTTCAGGCATGACCCCTCGAGTAATTTTTTGAAGTGGTTCAGAGTGCCCTCCATAGGCTTCCGACCACCCTTGCGGTCAGCAGCGGCCACAAGTGAGTCCTCGCGCCGTTGCTTCTTATTCTTCCTCTTGGCGGAATGATTGGAGGTGCCTTCGCCGACACCCTCATCTTGCCTTCGTCGGCACCCAAAGCTCTATGGAGAGGCAGCATCCTAAAGCCAGCTTCGTGCACATCTCATCGGCACATGGTGCCCCCGAGGAGCACCATGTGCCGAGCGCGCTCCGACCGAATGACGACAACGTAGCACATGGGCGAGAACCCTCCCCAGCGCGCAGCCATCATGTCAAAAATCACACTGCTTGCCCAACTCAAGGCGCCAGATGCCCTGGGCTCAACTAGGCGAGCAAAGACCAACTACACTATGATGACAGTGACCCAAATAACCACGGCTAGCACACCAGGGTGCGGGAAGCTCAACGCAGCCCAAGCCTAGATGCCTATGGACCGCAGGTGTTCGCAAAAAGGATCCGGCAAATGCCATTCTCGGCGCGCTTCCGTACGCCGCCGAACGTTGTCAAGTATTCCGGGGACACCAACCCCGCCCTATGGCTAGAGGACTTCCATCTCACCTATCGAGCAGGCGGTGCAGACGATGACCTCTTCATCATATAGTACTTGCCACTCTACCTCATAGAAAGTGCTCGAGCATGGCTCGAGCATCTCCCCACGAACAACATCCATTCGTGGATAGACTTCAAGCGCATCTTTGTGGGAAACTTTCAGGGCATGTACGTGCGCCTTGGGAATTCCTGGGATCTCAAGGCCTACAAGCAGAAGGTGGGAGAAACTCAATGCGAGTACATCTGCCATTTTTCCAAATAGTTCAATGAGCTTCCCGACATCGTAGATACGGATGTGATCGGAGCGTTCATCTCTAGCACAACCAACGAAGCACTCATCCACGAGCTTGGGCACTACAAACCATGAACGACACGGGAGTTACTCGACCTCATGACAAGTCACACCTCCAACGAGGAGGCCATCCATGCAATCTTCTACAAGCACACGGGCAAGGCGCAAGCCGAACCCATAGATGAGGCCAAGGACCACAATCGGTGAGTAAAAGGCAAGAAGGACAGTTGGAGGTGCCACAACAGTGAATTCATCACAGCCGTCGATAGGGTCCATGAGCAGAAGACTGGCAAGCTTTGCCATGTCAGCTTCAACAAGATAGTCAAGATGCTATGTCGCAATCATGGCTATCCAGTCAAGCACACACTCAAAGAGTGTGACCTCATCAAGCGCTACTTTAGTGGCGACTACAAGATGACCGGCGTGGGCGTGTCGTTCGGACCCGCTTGAAAGCTCTAGTTTGGTTTTGGTGAATTGATGAAACCCTATGTGCTAACCTATTTGCTCTAGTGATCATGAGAGAGGTAGCACAATTCTAAATATGGTGGTGATGGCCATGATGATCAAGTGCTCAGCTTGGAAAAGAAGAAAGAGAAAAACAAAAAGCTCAAGGCAAAGGTGAAACTTAATAGGAGCTTTTTGGTTTAGTGATCGAAACACTTAGCGAGTGTGATCACATTTAGGATAGATGGTCATACTATTAAGAGGGGAGCTCTTATCAGACAACTCGATCATCTAGTGCCACTAGGTGTTGAAATACTTGCATTGCATTTTAGGCCTAGTGCACATCCGGTAGGAAGTGATTAACCTTTGAAAAATATTTGTGAAAAATGCTAACACACTTGCACGCGATGGTGAAACACTTGGAGTGTTAGCACATTTGCAAATGTAGTGAAAAAGGTGAAGAAAAGGAGGCATAGCCGGGCTTGCATTGCTGCCCCGAGGGCACCGCTACCCTCTATCCGGTGCACCGCCACCCCTGTGGAGGTGACTGGCTGAGGAGGCCAAGAGTGAGGTGTTCAGTTGGGGGCACCGCCACCCTATCTGGTGGCACCACCACCCCTAGAGTTGGGGGCACCGCCAACCTGTCCGGTGACCATAGCTAGTCAAACTAGCCATTGGTTTCGACCATTGGGGGGTATCGCCTGATGAGGACATGACACCATTGGATACGACCATTGTTTATAAGGTAAGCTCATTCCTACATTTGCATAGTGATTTTTGGTACAATTCACTTGGTTCCACATGTACATGTCGTTATTTGAATGTAGGTACAAATATGTCTCAATGTGCAAGTTCATCAAAGTTGAATTTTCGGTTCATCGGCAGCTCGACACTGCATCATTGGGAAGGCCATAACTCAGCCATCTGGAGTGTGATCGAGGTCAATGAGCACTTGATGGAAAGCTTGTTTGATAAGATTTCAAATTGATTTAGTCTCATCTCAATACCACATCAACAAGGCCTCCAAATCATCAAGATATTCTGTCACTGTTTCTACTGGGAGCTACACTGTCGTTATGGGCTTGTTATTCATCCTTGGGACCCTGGCCCAAGTGGGAGCACACCCCAAGGACTTGGAGAACCCACCAAGAAAGCCCTTGGACGTCCTCCTCCTTGGCCACCACCTTAGGAGGCCAGCAAGGACGTCCAAGCCAAACCGGAGGCCCAGTCCAACTTGAGTTCGAGTCCATCTCGGGCTCCAGGACTAGCGTGTAGTAAAATAGACGTCCAGGTCGCATACGAACTCCGTTTTTGATGATCCACATATGGATGGAAAGATAATTTTATAAGGAAACGAATGGAAGTGGTACCACATCAAAATTTCATCAGAATCAATGGGAATCGTCGAAACAAGTTTACATCCAGAATCTGTTATGGCGCTGCGTCGTCATCTTTTGGGCCGTTGGGCCTTGTAACATGTTGGGACACCTTTAGGATGTGAAGAGGGATCCTTGGACATCCCTTAGGCTATATAATCAGTAGCCACCACCTACTTTAGGTTTTAGGTTTGGTTTTAGATCAATCTATCATTAAACAATCGTCGTTATCGGTTTGCAAGACCCCAACTTCGAGTGCTTAATCATTCATCTGCAATTGTCACTTTAATTGAGTTGCTTTTTATCTTGTTCTTGCTTGTGTTCTTCGATTCACAGTAGGGATTAGCCTTCTTGGCGAGGTCAACCAGATTATGACACGGTTGATAACCAGAGGAGACATGGTGCTAAGGTTGCATGGTTTGGGTCTTTGTGATCTGAAGCCAGATCGGTGTGTCGCTCTCTGAACAAATCGTTGTTTATCTTGAACCTGATGGAAGATCGGGATCCCTATTCCCATTAAGTGGTAATCAGAGCTTTAGGTATACCGTCAAGTTCGTATCTTACCCTTAGTTCGAGTGTTTTTTCTTTTATTCCATAGTCCAATGCCATATTTGTTTCCTGTCCTATAACCATCCGCGTCACAGCCTTTGCATGATTCAGTTTCAGAGTCCGCTTTGTTGAGTTTGTGTCCTAGGTCAAAGTCTTGTTGCTGGTTTAGATTGTGTTCTTTTCTAGTTTGTGTTGATCCCTTCACCCGCCGCTATTCCGTATCACCATCGGTTTGCATCTTGTGTCCACTAAAACCCTGATTCGAGCAGCTTCCTTAAAATAGTTATAACTTTTGCATCCGAACTCGAAACGGCAAAAAATTTATATCTACGGAGAATGCCAGAAAATTTTAGATCTATTTCATCCTAGCAATGTTGGGTTTGCAAAAATTAGATTTGTGAAATTCGATTAGTAAAATTGAGTTTCTAAGCCCACAAGTTTTGGTATGCTTTTTAGAGCACAGTCCTAATTTTCTATAGGCCACATCTTTTATTCAATTGAGCTCAAATTTTTTATGGTTTATTCTTGTGTGCTCCTTGCTGAGAAAAAAATATCAAAAGAGCAAAAGCAAGAAAAAAAAGATTGGACAAAAAAATAAAAGAAAAAAAATAGTAAAAGAGAATAGAAGATATCGAAAAGGAGCACATAAGGAACACTCAATAGCTCTATTGTTTGTGGTATCTTTTGCCTTGTTCATATCCGTTGCTACCTTTAATACTTGTTTCCTTTCATCCTTGTTTCCTCTCTTGTTTATCACAACTGGTGATAGAAACACGTATAGGCCAGCAACTAGGACAAAGTGCTCTGCACATTTATTCAATATTGCTGTCTACCACTGACTTGTGTGCCACATATATATATTTGTTCTTTTTCATGCCTCCCAAGCTCCACATATACTTCAGATCGGTACAGAAAAAGACCCTTGCAATCTTGGTGTCACACCCTCACAGGTATCACGAACCAGCCACCGGTTGTACCGTCCACTGTTTTGCGTTGGTAAGAACCTTGTAAGAACTTGGTAAGACGTGTGAGAGTGTGATTCCACTTACCCATAAATAGTTGATGTAACACCTCTGGTGTTTTGACCTAGCATTAAAACTTGACATGTCATCATATGCATTGCAAAGCATTCATAAAGTAGAAAATTTTGAATGCATTCACTAAATAAGCTTTATTTCATAAGTTGTATTTTATGTGATGTAATGTGATCCAAAACTCCAAATGAAAATCATGACCACAGGGGTCAAATTTCATGTGATCATGTGAGGCCATGTGTCATTTGACTCAAATAACCCTAATGGGCCATGTAATTGGTCAAAAACCATAATTAAGTAAAAAGGGAAACAAATTAAATGTGAATTCAAATTCAAAATATAAAAGTCCTTTTTGCCCCTTTTGTCTATTTCAAAATCCATTTGGAATTTGGGGTTGTGACAAAAAGCAAAGTTGAAGCTTATTTTATAAGGATCAACTTTGGTATTCAAAGTTTTTAAAGTTTACATATAAAATTTGGAGTAATTTTGAAATGATTCAAATGCTCAAATGCACCCCAAATTCAAATTTTAAAATGGATGCAGAATTTGAAAATGTTCATTAAAGCAAAGTTGTAGAGTTTGAAAAGTTAAGTAACTTTCATATTTGGAGATTTTCAACTTCTTTAGAAAATTTATGAGTAATTTGCAAAATAAGCGTAGTGGCATTTCTATAAATAATTCAAAAATCCAAATGAAGCCGAGCGCCACCTCCCTGCTTGCCGCCGGCGCCACGCAGCCACTTGTCGCCGATCGTTTTTCACCGCTTTCTCGCACGGTGACACGCTGCCGTCTCCGTGGTGACCTCGTATGGGAGCTATCGACGCCGGACGCGTCCTTCTCCTCTATAAATAGGAGCACCGCCGCCGTCGTTCTTCTTTCCTCCCGTCTGCTCGCCGCCGGTGTCCTTGCTGCGCTCGCAAAATTCGTCCTCGTCGTAGCACCTTGTGCCGATTGCGTTTGCCAGTAGCTCCGCCTCGCCCTGCCGCTCCTTCCAAGCCTGCTCGCCTCGCCTCTAGCAGTCCAGCGCCAACCCATGACGTCTTCTTCTTCGGAGCCGGCCGAAGCACCGCCACCACCGACCTCACCGTGGCCACGTCATTCCAGCCCGTCTCCGCCTTCACCAAGCACATCGTTGTGTTCGTGGTGAGCTCCTGAGCATGATGCTCTCTCCTCTTTAGCCTCTACTACATCATAGCTATAGTTACGTCGTGCGCCGTCATGCCCGCGCCACCATGGCCGGCGTAGAGCTCCATCCGGTGCGCCTGCTGCTGTTCTGAGGGCTGGGATAGGTTCGCGGGGTGGTGTAGATCATGCTGGTGCGGTCTGCCTCGCCGGAGCATCACCGCCGGTGCATTTTGGCCGACCGAAGCTGGCAGCGCCGCCGTGTTCTGTGTTTGTGTCGCTGACATGCGGGGGCCGGCTGTCAGTGAGAGAGAGAGAACAGTGAGATTTTGTTATTTCTAAATTTTGAATAGTGTAGTAACTTTGGAAATTTATAAGAAAATAATTATAGCTCCAAAAATTCTGAAAATTTGTGTGTAGCATCTGTACATGTTCTATTATGGTTTAAAAATATGAAACTTGAAATTTGAATAAATTTTTAATGTTCAAAAATTTAGTCAATTAGTTGATAAATGTGATTTCCATGTTTTTTGTAGGCCACTGTATAACTTCAAAAATTATGAAATTTGTTTTGGTACACTAATTTGTCATGAGGAAGCTTACATAAAATTTTGAGGTCATTTGGAACAAGTTCATTTTTGGGCTTATTTCCAAATTAATTCAAAAATGGATGAAAGCAAACCCTAAATGTTAGTTTAGGGTTTGATCTTGTTTTGGTCATGTTTTGTGACCAGTAGGATTTTAAGATCAATTTGGTCAAGTCACTTGTGAGGTCCTTGATGGTAGAATTGCAAGTTGGTTTTGTTGGCTTGCAACTGTACCGTGAAGGAAAGTTGTATTCAAGGTGTTATTATATTTCATGCACCATGAAAGCATCATGTTTACATTATCATCATGTTGAAGTATATGTTATTATTTCATGTAGAATCCGAGAGTGAAACGATTCTAGTTGAGCAAGTTGTGGAAGAATCCCCGGTTGTCACGGGATTCGATAATTGTGGTACTGATCCGGAACCTGAGGTCATCAATGAAGGCAAGCCCCGGTTTATGCATTAAACCATTACCTTGTTTACTTTGAAAAGTTTATCACCTATGTTACTTATTGCATTAAGTTGATTAATTCAAATGTTACCTACTTGATGCATTGCCTACCTTGTTAATTGTTTACCATCCTTGAAGATGATTTCATTTACAAAGGCGTAGAATTGCTTAGTATGCTTTATGGTAGGCTTTCAAAGTAAAAGTTTCGATATAATCAAAGATGGCATACTGGCCAAAGAAAGAAAGAAGATAGAATGAACTAGAGACTAGTCGGGTAACTTATCTTGAATGTTGGGTAATGTTGCTGACTATGTCGCTTAAAGGCCACTCATTGTGGATCTTCTGGATGAGACACTTTGTAGTACTGGTCACATACCCCGGTAAGCCTACTTCGGCTAATCCGATACTAAGACGAATGCCCACGCACTAGGAGTGGAGAGATGGCAGGAGTAGCGTGTACCCTCGTGGCTGGAATGTGGCCGGATTTGAGGTGTGCTGTGCTCTCGGGTGGCGTGGAGACGGCTTAGTATAGGAGGATCTGGTAGCAAGGTTGATATATGCAAGATTAAGTTCTACATATGTCGTGTGATAAGGAATCCTCAGCTGGGACTTGAATCAATTCGAATTGCCGGTGCTCCACGGATATGGAGACTCGTTTCATTACAGAAGCAATACAGGACTGGTGAATTACTAAAACTTTAGAAAAGGAATGGAATGAGAAGGAATGGAACATGGGATATGAACACTTAGTTTGAGATAATGAACTAAGAAGACTTAGGGGTAAAACTTGAAAATAGGATCAAGAATAGTAAGCTTTTGGCAAAGAACTTTTGAATCTTGCTACATCCTTACCTTGCCCCAACACCTGCATCTCTAAAGTATTTCACCCCTTTTACGTCGGGTCAGTCTTGTTGAGTACTTTTGTACTCAGGGTTTGTTAACACTTGTTGCAGGTGAGTCCAATGCGCAGGCTTGTTTTGGTCCCTGCTGCATGTCTGTGTTTGAAGTCAATGACGATGAGGAATGATGAATGGCCTTTGGACAAGGCACTAGTTTGTATGATAAATAATGTTAATGTAATATTATCCTGCTACTATGGTTGTATGACACTTATGGTTTTGTAAGTTTGAAACAACTGGTTTGTAAACTATGTTATCGTAAGACTTCCGCTATATCTTTACTCTGATGTAAATATTTGAATAAACTGTTGTAATCTGCAATGTCTATGATTGGGATCCTATTTGAAAAAGATTTGTGGATGATTCGGGTTTTCCGAGGACACCCGACAGACCTGTTAAGTTGTTGAGAACTCGTGTACGCTATCAGAGGTCTGTTGAGACAACGATAGATGCACATGGGCCTAATTATTTAGGAGGTTCTACCACAGTTGATAGGGGATTTATATTAATTTCTAACAATATCAAACAATGAGTTTCTGTTTAAGAGTGAATTGCAGGAAATCATGGACCAGAAGTTTGCAAGGATGGACCGAATAAAGAACAATGAGCCCTCACATATAGACTATAATCATCAAGGTATGAGAGGTAAATTAACCATACCATCCTTTTCGGGTCATTATGATGCTGAAGGATACCTTAATTGGGAGATAATGGAAGAACAAAAGTTTAGTGCCCACCTTGTACCTGAGCAATATAGAGTTCGACAAGCTACTAGTGAGTTTAAGGACTTTGCCATTATTTGGTGGTATGGGCTAGTTGCAGAGGATGTTTTACCTGGTACATGGGAAGAACTTAAGATAGCTATGCGTGATCGTTTTATTCCTTCTTCTTATAAACATGAATGGCATAACAAATTGCAGTGCTTAGAGCAGGGCAATATGTCTGTCCAAGAATATTATACAAAGTTTCAAAAGTGTGCAATACGTTGTGGAATAGTAGAGGACATGGAAGATACCATTGTTCATTTTTTTGGTGGTTTGAGGCATGAAATACAAGATATTGTTTTCCATATAGAATTTTATACTCTCAAACGTTTGTTCCAGCTTGCTATGCTTGCAGAAAAAGAATTGCAGGAATGTCAGCAAAAGAACCATACCAACATTGGCGACAACCTCAACCAGATTTTAGCAAGGGTGGAGCAACCATTTGCGAAGGTTGAGACTACGATAAAAAGGCGAGTGGTTACTTTCGCCACTACAACAACATCTTCACCACCACCACCTCCCACACATACTTTGGAGTCTGGTAAAACTTTAAACCATGCTGAAAATGCACAAACTAATAGAGATAGAGCTGCTAATGAAAGGAAAGAATTGGATGTTAAATCTGAATTGCCTTTGTCAAAAAATAATTATTCTAATAATGCTAGTGATAAAGAAGAGCTGTGTGAAAATGCTTTTATTATACGTATGCCACAACTAGTGAATGATGATGATGCTTTGGCTTTGGAACCAATTACTTATGCTGAACATAAAAAATTGCTTCCCATTGCTACCGAAAAAGATGAAAAGAAATTATTGTATTCTTCAAATACTTTGGGTTATATTGAGTTTGATACTTTATATGCTCTTAGTAGTTTGGAAGAGAAACTTAAATGTGTTGAATTGTCATGGTTGTCTACTTGTACATATCATTTTATTGGGAAATATAATTGTAAAGGAGAGTATATGGTGCATCGTGTCTATATTTGTTCAAATCTAAAATCTCCTTATATTGTGCAAAAGTATGATCAACCAAAGGATTGCAATTGCTATAATCTTGTCATGTCGAGTTCCCCTAGTTTTGTTATAAAGAAACATGTTAAATTTCAAGAAGGGGAGCAATGTTGGCTACTACCAACAACGTTTTCTTCAGCTAATCTCAAACCGAGGACGGTTTGTTGTCAAGAAGGGGAGGATGATGAGGACATGACACCATCGGATACGACCATTGTTTATAAGGTGAGCTCGTTCCTACATTTGCATAGTGATTTTTGGTACAATTCACTTGGTTCCACATGTACATGTCGTTATTTGAATGTAGGTACAAATATGTCTCAACGTGCAAGTTCATCAAAGTTGAATTTTTGGTTCATCGGCAGCTCGACACTGCATCATTGGGAAGGCCATAACTCGGCCATCTGGAGTGCGATCGAGGTCAATGAGTACTTGACGGAAAGCTTGTTTGATAAGATTTCAAATAAATCTGGTCTCATCTCAATATCACATCAGTAAGGCCTCCAAACCATCAAGATATTCTATCGCTGTTTCTGTTGGGAGCTACACTGTCGTTATGGAACGAGCTCACCTTATACCGTCAAGTTCGCATCTTACCCTTAGTTCGAGTGTTTTTGCTTTTATCCCATAGTCCAATGCCATATTTGTTTCCTATCCTATAACCATCTGCGCCATAGCCTTTGCATGATTCAGTTTCAGAGTCCGCTTTGTTGAGTTTGTGTCCTAGGTCAAAGTCTTGTTGCTGGTTTAGATTGTGTTCTTTTCTAGTTTGTGTTGATACCTCCACCCGCCGCTATTCTGTATCACTATCGGTTTGCATCTTGTGTCCACTAAATCTCTAATTCGAGCAGCTTCCTTAAAACAGTCATAACTTTTGCATCCGAACTTGAAACAGGAAAAATTTTATATCTACGGAGAACGCTAGAAAATTTTAGATCTATTTCATCCTAGCATTGCTAGGTTTGCAAAAATTAGATTTGCGAAATTCGATTAGGAAAATTGAGTTTCTGGGCCCACAAGTTTTGGTATGCTTTTTAGTACAGTCCTAATTTTCTATAGGCCACATCTTTTATTCAATTGAGCTCAAATTTTTTGTGGTTTATTCTTGTGTGCTCCTTGCTGAGAAAAAAATATCAAAAGAGCAAAAGCAAGAAAAAAAAGATTGGACAAAAAATAAAAGAAAAAAATAGTAAAAGAGAATAGAAGATATCGAAAAGAAGCACATAAGGAACACTCAATAGCTCTATTGTTTGTGATACCTTTTGCCTTGTTCACATCTGTTGCTACCTTTGATACTTGTTTCCTTTCATCCTTGTTTCCTCTCTTGTTCCATCAGAATCAATGGGAATCGTCAAAATAAGTTGACGTCCAGAATCTGTCACGGCGCTGCGTCGTCGTCTTTTGGGCCGTTGGGCCTTGTAACGTGTTGGGACACCTTTAGGACGTGAAGAGGGATCATTGGACGTCCCTTAGGATATATAATCAGTAGCCACCACCTACTTTAGGTTTTGGGTTTTGTTTTAGATCAATCTGTTATTGAACAGTCGACGTTATCAGTTTGTAAGACCCCAACTTCGAGTGCTTAATCATTCATCTGTAATTGTCACTTTAATTGAGTTGCTTTTTATCTTGTTCTTGCTTGTGTTCTTCGACTCGTAGCAGGGATTAGCCTTCTTGGCGAGGTCAACCGGATTGTGACACGGTTGATAACCAAAGGAGACGTGGTGCTAAGGTTGCAGGGTTCGGGTCTTTGTGATCTGAAACCAGATCGGTGTGTCGCTCTCCGAACAAATCATTGTTTATCTTGAACCTGACGGAAGATCGGGATATTCATCCTTGGGACCCTGGCCCAAGTGGGAGCACACCCCTAGGACTTGGAGAACCCACCAAGAAAGCCCTTGGACATCCACCTCCTTGGCCACCACCTTAGGAGGCTAGCAAGGACGTCCAAGCCAAGCCGGAGGCCCAGTCCAACTTGAGTTCGAGTCCATCTCGGGCTCCAGGACTAGCGTGTAGTAAAACGGACGTCCAGGTCGCATACGAACTCCGTTTTTGATGATCCACATATGGATGGAAAGATAATTTCATAAGGAAACCAATAGAAGTGGTCCCACATCAAAATCCCATCAGAATCAATGGAAATCGTCGAAACAATTTGACACCAGAATCTGTCACGGCGCTGCGTCGTCGTCTTTTGGCTCGTTGGGCCTTGTAACGTGTTGGGACACCTTTAGGACGTGAAGAGGGATCCTTGGACGTCCCTTAGGCTATATAATCAGTAGCCACCACCTACTTAGGTTTTGGGTTTTGTTTTAGATCAATCTGTCATTGAACAGTCGCCGTTATCGGTTTGCAAGACCCCAACTTCGAGTGCTTAATCATTCATCTGCAATTGTCACTTTAATTGAGTTGTTTTTTATCTTGTTCTTGCTTGTGTTCTTCGACTCGTAGCAGGGATTAGCCTTCTTGGCGAGGTCAACCGGATTGTGACATGGTTGATAACCAGAGGAGATGTGGTGCTAAGGTTACAGGGTTCGGGTCTTTGTGACCTGAAACCGGATCGGTGTGTCGCTCTCTGAAAAATCGTTGTTTATCTTGAACCTGACGGAAGATCGGGATATTCATCCTTGGGACCTTGGCCCAAGTGGGAGCACACCGCAAGGACTTGGAGAACCCACCAAGAAAGCCCTTGGACGTCCTCCTCCTTGGCCACCACCTTAGGAGGCCAGCAAGGACGTCCAAGCCAAGCCAGAGGCCCAGTCCAACTTGAGTTCGAGTCCATCTCGGGCTCCAGGACTAGCGTGTAGTAAAATGGACGTCCAGGTCGCATACGAACTCCGTTTTTGATGATACACATATGGATGGAAAGATAATTTCATAAGGAAACCAATGGAAGTGGTACCACATCAAAATTCCATCAGAATCAATGGGAATCGTCGAAACAAGTTGATGTCCAGAATCTGTCACGGCGCTGCGTCGTCGTCTTTTGGGCCATTGGGCCTTGTAACGTGTTGGGACACCTTTAGGACGTGAAGAGGGATCCTTGGACGTCCCTTAGGCAATATAATCAGTAGCCACCACCTACTTTAGGTTTTGGGTTTTGTTTTAGATCAATCTGTCAGTGAACAGTCACCGTTATCGGTTTGCAAGACCCTAACTTCGAGTGCTTAATCATTTATCTGCAATTGTCACTTTAATTGAGTTGCTTTTTATCTTGTTCTTGCTTGTGTTCTTTGATTCGCAGCAGGGATTAGTCTTCTTGGCGAGGTCAACCGGATTGTGATGCGGTTGATAACCAGAGGAGACGTGGTGCTAAGGTTGCAGGGTTTGGGTCTTTGTGATATGAAGCCGGATCAATGTGTCGCTCTCCGAACAAATCGTTGTTTGATATTGTTAGAAATTAATATAAATCCCCTATCAACTATTTATGGGTAAGTGGAATCACACTCTCACACGTCTTACCAAGTTCTTACAAGGTTCTTACCAACACAAAGCAGTGGACGGTACAACCGGTGGCTGGTACGTGATACCTATGAGGGTGTGACACCAAGATTGCAAGGGTCCTTTTCTGTACCGATCTGAAGTATATGTGGAGCTTGGGAGGCACGCAAAAGAACAAATATGTATATGTGGCACACAAGTCAGTGATAGACAACAATATTGAATAAATGTCCAGAGCACTTGTCCTAGTTGCTGGCCTATACGTGTTCCTATCACCAGTTGTGATAAACAAAAGAGGAAACAAGGATGAAAGGAAACAAGTATCAAAGGTAGCAACGGATGTGAACAAGGCAAAAGGTATCACAAACAATAGAGCTATTGAGTGTTCCTTATGTGCTCCTTTTCGATATCTTCTATTCTCTTTTACTATTTTTTTCTTTTATTTTTTGTCCAAACCGCCACCATGTCTGGTGCCCTCGTAGAAAGCTGCTCCAAAGGGGTAACAACTCTATTTTCTTATGGGCTTATTAATAGAGCTAGTGGCTAGCCTTGGCCACTCTCTTGGCACTTCTAACAGCTGCATACACCCTTTGAGAGCTAAACACACCACTCCACTCACTTGTACACTAGATTTCATCATCTTAAATGAGATTGGACAGCCTCTAGTGCATTGCTTAGTGTTCTAGCATCTTGTGGCACTAGTTGGGCGATTTGGGCTGGTGGAGATCTTGTTACTCTTGGTGTTTGCCGACACCGAGATGGCTCGATGATTGGTGGATCATCGAGCGGAGGAAGCTGATTGTCTCTGACTCTGATCATTGTGATTGTGAGGGGTTCTTGTGCCTTCCCCGGCGGAGCACCAAAGGCAACTCTAGTGGATTGCTCATGGCTTATGTGATCCTCATCTTGTGTTGGTTGTGCGGCACCCGGTTGTGGGTTTGGTATGTGATGCCAATTAGCGCGTGAACCTCCAAGTGAGTGAATCGTCACAACGAGGACTAGCTTGCGGCAAGCAAGTGAACCTCGGTAAAAAATCTTGTGTCACCTTGTCTAAGTTTTTCTTGGTATTCATTGATTCATTGTGATTGATTGGCTCCATTATATTGTGATTGGCTCTATCCTCGACACGACTAGCATTTTTAGTAGGCTAGCGCAACACTTGCTTCGCCATTTAATTGTCTAACATATTTGCTAAGTGTCGTTGAAGAAATTTTCAATAGCCATTCACCCCCTCTAGCCATTAGAACCTTACACCACTGACAACAAAGAGAAGGGGGATGTGTATCCCGACCTAAGAGGGTGCCTCATGATCTTTGGCGTACCGATGGCATATGAGTCTAGGCACCGATATAAGCTCACAGTTAGGGACGTCAATGCGGCCGCCCTGGTTGAAGCCGTCCTGGCTTTCCTGAAATGGTCGGAAACTACGATCACCTTCGATAGAAAAGATCACCCAACCACATTCGTAATCAGGATGCTTCCCCCTCGTCATTGACCCGATTATCAGCAAGACCCGCCTATCTCGAGTCCTCATGGATGGTGGGAGTGGTCTCAATAGTCTCTATGTCGAGACCTATGACGCAATGGGGCTCTCACAGTCTGCTACAAGACCATCCGGCACTCTATTCCACGGAGTCATACCTAGGCTCCAAGCTGTCCCCCTCGGTCAGGTTGACTTACCCATAACATTTGGGGGTTGAGCCAACTTCTGCATGGAGATGCTCACCTTTGAGATAACAGACTTTCCTGGCACCTACCACACCATCCTGGGCCAGCCATGCTACACCAAGTTCATATTTGTCCCCAACTACACCTATATGAAGCTCAAGATGCCCAACCCTCATGTGGTCATCATCGTAGGGGTTGACCTTCAGCAGGCCCACCTCTATGAGCGGGAGAATTATGACATCGCGGCCACCGCATGCTAGCCCCTAGGGGCTCAACCTAAATATGACTTCCCTACATGGTAGGGGAGCATGTGAAGGTTGCACTATGTGTCCTCGACCATGGTGCGCAATGAGGTAGGCGATGACGTGGCTCGATGATGGCACGATCGGCAAGCACGAGAAGGGATCACAACACAGTGCGCCCCACAACTCATCAAGCCCTGAGCCCCAGGCCCTGCCGCATCGGACACTATGAGCGATGAAAGCCACGACCTTTGGCATGGACATATGGTATTTGCATCAAGGCTGTTCCTAGCCCACTGAAAATTTTGTACATTATCATCAATAAATCCTTTTCGAACTTAGAAGATCATGACATGCCCTAACAAGTGCACGTTAATGTGACACTCTAATGATCCATGTGCCCCCAAGGGGCCTGTGTCGATTGGCACATGCTTGACAACATGGCTCACTCACGGGGGCTAAACTGCGACATACTACACATCGATGCTCGCTGGAGAAATCATCACGACCTATAGAAAAGAGAACAACACCAGGCGCGTTGCCGTCGGACCGCTCCTATGACACTAAGGTCACAAAAACAGAGCAGCACCAAGCTAGACTACGCGGGTCGATCCCCTGGCAACATCGCGACCATGACATTCAAACACACAAGATCAACAGCCAACGCATGAAAGAAAAAGAAACACGGGACACAAGCTGAAGGGTTGCATTAATCAAAGGACCCTAGGTACAACCTAAGGCCCCTGACCATCATTGCAGAGGATATCCTCAATGTTTATGGTGGCCACGATGGTGGCAGCAGCAGCAAAGCCACTAGCCAGCTCTGCTCGCTCCACCTAGTTGGCATGATCTAGAAACTTAGGCTCCACCTGATGGAAGTCCTAGCCAGTGTGAAGTTATAGGTTGGCGAGAGCGATGCTGGCCCCCTATCGGATTTCGACCACCACTGTGCGTTCGTGGTCCTCCATCAGAAGAACCTCCCAAAGGTGGGCCTCCTCTATATCATGGCGATAAGCCGCTAGCTGCTCCTCCAATGCTGGCAACAAGAAGGCGGGAAGGTCAGGGATGACAAACAATGAACGGAACAACAAGACATAGAAGCATCCTTACCCATGATGCGGGCCTAGGCATCAGTAGCCACCGCTTGTGTGGCAGTGGTCTCCCTCTCTGAGGCCTCAAGAGCCACCCGGACGGCCTCAAGATAGCGCTCCAGCCGGCTCACCTCACGGGTGGCATCAGAGAAGCGCTGGCGAGCCTCGTCTGCCTTGTGGACGAGCTTGCAGAACTCGCGTCGATCATCCAAGGAAGACGACGACGAGCTTGACCTAGGTGGGGTCATGGCCCGAGCAGCGTCGACAGCCCCCATGGGCGTGGTGTGGGAGGTAGCCTTGCAGGCCACAAAGGATCGACACAGGTTGAACCCTCGAACTTAAGAATCATCTAAATGCACTTACCCTTGATCACACAGGCAAGGACGGATAGGTGGCGGCGCCCCGTTGGCACCAGACGGCTCTGCCAGCGGCCGCTTGTTAAGGCTCATCCTCACCAGCAAGGAGGGAACTCTAGATGAGAAAGAGCGGGGACAAGGAAGTGGAGGAGCAGGTGACTCAAGATGAATGCACCCGCACAGTTCCGCTCCAAGTGTATTTGTAACCACTAAGGGCACTCAGAGCGCACGCGCGCATGATTTCATTTACTAACCGCTTGGAAAACTCCATAGGGCAAGTGAAGTGATCGGAAGGGAGGCGAAATGATGGTCGCCCAAGCGACGGTGCGAATCAAGTAAGCCGCACACAGCCCTCTGTCGTTTCAATTTACGCGTCCGCATTTTACGGCGCACGACCATTCGTGAGCGATCGCCATCATGCCATGATGTGACCGAGGAGGCCAACTACCCCCTAGGGATCGTGCACCGAGTGGCCTACCGCAATCATGACCCCATGTCATACTTAGGAAACTCACTCTTGGGTCTACCCTTAGAAGGGCTGGAGGCCACAAAAGGGATAGGGTAGGGAGGAGATGGGCCCCCATGGCTCTAATCGGTGGTGTGGAGCCACATGACCATCCCTCCCTATGTTCGAGTCGTCCGCTTCAAAGTCTCCTAGGTCGACCCCCTTCGGCCGCTGCCGAGGCAATTAGGGACCAACAAGATTGACTATCGACGATTTATGGGATGTCTCGCATGAGGCACAACTAAACTCCACATCGATTAGGAAGGATATTGGGTCCCACTCAAATTACCTATAGACCCGATGAGGTGCACCGCTCTGACCATGTGGTTATGATGGACATGCCTCTCCCCGCATGGGGCGAAAACAAACCTGCCTTCAACAAGGCAACATGACCTCTCGGTGTCGGCAAGGACATCAGGGAAAGATGGAGTAGGGTCCTCGTGACCTCGAAGGAAGCTAGGGCCAAGCCACGGCTAACTCCTCCCCGTTTCCTAGGTCTTAGACCTAAGGCCTGCTCTAGAGACCCATAAACCGTCACTAGAGATCAATGGAGCAAAAGGCCAGGCTGACATGCAATGCGGAACCCAAAACGTGATCACAGCTCGGTCATGTGGAAAAAGCAAAAGGGTCCAAGACCTACGAGTTGATGCATGACCACAAGAAACCTCGCCACTATGCAAAAAGAGGTTAGAGGAATGATCCCCTAAAACATCAGGAAAGAATAGCCTCTCCAAATGAGCTAGGGTCGAAGGGATGACCCCGAACCCACGGCTCAGGGACTCATGGCGTAGGCTGCGAGAGGTGTCAGAGGGAAGTTCCTCTAGCAGGAACAAAAGCAGTCGTGCTGCTAAAATGTCAATGAAAGGTGTCACCACGATGCTGATGCCAATTGACATCCTAGGGCCAAGCGCTGCCAGGGATGACATCGTGCCTCTGAGGACCAATGCGCAGGAGTGCCACCGCAACTCCTCTGGCTTCAGAGAAAGGGGCGACCAGTAGTAGCAGTACAGCCATGTCGCCATCCTACCCCATCTAACGGGGGTGGAGTTATGGGAAAGCACTGCTTCATCCTCCTCCTGTCCCGCTGACAGTCCAGGCGGGCTGACGACCAATGCGTAGGCCTCTAAGGGGAGCTGAGAGTGACACCGGTGGCCATACTGCCCCTCGCCCTCTGACTCACAAAATCCCTTCTAGCATCGACTAATGGAACATGCAATGATAGGCTCTGGCCGCCATGAATGGTCTCTAGTAGGACGCATGCCCAAAAACCATGTGATTCCCTTCAAAGACCTTTCTCGCTCCCCGTCGATGCTCGGCCCCTCGAAGGGGCGAAAGGAATCTCAGCGCTAGAGGTAGCCCGAATGGAGGAAGAACCTCACTTATAAGCCTAAGGATGGATTAAATAGCATGGGACTCCCTCGCCACGTGGTGAGAAAAAGGAGGCATGAAAGAACGGGAAAAATCAAGATCTTTCTAAAGGCATAGCCGGTACAGCGTCGACGAGACCACTCGGTCTAGCCAGGAACCCAAGCCCCGATGCACAACACACAGACACAATAGTCGAGTACCGCATCATTGGGAGCCCTGACAAAGCGAAACATAACGGCCGCTCACCGCATTGAATATATCGACCAGCAAGGAGCTGAGCAACAGAGCCCGAATAAGCTACGACCGTGAGTCGGCGCTGCGATGTACGCGCATACCAGTGCTTTCACTATCATTTCATGATTGAAAAAATGCTCGGGGGCTATTGTCGGGCTATAACCCTAGGGTATCTCAAGGCATCAATTAGACATCGGGCTGCATAGCTCACAACGCAACAATAGATAAAGGCATGAATGACCAAGGCCCAGCTAAAGCCAAATATGTCAAGCCATGCGCTAAGGTCGAGGTTATCCACAACCCCTTCCACCTGCCTTGGTCTCTATGGGGGTATAACCCTAGGTACCCACAGCAATAGACATGGGCCGTACCACCAGGGGAGGTTCAACCCATAAGATCAAGACCTATGGTGCTCGGCTCTGATCAGCGTGCCCCGCAAGGCAATTAGAAGACATCTTGGTGATGAAGGAAGATCTTTTTAGATATGATAGATATCATATTCCTTGTAAATACTTACCATATAATCGAATAGGTCTAACGCCTAAACCGACTTATAACCCTACCCCCAGACTATATAAGATGGGTAGGGACCCTCCTCGAATTCATATGATATTCAATACAATCCAACAAAGACACAAGACGTAGGGTATCACGTCGATCAGATGGCCCGAACCTATCTAAATCACTGTCTCTGCGCCTTGTGTCACCATTCGGTTCCTATTACGCGCACCTCCACCGATCATCTACTACCGTGGGTATACCCCTTGGTAGACTGCCGACCAGATTTCATCGACAGTCTCACCACGCTCGCAAGGCGTATGACCTCTCTCCGTCATGACCTCACGAAGAGACAGGAAGAGGTTGCACCTTGCCAAGCGAGCGTACCCTGATAGGGATAAGCATGCCACACTAACCCCATAAGGACCAAGGCAACAACAGTCACCTCAGCCTGGTCAGATGCCAACCCTATGCCACGCTGCACGGATAAGACAACACCGCCTCGAGGTGATAACAATGGGTACGATGACCACCAACCGGATACGGCCCAACCAGACAGGTATACGGTCCTACCCATTGTGGAATGGGAGCCACAACAAGGGTCTCAGCATAGAGGCCGACCAGGCCAGTTGAAAGCCCTAACCCCGACAATCGGGGTCGTGGCCCTCAGCCCCGAGAAATGACCAGACGAACAACGACCCGGGGCAACTACCTACTGCGGGTACGACACCTCGGGGAACCCAAAAGCAGCGACAAAGACCATGACGGACACCACGTTGCATAGGATGGCTGACGAACCACCGATGTGCCTACAGTGCCAGCCATGGTTGGCACAGTAGCGCCATGTCTCGCTCTACCGCAACATGGCCACAAGACCATGACGATGGCCATGCCTAGATGGACACCAGAAGAGGACGTAGCTTGCAAGCCAAATTAGTTAGGACCTCTCTCAGGCTCATGACCCTTCGGTCGAAGGAACCTCCTCTTTGTATCAAGCCCTAGCCCCAAACTCTATATAAGGGCAGCTAGGGCACCCACCTCAGGACATCCTCTACCATTCCATCCATAGCAGTAGGGCTCCTAGAGCTTCTCTTTGGGCCACCCCTCGTCTAGCATAGGTTCTACTACCTCTTTCACCATTCTTGCACCCCCCGTTGTAAGAACTTCAGAGCATTCAAGCGAGGAACACGCACTCGATCTTCTCTGAGACTAGACGTAGGGCTCTGGCCTGAACCCGTATAAATCCTCATATCTATTGGATGCAACCATCGTCTTCCTAGAGCAGCGCGACAATCATATAAATTTACTAGTCCAGTTTACGAAACACCAACACATATGGATGATGAAAAAGTAGATCAGGATGCTGCATATGTTCCAATGGTTGTACACGTATGTTACAAGCTTCTGTTCCCAATGTTTCATCTGTTTTTTCAAATGTATGTTGCAAGTGTATTTATTTGGATGTTGCGTATGTTTCACACATATGTTGCAAGTGTTTTATCTGGATGTTGCATATGTTTTATAATGGCTTTTCATGTGTTTTCAAGTGTTTTTGCAAGTGTTTTAGACGCATGTTTCAAAAGTTTCATCTGTCTTTAGACATATGTTGCAAGTGTTGCATCTGGATGTTTCAAAAGTAGATCGGGTCTTGCACATGTTGCAATGACGTTGATGGCTGGCAGAGAGCGGGCTGCCGCAGGGCTTCGCTCCTACCTTGTGCGGCACACCTTGCCCTCTCCTCTCCCTTCCCTTCCCTTCCCTCCATCTCGCCTCAGCATTGGCATTGGAGTGGGGGTCATCGAGGGTGCTGTGTTCGGACGCAGGCGCTATCGTGGGATGGGATGCGGGGCGCAGGGGCATGGGACGCAATGCGAACGTAGGTGCGGGAGCAGCGGCAGGACGTACGAGCAGTAGCCCTTCCACTTTATAAATTACTAGTACATCATGCGCGCCATCGCGCGCGCCGCGCAATTAAACGGGAAATCAAATGGTACAGATAAGCATAGCGAGCATCGGTAAATGCAGCGCAGAGATCCAAATTGTACTTATATTACATACATGGATGTCATGAAGCCAGCAATGTTTCGAGTTGGAAGGTTAGGGTAGTGTTACTGATATATTAAAATAGTTGACGCCATGGGTTCAGTCATAGGTTATAGCCTGTCATAGTTGGTGGTAGAGTATAGTTAGTAGCAAGTAGTATTCCTAGTTTCATAACATTAGATAGTGGGATCCTAGACTATACAAGAACACTGAAGATGGTCCCAAAAGCGCACAGTTTGCGTGGTGGCATAGTAATTTAGGCAGCCAAGTTTTGAACCGGCGTTCTAAATACCAATGTACATTGTGTTGAAGATGAGCTTGGGTGTACGCGTTGTGACGGCCATTGACAAGGCGATGCATCAAGAGGTTTTACAAGCTGTACAAAACATTAGATAGGTTGAGATGATAATAGCAGTGTTGAAGAAGGCGACTTTAAAATACCATGCCAGTATATACCTAAAAGCCTGTATCACTTTTTCTGATTGCCTGACGATGATCCGCGTCCACCAGAATTGGCCTGCGGTTTAGTATCCTGAGCTCTTGGCCTGGAAGCAGTTCATACTTATTATTGTTGAGAAGTTGCACAGAAGGATTATATGGTCATGTTCTAATTTATCATTCTAAACAGTCTGGCAAAAATCTAGAATCTTCGATCTATAGTTTGTGTTTAATACCTTTTTGTTCGGCTGTCTAGGTGGTCCTCCGGATGCTGTTCGTGTGTACTTTCATCATGTCCGGTGATCTGGACATCTATGTTGAGTTCCTGAGAGGAAAAGTATGTGATCGACAGAGGTAGTTGAGTATAGTTAACAGGAAGTCTGTAGTCATATTTGGTATGTGTGGGAATGCATCAGTTCGTGCGGTGTACAGTGTACGTGGGAAAAAATATGATTTGTGGATACAAACAGGACAAACCTCCTCATGAGTAGATTGTTTCTCAAACAGTTTCCTCTTTGCAGGTTTGTTTTCAACATGGGTCGACGATTTTGGCAGGCTGGGAAACATAGCATCAGAATTTGCAAATTGGCAAGTAATGTTTGAATAATTAATCAGTGGTAAGTGTGAGCTGTAGTACTTTAAATACAACAGGCATGTATAATATTCAAAGGCAATACTGCATAACAGAGCAATATAGAACAACGTGGCAGCGATATAAGATTATCCGAAGCTATACTAATTGTGGTGATGAAATAAACAGAATTACAGAATACTACTACTTTCATGTGAGCAGAAGAAAATGACGGTTGTATGTACAAGGATCTAAATTTATCAACGTGCATCGACCTGATGGTTTGATGTCATGCTATTGATGATTTGCCTGACGATCTTATAGTACAAAGGTTAGTAGCTTACTAATGTCCCAGCAGTAAGGGAAAACTGTAGTAATCTAATTTTTTGTGACTTACTGAATGTAATAGGAGCTTAATATAGACTGGTGAAAGCACGCGCCAGCAAATCATCTGATTAAGGCACAGGCAAAAAATATGTTTAATCTTTGGATGGAAACAATATTAGGAGTTTAATATAGACTGGTGAAAGGGCTCGCACTATCGCGCGCACGTGCAGTTACAAATGCAGAGACTGAATTGGTTTGAGATATATCATGAAGTACTTATGGATATTCATAATCTGAGTGAATGGAAAAAATAACGATACATATAGGAACCTAAGCCATTGGTTTGAGATATACCATGAAGTACTTATGGATATTCATAATCTGAGTGAATGGAAAAAATGATGATACATATAGGAACCTAAGCCTTTCTTTCGCCTAACTTTGGACTGCAGATAACGAAGTACAGAGTGAAACTTGGAAGGAAGCCGAGACTGGTCATTTTGTAAGGTTGTAGGAAGCACAACAAAAGTAAACTAAATGCAAGTACCTATGGTCAGATGAGTCCGTTTTCGGCAGAGTTCGCATCTGTGCTTTTTTATTTCTTGGACACTTGAAAAAGATGAGATGGACAATTAGAAGTGCTGCATAGCTTAAATCATAACTGTGACGCCAAATAATCACAAAAACATTTAGCACTCTCGTTTTGTTCATGACTGCGGACTCTGCATAAGAATCGCCAAGGCAACAGTAGCCAGTAGACATTGATCAGGATGTACCTTCTGAATCATGTATTGTAGCAATGCAATATGAATTATAGTCCTTAACCAATCAGAATAGATTAAGTACATAGCAAACCAGAAAAAAACACTTTAGGTTAGAAGCAGGTGCACATCTCCTATGTAGGTGTATAACTATTTATTTTAAGAAATCAGGAAAGAATATCCTATGCAGGTACACATATCCTATGCAAGGGACAATTTTAATTAACTTGTCATACGAAGATAGATGTGTGTACTTAACTTTTCGTCAAGAATTAGGAGGCCTGTATCTTTTGGGGAACTATCACAGCAGCAGCGAATACATGCCCATTATGACACAACAACCAATACGTGGCCTTTTTTTGGAGCAGTTGGAAAAGATATCTTTGAAATAGTAATTTTATGTAGCATATAATAATATTACGTCATCGTTAGTTAAAGGCATAGATAGAAACAATGTACAGAAAATAATTAGGTTAGAAGCAGGTGCACATATCCTATGCAGGTGTATAGCTATTTATTTTAAGAAATCAGGAAAGAATATCCTATTGAGGTACACATATCCTATGCAAGGGCAGTAACAAAAAGTAGAACTTGCTATATTCACCAGCATATATATATATGATTCAAAACCCCACAAATATGCCGGTTCGAACACAAGAGCATTAGCTATAGAGCAGCCATAGTTTTAATTAACTTGTCATACGAAGATAGATGTGTGTACTTAACTTTTCGTCAACAATTAGGAGGCCTGTATCTTTTGGGGAACTCTCACAGCAGCAGCTAATACATGCCATTATGACACATCAACCAATACGTGGCCTTTTTTTTGGAGCAGTTGGAAAAGATATCTTTGAAATAGAAATTTTATGTAGCATATAATAATATTACGTCATCGTCAGTTAAAGGCATAGATAGAAACAATGTACAGAAAATAATCTGAAGGCAATTCTTTTTTCTTGCTGCTACAGTGAAGGAAGAAGCGTTGGGTATCTTGACTCTATTCCTGATCTTAAGACCTACGAAGGCAAACCTGAAAAGTTGACACCAAATTCATATGTTGAATGTTATATTTGCTGACATACCACGGTATGGAACGTACGGCCAACAAATATTAGAACAAGAGAGTGGAGCGCTTTTTTTTGTTTTGCTGAGATGGAGGTTCAGCTGCGATTCCATGTGGCCTGTGTTTCAGTAAAATGTAGTGAAACAAAGCATAAGTGGAGACTAAATTAGTGATTTGAGAGGAAGTACCTAAGCTAGAAAAATGCAGGTGGACAACACTTATTATGTTTTATAGTCTGCAGAGATGTGTAGCACTGAATCCATAACGCGGTTCATACATGCCTGAAGTTAAAAGAGGCAGCAAGATTTTGACATGCGGTGACCGGTTAACTAGAACAATGTAGAGGCACTGTTGTGTCTAGCAGAAATCATTGCCATTTCTAGGATAACATGTAAGAAAGGCAGAGGAAGAGGATAACTCACCAAAACGATGAACTGAGCTTGGAAGGTGTTCTCTACGGATTGATAAAGTGTTGCCCCTAGATAAGCAAGGGAGCCCAACCTAGAAAATACGAACATATATATCATAATTGGATCGGAAAATATCATGGAGCAATAAATCTCTTCTGATTTCACTATGTTCTTTTTTTTAGGACACACGATAGATCAAAGAACTAACTACTTGTAAATTTGTTCACAATCTTGTTTTCGGACAACAAATGCACATTGTCTAATATGTGAAATACGTTGCATCATTTTAGACAGGAAACACCTCCACAGAACCTAAAATTTACAAATGTCTTCAAAAATAGGGAGGACTGAGAAAGAAGGATGTGGACATATCAATGATCAAGGAACATGATCAGTGTTGTGTGTAGCAGAAATCATTGTCATTCCCAGGATAACATGTAAGAAAGGCAGAGGAAGAGGATAACTCATCCAAACGATGAACTTAACTTGGAAGGTGTTCTCTATAGGATTGAGAAAATACTACCCCTAGATCAGCGAGAGAGCCCAACCTAGAAAATATAGACATATCATAATTGGATCAGAAAATATCATGGAGATTTAAACAGTTAAAAAATAATAGGAGAAGGCAATCTACTAAGGATAATACCTCTGAATCTACAATAAATAGACAGCCTTCGGCAGCATGCTAAAATGCTGAAGGTGGGTGCAAGAATTTGACTGACTCAAACTCTTAATCCTCTAAGTTCACGGAAGATCCAATCTGCAAAGTGGAGGAAAATGGCAATTCATAACTCTGCATGGATGTAAACCTTGTGGTCATATAAATAAAATCATAACTCAAGGTAACAGGAAGGTATGGTTGCATAATCTAGAACTATCCCATGGCTGTTGCTAATGATGATCCTATGCTGGTTACTGTTAGAGATTAAAATGCGATCCCTACCTTCATCAACTGATATGCATGGTTCAACACATTGAACTATAGAATATCACTTTTCCAGTACATATAAGTTTACTTTCACAAGGAACAGAGCATGGAATCACAGATCTAAACATGTCTACATATTTTTTCAAGACCGGAGCATGGAATCGCAGATGTAAACATAGATCTCTCAGTTTAGACATTTAGAAAACCTAACCATAAGGAGATAGTTCCCCTTGCCTTTGTTAAGAGAGGTAAAGACCATGCCCTTTAGGGAGTTACTAACTGTGCTGTGAGCAGCTGGGAGTGTAGACAAAAAAAATAGATTGCACCAGGCACGGACCAACTCAATTACTGCATTCAGGATATGGAAAAGGGAAAAAGGCAGAAGATAAGGTCAACAAACCAGGTACACAGCACTAACAAAATCATTTTTGGACACTGCATTGAACTCTAATGTGAATATATCCAACAGATGAATCATCATTTTCTCTTTTCTGCAATAACAACCAGTGGTCTCTGCATCTTCATTGTCTTAACAGGAGCGCAATCACCATGTTTAACCTACAGATAACATAAGGAAGATCACAATAGTCAGATAGTTAAGAAAGATCCTGACTCCTGAGATAATCCAGCAGACAGAATTTATTTAGATTGTCCATTACCTTCATCGTGACCAACTTCTCGTTTGGACCTTGCAGCATGGATGAGGCGTGAAATGCAGATTGACCTCTTACATCAACGCCCCTGACTGATAAAAGCCGATCACCCTGATGCTTGATCAAATAACTTGAACGTTGATCTAAACTGTGCACCTTATCCAAATATAAGAAGTGTATCATTAGTTGACCTATACATGTATATAGAATCAAAGATTATAAAATAGACACGTCCAAAGATCTATACGTACTACATTATTGGGCAGTCCAAGCAACCAGACTCAAATATACCAAACAAGAGTTCGTTGTGATACTAATATCATCGATAACAAAGTACAAAACAACTGTACACAAAACCGACAGCTGAGAGCAGTAGAAACTAAATTGGCCCAAAGCTTAGAAGCTAAACTGCATGCAAAACTAACAGCCGAGAGCAGTAGAAAGTAAATCGGGCCAAAGCTTCTAAGTTGCGAGACCTGTAGGGTTTAGCAGCGAGGCAAAACATCGTGAGCTGAAATTAGGCAGGATTCACTGTATCTCATTGAACTTCTTGGAACTTACTTTGATATAGACAAGGGTCGTCCTTTGTAGCCTAGTTACTAACGTTTCTTTAATGTAATTTAGAGGCAGACATGCGAGTAGTTTCTTTAATCAGTTGGACATCTTAAATGGGAGTGCAGTGGAAAGTTGCTCATATCCAACTATATTAATTTTAATTGGAAGCCGCGGGTTTACCCTAACTATTTTGCAGGGGCATCACTGTTGCAACTAGACCTTTTTTTTGACCAGCAGATGGCAAAGCATAGAGCAATTTAAATGTAGGTCTAGTCCTAAAATTACAAATTATTTTAGAAAATACCAAGAACCAAACACAGAAATAGTAAGCAAAATCCAGCTGCAATAATATTTGGATTTGGGGCTGGGATTGGAGACCTGAGGATGCAGCAACCGTGAATTATGTCAACATTGTTGTCCTATACTTTGCCTGCATGGAAGAGATTTGGGAACCATAAATTAGTGGCACAGAGGGTCCTTTTATCACAACTGCAACAAAACCCATGCACACCTAGAGCCAAAATCAAGTTATGCAATACAAATGCGGAATTGGACAAGATACATCAAAGGTATTCATGCATGGAATCATAAATCCAAACCTAAGGGTTCTGTCAAGCCAACAGAACTCATCAGACTGTAATGCTATAGAAAAAATTCTCGCTCTCAAACACTGACATCCTATTTTTTAGGTTACATACATAATCAGGTACATACGTCAAGCCAGTTATAGGATGAAAATATTTCTGTCCATCTTTCTAGAATTCCCAATGGGATTGAATCCGTATATAGTTTTCATCAGGGTGAGTAGCCATCTCTCCCAAGCACATGACTGAGAAGTTAAAATATCATGTAATGTTTCATGTTGTTACGTCCGCTGACAATTTGATTTAGTATAGCACTACAAAAGATAATCTAAAATTGTAACGGTGAAGTACACAAACCAGCTAATCTGATGACAGAGACTGCCTAACAAATTTTCATTCATTGAGCAATCGCATACTGCATATGACTACTATTAATAGGTTTAAAATGACTCATGGCTTGTCAGCAAATTGCACCTGATGCAAGCTGTCGAACAGTTAAAGGGGTGCTGGGTATTACTCTAATAATTCGCCGTCCAACAGAAATGGAGTTTACTGGCCACATGTTCCTCCTGCCTATTCGTGATGAGCAAACCCACATAAGAAGACTTGGAAAAAGTTCGCACATAGAATGGAAGTAGAGGCAATAGGAAGACACATAGAAGCGATACCTAAGGAAAGTACCTTTTTATAATCTCCAACTGATCCTGAAGAAGCCTGTGGACGTTCACTATTTTTTAAGCATTAGCGTCATACGGTATGGCCTGGAAAATAGAGGATTAATTTGCTGAAGCTGGATCCAAACTCAAAAGAACAGCGAAGAAATCACTAGTTGGATCCAGTGGAGACGGGGACGCCTCACGCCAGATCCGCCTGCTCGGCGCAGATCGACCGCCTCCGTTGCCGGCGCGAGGTCCAGGCCGTGGTCCAGCTTCAGATCCTCCGCCGGGAGGGGCCCCGCGAGCGGCCGCTTGAGATCCACCGCCGAGTTTGCTGACGTGACCTCCCCGTGTCCATCCACGGCTACCACGGAGGCCCCTCCGCCGCCAGAGTTGTCCGCCGCGTCAGGGCCTCAGGTGGCTGGCCGCGCGGCCGTGGGGACGACCGGCGATGAGGGGCCAAACCCTAGGCCGCGTGACCCGCTGGCTTGCTTCGCGAGTAGGAAGTGGCGTGGCAGTGGTGTTGGTGGAGGAGGAGGAGGAGCAGGAAGAGGAGGAGGAGTGTGGCCGCCGCCGCGCAGAGGGCCGTCGACCGCCGAGTTCGGGCGGCGTTGTCGCCTCAGTCGCGTGGCGACTCGCGAGCAAGGGAGGGAGCGTAGAGGCGAGAGGATGAGGACGGGCACAGCACCGAGACGGAGAGTAAAGGAAGGACCGAAGGCTCCACAACCCGCGGACAAGAACAGTCGAAGAAACGATCTCTGGATGTCGAAGCGAAGATCGAAGGGCTGTAAACGACGGTGGCGACGTGGCCACCCTGAGCGACGGCCGAACCTCCCTGCTTGGGTGCACCCCGGGCACACCGAGCTGCTCGTGCTCTCCCCAGCCAGATACACGCCACGTGCACAGCTCCTTCATCGTACGGCAACGCGAAATAACCCTCCGACGGCAGCCAAACAACATGATGGCTCGGCTCATGGAACCTCATCGGCTCAGCTTGTTCGTTCCCATCCCAATTCCCAATCCTAGGGCGGCGTGGCCAGCCCATGGGCATGCTCCCCTGCGGTGTGGCCAGCACAAGGGCAGAGCTCCTCGGCGGCACGGCCAGCACAGGGGCGCTCTCCCTCGTGGTGCGGCCAGCTCAGGGGCGCTCTCCCGCAGATGCCGGCGTCGCCTGTACTCGCGGCCAGCGCTGCAAGCGACCTCGCCATCCGTCGTTGCCCGCCCGTACATGGCTGAGTCCTTCGTTCCTAGAGCATGCTTGCCTTCCGCCTGCGACCTGACCGGCGCCTTCTGCGTGCGCAGATCCATCGTCGCCGTCGCCTTCGCCTATTCTGGCGCTCTTGCCGTCGCCTGAGCCTCTACCGGCTGAGGATATGGGTGTTCAGGTAAGCTGAAGAATCTGAATCTGAAATGGGCAGATTATACTTGATTGATTGATATGGGTGTCATTGTTTCAGCACAGCAGAGCATTCAGGATGTTCCCGTCGTTCTTGGCCGGGGAACCATTGTCCAAGTCCTGAAGGCTCCTGAGGTCATGTCTACCTGATGATGTCTACTAGCTACATGCTACAGTCTGAAAAAAATGTAAAAGATGGATGAGAAAGTGATGTGGGGAGCATTCGCAAGTAGAAAATAACTTGTTGATAGGCGTGCAGTTCATGTAGGTGCTGCAGCGTGATACATTTGACAAATGGTTGAAGAATTTATTTCTTAAAGACGTTTTGGCCGCTGTATTTGCAGCTTGGAGCAAGTCCATGGCTGGGACAAGAAGCCTGTGCACTGAATCGATGCATCAGGCTCTGAACAGCCACTCAAGCTGAAGTTCTCTCAAGCTGAAGTTCTCACTAGCTCAGATCGATTGTACTCATACAAAAAGTGGTCTGTGCGTCGATTTAGTACTAATATATCCCTAGGGCTTTGAATGTAGATGAATGTAGATGTTTGGATAGGACCGATAGATTGTCAACAATTGTATCAGTATATAGTTCATTGATACTTGTAAAATGTAAAATGTGATTT
Source organism: Miscanthus floridulus (assembly GCF_019320115.1). Lineage (NCBI taxonomy): Eukaryota > Viridiplantae > Streptophyta > Magnoliopsida > Poales > Poaceae > Miscanthus > Miscanthus floridulus. The sequence goes on from NC_089580.1 coordinate 159,385,432, forward strand.
TTATCTGAAATATATTTGGATGTTTTGAAATCAGCAGTGGAATGGATGTCTTAATAATCTCATAGATTCTCTGAAATGCATTGTTGTAAACAGGCTCCTATTGAGAGCAAAGTGTGTAAGGCTCCTATCTGAGCAAAAGAGACTTCCTAACAGCAAAAGAGCAAAGTTACATAGATTTATTATTCTTGCACTCCATCAAAATGTAACTTCCTAACAGTTGTTTGCAGTGTAGCATCTTGATCAACTCCGATTAAGAGACATGTGTATCCTCCTAGTATGTATGGAGCAGCCATTGCAGAAGGATCAGCAAGTAAACTGAACTGTGGCATTGTGGAAGTAGCATATCCAGCTTGCACGAAAGGAGCATCCATGGCTGAAGATGGCCCTTCTTCTACATAGTTATTTTCCGGATTTTCACCTACAATGAAGCATATATATGATAATACAATATGATAATACAATATTTAAAATAGTGGGCAGATCAGTACCTTTTTTCTGACCACCCTTCTTCTTCTTCCCTGCCTTCTTTTCAACAGCATTTTTAAAACGTGTATTCTTTGGTCCCTTTATTACTTCAGGAATTCTAAAAGATATTACTCCATTTAATGGTTGCTTGACATTTTCATTTGGAATTGGAGGAACCTCATTAGATTTTTCATGCATCTCACTTAGATAAGTATCTGCTTCCAGGTTCAAGTTATGTATGGCTTTCTGCAATTTATCAAGAAGTTCTTTTGACCGAGAACACTTCAATGCAAGAGATGTGGCCCGTCGAGATATAAGTGTTGCATGTGTTTTCAAATCTCTCATCTTAGTTACTTGTTTCTCAATATAAAATCCACTTTTGGCATAGTTGGTCCATCTAGGCAGGATATATTGCGATGGCAAATTGTATACTCCATTTGTATTGAAGACTCTAAGAGCATGCTTGCACAATAAACCTGTACGATGCATGGTAGTTTCCAATTTAAACAACCCATATTACAGCTTACAATGTATAAATTGAAATGTAAATAGTATACATACCTATGGATTCAAACCTCCGACAAGAGCATCTAATGGTGGAATCTTCAGTGTTCAATACTACTGTTGCTCCACGGTCAGACTGCATATACTTAACAAAGAATGTTTTGTTTGTCCCCGCAGCTTCTAGGAAATCACAAGACAATGTAAACTGCCTCTTAAATTCTTCCTCAAACTCCGAATATATTCTCCTAGTATATGAATCAGATGCAGTAATCAACATAGGCAGATTTGGACTGTATGTAACTGGGCTCTTTCGGCATGACTGAAAATCAGCATCCAACTCATTTGCACGGAGACTAACCGCAACCTTCTCACATTCTACAAGGAGTTCCGAAAGACCAAGTCTCCTACGAAATTGTTTCTTGAAAACATTATTCATACCTTCACTCCTCTGGGTCGAGTTCATGTCTGCTGTAAAAGAGTCACGATATACTGCAGCCCATTTTGCCCTCAAATCATACAGGTTTGCCATCCAAGAGTTATTCCCAAGATTGTATTTAGCCAACAATTCATGCCATTTTTCTATGAAGTAAGCCTCTGACCTGTCTTCGTACACACAATTTTTGAAATATGTTAGTAACTTGTTACCTTTCTTATCCGACTCATGAATTATATGACTAAGATGTTTAGCAGCATTTAAGCAAATATGCCACAAACAAAGACGGTGGCTTGTATTTGGGAATACATAAGCAAGCGCCCCTGCCATAGCCGCGTCTTGATCTGTAAAAATTGTGCTAGGGTGCTGTCCTGACATTGCCGTTAGAAAGGTTTCAAAAAGCCAAACAAATGATTCAATAGTTTCATTAAATAGAAGTGCACACCCAAAAATTATTGTTTGCTTGTGATGGTTGCAGCCAAAAATCGGAGCAAAAGGCATTTCAAACTTATTAGTTTTAAAGGTGGTGTCAAATGTCACAGCATCACCAAAGCATTTGTAATCCATGATAGACTGACCATCTGCCCAAAAGAAATTTGCTATATGACCATCTTCCTTATCTACCTGAAATGCATAAAAAAATGTAGGATCCTCTAACTGTTTATTTCTCAGATATTCAGATAGTGTTTGTGCATCATTGGCTTCTAAGTACTATCTGCGCTCGCGACCAATCTCATTATTGCAATCCATCTTAGCAAATGGTACATTCTCTTCCCCTCCATAAAACTCCTTCATGAACTCATAAACTTGTGCTGGCTTCATTCCAGCTTCCCGGATTTGCCCAATTAATTTCCTGTCGGCCTCTATAACCTGTCGTTGGGACCTCAGCTTGTGTGCCTTATTTGGACTAGCAAGATAATGATTGTGCTGTTCTACGACCTTTTGCACCGTCCAAATCCCATCTTTGGAGATACTAAACTGAACACGAGCTTCACAACCCGTCCTTGTAATGTCCTTTTCTGATGACTCATTTTTTCGATGTCCTTCGCTACTGCAAACTATGTATTTCTGACTTATACTACCATCTTGGCGACGCTTCATCTTGCTCTTTCTAACACTAAACCCAACCTTACCGGCATAGGTGTTGTACATGTCATAAGCCTTTTCCTCAGATTCAAATGTCATTCAAACTACAGGAGCGATGAAATTTTGCCCAGCTCTATGAACCACCTCCTATACATATAGATTTTCAATTAAAGGTGTACTAAAAATAAACAAAATATCATATATCCTGTACATATATATTATGTAACTTTATTAATTATTTTTGTACCTCATGAGGTCCTTCAATCTCCACTGATCCAGATGTTTGTGAAATGGTGCCGATGGTCTCTACTCCCATGGCAATTGACATGGTGTTCTGTGAAATATGCACACTATATGTCAGAAATCAAACAACATAGAAGAAAAGGCACAAAGATCTAATCAGATAACTGACCTGTGATAGTCGTTGTTCTTCTTCAAGATGACCACCACCAATAGCATCAATTCCTAGTGCACGTGAATCCTCCATGACTGAAGAAGATGGCATCAGGTCTTCTAGGGCTCCAACGCTTGCCATGGTGGCTGCTGGTTCATCCATGGAATCGGCAACGACGGTGGAGACATGGAACCGCCGCACTGGTCTAGGGATCAAGGCACGATCAATTGGGGCGTCTTGACGGCGATGGCGTGCAACCGCCGCACGGTCTAGGGTTACAGGCACATCAATCGCTGCGTTTTGTATTCCAGCTGAGCCGGATAAGGTAGACGAGCCGAGTTGCGTTTCTGTTTTAGCCGCCGTCGGAGCGTTATTTCGCGATGCCGTATGATGCAAGGCCTGTGCACGTGGCGTGTATCTGGCTGGGGAGAGCACGAGCAGCTCGGTGTGCCTGGGGTGCACCCAATTTTTTTCCCTCCGAATCTGGTACTACAATTCCCTCCTTTCCGCGGGAGCAACATGATCGTTTTAATATAAGACCACTTTACAATAGCTGAGAATATGGGTGCAAGAAATTGGAACTATAAAAATAGAGCAGAAAGAGAAACGTCTATCAAATTATATTCTTGTACCAAACATAAGTGGGTTTGCCGTTCGATTATTCATCATCGGTCAGGAAAGCCGCAATATTTTCCCAAATGCCAACTGCCAACTATTCCATTAAGAACAATTGCCAATTGACAGGAACCATAGCCAATACTTCAGTAAATCAAAGACAAGTATCAGTTACTAGCAAAGTTCAGTTTTTACCAAGCATTAGAATGTGTTCTGCCTTCTGTGTGGACTGCGGAATGATAAACTTTATGAAGTTTGAACCATTACATCCCTTTTGAACAGGCTTTTGGAGGTAGGTTCAATAACCCGAAATAGGGTTGGTTATTTGGGTCCGATGCAGTAATAGAAAAATAGTTCATTACCTCCACAATGTGCATTTGACATGATGCACTGGATAAGATAGGCTGCAACTTATAACTTATCCTGCAACCTTACATAAAAACAGAGGAGTCACAATCAGAAAACCTTAACAAGTGATCTAACCCCTTTTTTCCAATTTAGAAATGGAAGAATCATTAGACTCTTAAAACAACTTTTCCTCCTCTAACGTGCGGAGAACTACACGTCTTTGTATTAAAGGTGGAACAAACAATTCGATTGTCTGCAGATTTCCACGGGTGGGCCTCGTTCGGCTTACCCTATATTTAACTTGTTCGGCTTCTTTTTTCAGTCGGAACAGTATTTTTCTCTCACAACAATTCAGCCAGAATAGTGTTTTTCAGCCAGTTTCAGCCAAAATTCTACCAGCCGAACGGGATAGGCCAAGCAAATGGTAAAATATGTGCAATTAATCTAGAGGTACATGCTTAGCACGGAAAGAAAGAGATTGAGTTTATTTGACCTGACATCCTCAGCCAGAACCGCGAGCAAATAGCGAGTCTTGGAGAAAATTATGATAAACAATTCGCTCAACTTAAATAGGCACACAAGGGAAACAAATCAAATTGGGGAATCAAATTTGATTAGTGAATGAAGGCAACTATTTGCTTTGTGATATTTGTGGAGTTAAGTAAACAATCTCTTAGTCACACACAAATGTTTATTTGTTTTTTGCCTAGTATACATAAATACGGGTATTAAGTCGTCCAGAGATAACAATACAATATGGACTAGACATTGTATGCCGAGTGTTCCTCGAAAGGCCAGGATGAACCATTCGTCATACTATAGGAATCCTCAACCTGCAAGATTTATATGCGATTTTAGTAGACGAAGTTAAATAAGATAAAGCGCTTGGAACAGTATAACATTTTGCTCATATTCAAAAGGCTTTTTTATATGGCTGTTGGGACTTAGGAGAAATGGAGAACAGGATAGGAGTAGAGTTAAGCAGCTCACCGCCTCTTGGAGGCTCAATATTTAGGTCTAAATTATGATTAGTTTATTCTATCTGCAAGCCAGGTAAGTATTATCAGCCTGTTCGTTTTGTCGTAAACGATCGTGGATTATTTACTGCTGGCTGGTTTGGTATGAAAGAAAAATACTATTCCAGCTTATAATTCATGATCGTATACGAGAAAACGAACATGCTACAACCCTTTTATATATATAATAATGGACCAGTGTGGACTTGAAGCCTCCTTCAAAGAGCCATCAGACCACATTCGTCCTGTTCGTTTGGCTTATAAGTCGTACATTTTCAGTCAACGAATAGTATTTTTCTTTCACAATAAATTAGCCAATGGTACTTTCAGCCATCGCTTATCAGTCAAGCGAACATGGCGATTATTATAAACACAATTCAAGGTCGAAACAAAACTACTTGAACACATTCAATATTATTGACCAATAGGAAACCTAAAAGGCCATCCAAAAGGGGAGAATTCCTTATTTGACATCAGACAAATGACCCGTTCCTTTTTTGGCCCTCAAAAAATTTCCGTTCCCTATTTAACACCGAGTTCAACTTTCATTCCTTATACGACACTCCATTAGATTTTTCATCCGGGAACCGTTAACTGCCCTGTGAAAAGACGATTTTGCCCATATGGTGTTGGAGATGACAGTTAGAAAACCTAAAGTTTTTTTTGAAAGGTTTTCTAACTGTCATCTCCAACACCATATGGGCAAAATCGTCTTTTCACAGGGCAGTTAACGGTTCCCGGATGGAAAATCTAACGGGTGGTCCGTATAAGGAATGAAAGTTGAACTCGGTTGTCAAATAGGGAACAAAAATTTTTTGAGAGCCAAAAAAGGAACGGGTCATTTGTCTGATGTCAAATAAGGAATTCTCTCATCCAAAAGACGCAAAGAACAGCAAAACTCTCCTTTTTTTTAAACAAGTTTGTTAAAGTAGCATAACCGTGCTAGCATACAGCATAATCGGTAATCTCTATACTACAACAACAAAAAAAAAGTAAATCAGCAATTTGAAAATAGTGCTACATACTTAGCTACCCCTAGGCCAGAAAAAAAAACTGGATGGTAATTCATAATATCTGGTGAGTGTTAGTGTCAAATAAAGAACAATTTCCCAACAGTCCCAGCACACAGTAAAGCCGCACACTCAGATACACATTTTCAAAATAAGAATGACCGCAACAAACAACACACCAACAATTAACGCTGGCTAGATGTTAGTTATCTTAAAATAAATTGTAGATCTATTTGTGTATCATCATCTTATGATCCATTAATGTTAGCTAGCACGTGTTTCCTTACCGGTTGAGTAATTAGAGAGACATCATCCATGGGCATGTTTCTGTATCTCAAATTATGCCAATTATGCTCAAAGGATGCATGCTCATCACCAGGGGCCAGCTGAAACGATTATGTCTCTCCAGGATAAAAGGGGGAAATGAACAGGCTTCCAATGCCTCCATATTCACCAGATATCAGAGAATGCTGTAAGAAAAAAATGAATGAAGTACCCATCAGAAAGTGTACCAGAGGGGAACAGTTATTAGCTCCACCTAATAGTGATTTGTAATATTTTCAGTCAGAGACTAGAAAACTTGTAAGGTCCCTTGGGGCTTTTGGAGATGTATTATCACACCAAGATCGAAGTCATAACCTAAACAAGGCTTGAGCAAAGCTATGACCAGGCCATTAGGCCAAGCATGGGATAACCCTGAACCTGGTCCTAGTGATAATGTGCCAACATGTTGCCCGCTATTGTCGGTTCGCCTACAGTGCAGCCCGTCCAGGAGTTCATCGCCAGACTCAAGCTGCCACTTGAACAGCCTCTGATCCAGTCACCGCCGCGGCTTCGTGTCTCGCGCGTTCCGGTGGACCTCGTCTCGCGTCACAGTGACAGGCTTGCGGCGAAGTCTGTCTACCGCGACCCCAACCGGAGATGCAGGCCAAGCGGGTCCAGCTGAACAAGTGGTAGCCCTCATCCAGTGCTCCACGACCGTCGCCCGTGACACCCGACGCCTCCATCGCCATTCGTTTCCATGAGACGTTCCAGCTGTCTTCATCCAAGCGCACCGCAATGCGGGAACTCTTCCCCATGCATGGTGCTCGCAGGAGGCGGGCGGCGATGCGGACGTCTTGAGCACGGGTTCCCTCAACGTCGCAAGCTCTTAGGTCGCACTTTTATTTCTTAGTTAGTTACAACAACTTATGTTCCACCGCCCAGCGGTGCCTTGTGTTCGTGTTCAACCCCTTCGCTTATGGCACCTTGCTGTGATGTGATGTTGGGCGTGTAAACCTTCTAACTTTTTCTTAATGAAACACGTGCTACGCACGTTCTCAAAAAAAAGAAAAAAAACTCGTAAGTTTAGATTTTCACAATAGTAGACATGTATGTAACTTTCGTTCAGGATAAATCCAAATTGACTAGCAAAATTAGGGGCAAGTTTAGATCCATTCCTAACATTGTCATTCGGTATCAATGTTAGGAGAGAGGATGCTTCGTTTGGTATGTGCAAGGAGTGAAAGAATTTCCTTGCTTTGAGTGAGAGCCAATCAAAACTGGTGGCGGATGCAGAACATGATTGAAGAAGAGGCTAGTCTTTTCTTCTTCCTCTCTCTCTCTCTCTCCATTTTTCTTCTTTCCTCCACCTATTCTTCTCCCTCACCCTCCCCATATTTCCATTGATACACCAGCTGTAGGGGGGAGAACTAGAAAATGGTTTCTTGTTTCAAGCAAGGCAAGATTCGGCAAAGAAACCAAATCTGCCCTAGATTCGACCTACATTGCAGGTTTTACATGAGAACGTTTATCAAGAAAAGATATTGAAGATTACTCTAAATGCTTGCAAAGATTATAGTAACATTTGCAGACACGCATGCAACACGGTGGCTGGGTGCGTCAGTTGGGATGCCTCAAACCTGTTTTGAGCCTAGTGGTGTTGTACTTACTGTGCAAACTGCTTCAGGACCTTTTATAGACCCAATAATGGTTTAGTCTCTTCTTAAGGTGATGCCATTGGGGTGGTCATCCCCAGGGTCTAGTTTTTTTTTAAAAAAAGATTAGAGGTAAAACAAATATTACTATATATTAGAACCCTTACCAAGGAGAAAAATACTCATACTAAAGAAAAAACTAAACAACCAGATAAAACAGATGTATGCAGATTATGTACTTACTTTATCGTTTTCAAGGGCATTCCCTTGTGTATAGGCATCATAAAAGCCCCAATTCTGACAATATGATGGCTTAAAAGGTTCAAGTGGTAGATCAGATGTCCTTGTATAGGACTGAATGTTGTGTGCATGTGCCGGAGTTTCCAAAATGTGGATATCACTTTGGTCGTGATATGTTGAAAAATGCTACACCAGAACCAAAGGTATCTTAGAAAATAATTGAAGCAATATCGAGGAACATATTAAGTATATTACTTCGAAAAAATCTTGAAAAAAGTCACTATAGTGAATTTTTTCAGCTGTCCAGATATTCCCTTAAACTTTGTTTTTGTCTCACTTTACCCTAGGGTACTTGTACAACTGAAAATTTCATAAGAGTAAAATGGGCTTTATAGTCCCAAAAAAAAATCTATAAGAGACAAATTCCTAATGCACATTTAACCCATTACTACCATGCTTCCTAATAACTAAGTTGTAAATCAAATGCTTTAACGAACCTCATAGTACTCCAACCTCTCAGAAGATGATGGTTCCGGGGGTTCAACCTGGACATCTAGTGATTGTATATAGCAGTGATGGTGATAACAATGAATAGGTTGATCAGATATCTTGCACTCAATATCGTAGGACAACGCCGACCTACATTCCAAAAAAAAAACATGAGATCAGAGACTGACCAAAACCAATACTAAAGATACATATGAAAGGGGATGTGAACAGCATGGTCTCTTGTAAGCATAAAAAAATAATAAAGGTTCCAATTAGACTAAAAAAACAGTTGCAGAATACTTGATTCTATTCAATTTTACATACTGTCTCTATCGACTTATGATTATGTTTTCTTGAATCTTGAAGTTCTTGTTACAGTAAATAAAAACCTATAGGAAGTTCACATTGTCCACTCAGAAACGTACCTCGATGCTGAAATTCCTCTGCTTGATGAGACTCTGAGTAGCTGAAATTGAGAAACCAATCTGGCTTGCCCAAAACACCATGAAGACCATAAGATTGCGCAAAAGAAGGTGTATAGTATGAATTGGACATTGACTGGCTGTAAGTATCGGCCTCATCTCTGTTGTTACTATGCCACGATAAGTCCTATTTCCAAACAATCAGCAGTTATAATCACAGTAGAACATTTACAGGTACCACAGGTAAACATGAGCAATGTACACACATATTCACCCATTCAGTTCAGTCAAATTATTGCCCCCATCAAGTTTATGCGATATTTTGACAAATAAGTGGTAGCATCATGATCAGCTGTTGCACTTGCACATTCTGAGAAAGAGCCAAGTATTTTAAGAGTTGGGCTTTATTGAACTGTCATAACGCATTCAAGGAGACAAGAACGTAGCCTAATAAATTGTAATATCCTCATAACCTCGTCATACAAGCAAGAAATGGGTGCAAATTCAGTCAAGTGGTTAAAGCATCAGCAAAATATACGTCAGGAACATAATTAAAACTCAACCTAATTTCCGCATAAATTATGGAGGAAAAAGTTTGCAAGCTTCAGATACACGATAATACGATATGATGCGCAAATTCCTCTAAGAAATCATTACAGTGCACTCGAAACGCATGATACCAAACGTTGAGACTTGACACAGCATCCTGGAGATAAAATGCAGTTGTCAATAAGTATGCATTCAGAAAGCAGTTACCCACATTGGTCTGAACCAGCTCCCCAGTGGCATCGTCCGCCTCCACTATTCCCACCGACGGTGGCGCCACTTCAACCTCGACGGAAAAGACATCCTCCCCGCTTTCTTTCCTGATCGCACAAACAGGAACCACGTAACTGTCCACCACAATCCGCCGTTCCTCGCACGGGTCCTTGAAGCAGAACAAGTAATCCAGCACCCGCGCTCACTTCTTCCAGAAGCCGCGCCTCCTCCGCACCTTCCCTTCCCTTGCCGTCCCGTTCGGAAACACATCCGGGATTTCGTGCGCCAGATCCTGCATAGCTTCCTCATTGCCATAAGGTTCCTCTGGCCGAGGATCCTCTGGCTCCGGTGTGGGCGAAGGCGGCGAGGGGATAGCGGGGACGGCGGTGGCGGCAGAGGAGACGGGGTAGCATATGTTGGAGGACGGCGGGAGAGGAGTTGCAAAGGTGGCGGCGAGGTCGTAGCCGCCACGGTAGGGGTGGGGATTGAACTCCCCAAAGAAATCGTCGTCGTCCTCGTCTAGGAGGAAGTCTCCGGCGTCGGCGGGGGCCATGGTTGATCAGTTGGTGTTCCGGTTTTGGGGCGCGAGGCGATGACGCGGGAGTGCAGCGGAGCGGAGAAGGTAAAGGAGCAAGAGAAGATGAGGAGGATGGCATGTTGCTTTCCGGTGACGGCGATGCGGTTGGGAGCTTGTGGATGGCGATGGCGTCGGGTGGGGGAGGACGCGGGAGGGGCTCGCCGTTTCCGGAATGGTACGGATTTTGAGAATACCGAGCTCCAGATCGGTGTCTTTCCACCGGGGCCTACGTTTTCAAACTCGTGGGCTGAAGTACAGCCGTACAGGTTGGCCCGGTCCAGAACAGGCCTAGATCCGAAGCCCATTCAATATGTGAATTTACAGGGGTTCCTTGACCGAAGGCCATTCAATATGTGAATTTACAAGGGTTTTCTCTCTCTTTTTTGTTTTTTCATCTGAGATGGCGGTAAGGTCGTTACCGCCGTGTCAGATCACGGTAAGACCTTACCGCCGTTTAACTCATCGAGGCAGACGCGTGGCGGTAGGCACTTACCGCCGGTGGTTTGGCAGTAAGCCATTTAATTTAATTCGGCGATAAGGTTTTTTGTGAGTTTTTTTCGCAATTAGTTGATCAAATTTATTTAGCATATGAGAAAAATTTGAACAGAGGTAGATTTATAGTTCACCTTAGTTGTGGTAAATGTTTTGTAATGCGACATGATTTTCACTTCGTTGCATGAAAAAATTCTATCCTGGCACTTAAGCCAACATAGTTTTTATTGAACAAAATTGCTTATGTAGGTGAATGCTCGGCAATTAGTGTAGATACCAGTAGCATCATTGACTTGAATAAAACACCATGTACAAAAGACTGTGTGGACACCAATCTGAGTCATGATTGTGGTACCCCTGCTACTTTTGATAAACCCCGTCAACAGTACTTTAGGGAACGGTATATAAATATGACACCAGAAGAGAGGGAGGCTAGACGCGAACAACAAAGAAAGAGTTATAGGGCGCTAGGGCGAAATGAGGTCAAAGTAGCGGGTAATAAAAGACGAAGGGATGTGCAAAAGGAGACCCTACACCCAGATTCTATCGCCATGGAGAACCCGTTATTTATTCCTAAGCTTGTGTGGCCCACTGTAGGCGCATCTGGAGCTCATGGATCCACAGTAAAATCCAGTGATTGGGTTATCCCAGAGTCCAGTGCAACACCACTTTATATTCCTCCACCTCATGAGGAGGCCGATGATAAAGGATGCGATGAGTTGTTGTCTGGCCATATGACACAAAGATCACAAGTTCCATCTGGACAAAGACATGCGTTATTAACGCGTCGTAACACGATGTTTGAGCGTCGAATTGGTTCGAACACAAGGGCATCTAATAAAGATAGTGACTGCATGGCTGAAGACTGAGTGGATGTAACACACATGTAACACCCTCGGTGTTACATTGTATAGTTTTTGCTAAAACACTGCATGAGCATCATACTTATGTGTAAATATGTGTAACATAAAGTATAAATCAATGTACTACACTTGAAACATTCATCCAAAACAAGAAACAAATGTTACGTTTCATGTCGCTTTATATCGTTTAGTATTCTAAGCGAATTTTTATCGAATAAAATGATGTAGAACGTGTATGCGAACTTTAAAAAAAGTTGGTAGTACGTACTTCATAGGCGACGATGAAATATGTATGGTCGAGGACGAGGTTCACTAGCTAGTATATCAAGAAGCTCGGAAATTGAATTCGACACGAAGCCGTCCAAAGTTTAAGTCATTTCACGTAAGTTTGAAAACGGGTCGACGAAGCCACGTTTGGCAATTTTTGTAGAGAGATCGGCTTAAGAAGTAGCGTGATGTCGTGGCACATATCGATAGATCTATGTACCCTCTGGCGTATAGAAGAATTGGTTTGGCGTTTGGACCTTTCGGTAGGGTTTTGTGATAGCTTTAAAAATCGTGCACGTCACCTATTTCGAACAGAGACCGCGCTGGTCGCAGTCACCGCCGTTGCTCGGTTTGGCGCCGCTGCTGGCTCGCTCATCGCGTGCCGCAGCACCGGCCGCATCCTCACTGCCGCCCGGTGCAAGCACATCGCGCGCATGGTCCTAGCGCTGCTGCCTCGGCTACCTGCTGCCCGCGCTGCGCCGGTTCAGTCACCGTGGCTGGTGCGTTGCATCCAGGACGCCGCCCGTGGCCTGCCCTCCTCTGGCTAGATGTGCGTCGGGTCCCGCGCTACTACTGTAGGTGGATGTATCTCCCCGGCACTCACACGCACGCAAGCGCACTGCGCCTGGGTCCTGGTGGCTCTGCTTCCCCTTCAGCGCGTCCGCCGTGGCTGCTGCTCGCGTTGCGTCGCTCGCATTGCGTGCCGTTGGGCGCTACCGTCCTGGTACTCTGCTCCCATTGACATCGGCTATGCGCGCGCGTGGGCTCGTCCAGCTTGTCGTGTTCTCGTGCTTGCACTCAAGGCCATGCCAAAGGCGCCAGTCACTTCATCTGCAAGGTCGTCGGCCGGCCGAGCCACGCCAAGCAACTAAATCGATGCGCTGCCCTTTTCTATGTATCGTGCACATGTGGTGGTCGCGTGGAAGGACGGCGTCATGCCAAACCAGTCACTGTGGCGGTGGTACATGGGAAGGATGCCAATTTGGAATTCTATCGCCGCCGGCCACCATAAGTCCTTAGGAGTCGCCACTGAAATTGGCCTCAACCACTCCACCATTTTCCAATTAACCGTGCCCACTGTGAGCCCAAATAGTTAGCATGTGAGTGAAGTCGTCCCGGCTTTCGTTCGGCCTTCAGCGAGGTGAGATGGGGCGTTTCCCTCACGGCGGTCCGCCATGGCCACCTAAGCGGGCGCACGGCCAGAGCGTCGTGGGGTGCTTCACCGTTTCAATTAGGTTGTGCCTTGAGTAATAGTTGACTTGGTTATCGCAATCGTGCAGTGGTTTCATCGGTGGAGCAGCGGGTCACCGGAGATGTCGTCGCTGTGCTCGCCGGGAACCAGCGTCACCCCGTGTTCGTGGCCAACCGTCTTGCCGAGCCCCGTGCCTTCGCCCAGTCCATCTGTCACACCGCTAGTGAGGTCCTCTTACTCCTAGAGTACCTATTTGACTTGATTAGGGCAGAACTGTGTCAGAGCGCGTGGTTGTCCCCGATGGACGTAGGTAGGTGCCGTTTTCCTGGCCGACGCGTTTGAAGGTAGTAGCGAACCAATTAGAACTGCTACTTTGTTCAATGCAGCCTGCTGGTGGTCACCGAGTAGTATTTGAGGCGTTTGAATAGGTGATTTCACCGGCGTCAGGCTACCACGGCTAGTCACCACCATGGCGTGTGGCCACGCCTGCGTTGTGCGCCATTCTGAGCGTGTGTTACCTCAATCCGTTGCGCGTGGCACTGGAAGCTTGTGTGTGCTGGCATGGTCGGTGCTCGCCGGTGTTTGGCCGACGAGGTCGCGGCTCTATTAAGTCCGACCAAGGGCGTCGCGACGAGAATTTGAAGTAAACGAAGGGGTTAAGTGCTAGAGTCAGTGAGAGGAGGGAATAGTGGAATGGACTACGTTGTCATTTGATGGGAACTCGAGGGCTCTTTTGCATATTGTGGCACGCGAGTGGGTCATTCCCGCCGTGGGCCATCGTCTGGCTGGGCCACGCTGCGAGCGCGTCGCGCCGTTGTGGGTCGAGTCGCACGAGTTGGGCCACGGGTTAGAAATTAGTTTCTTCAATTTCCAGTAAAATAGAAATGCTTATCTAATTTAGTTATGAGTTGAACTTTGATAAAATGTAGTAAATTCGGTAGATGTCCAAAAATAATGAAACCAAGTTTGTTAGGTTCGCAAAATTTTCATCTACCTGTTAGTGAAGTTAGATTACAGTTAGCCATGCAAATGGTAGGTTCGTAAATTCAAAAACTAGAGAGCTAATATTATGTAGATTAATATTGTAGGAATATTTGTGGAAAATTGGTGATAGCTATAGATATAAAAATTTTACAGTGGGCTCGCTAGGTTATTATGTACTTGCTGTAAATTTCGTAGTCCTAGAATAGGATGCTAAATAGAGTAGCTATTACCCTTGCCTTATCGTATATAGCATAAATTAGCATTAGGAGTAAGAACACCTGTAGTTGCTATAATAATAATGAATGGCATATTTCAAACTTGTTATCGGTAACAATAGATAGCTTAGCACCATGGTCGGTAGCACTAGCTTAGTAGCTAAATCGACGTACTTTTATTTTAAGAGTTGCTGTTGTTATATTTCTAAGCATTGCATCATCATTTCATGTAGATTACGAGCTGGTAGACTTCGTGCCCGTCGGCGAGCCAGAGTACGACGAGGTGATCGAGGAGTACGAGGAGGTGATCCTCATGCAGGAGGGAGCCCCAAAGCCTGTTGGTGCTGACCTTACTGACCCGTTGCCTGCCCAAGGCAAGCCCCGGTGCATAACCCCTATTTTAATGAGCACTAAATATATATATGTGTGATGTGCATTTAAGTTACAGGCATTTTATGGAAACTACATGCATAAATATATCTACCCATGAGTCCTACTAGTACAAGTCAAGTAGCTGCTATGCTCAGGATATCGGTAGCGTGAGTAACCTGTCGTTACTCGCAAGTTGGTGATAAATATGATCACTTATGATAAAAATGTGTAAAGGTAATTGGTGATCGGGGTAGGGATATGGTTTGGGTATTGGTGGGTGTAAATGGTTGTGTCCTGCGGCCAACAGGGCATAGCTCGGTTACACTTTTTCCTTGTCTGTGTCGATTAAGGACCGGTCGTTGCATATGACTCTAGGAAAGTCACAAATTTATTGTCCCGAGCGCATACTTGGGTATGGACGCAGGGAAGACTTGTTGCTCTCTTGTCGCGGATCTGGCTCTTTCCAGACCGACTGATTGGAGGCGGAGATGGTGGAGGTCCTTGCACCACACTGAGTGGGGGCTTGGAGTCCAAGTTTGGATGGGGACCTGGACACCCAGGACAGGAGAGTGATGGGTTAGTCCTGCTTGTGCCTAGGGTACAAGCGGGGTGTGTGTTTTCGGGGCACCCAGCTGGGCACATTGATTCGCGAATCACCAGGAAATCCGGTACGGCATGTCTGCGGTTTAGCACCGTAGTAAGAACTAAAAGTTGAAAGGAGAAGAAATGGAGCTGATTGCTCAACTCTTGCTTGAAAGTAGAATAGGTGCTTATATAGACTGGCTAGGTGATAACCTAATCCAGCTGATAATAATACATAAATAAGGACTCACTATTAGTATTGCTTTCTGCCAAAAGAAACCAGCAAACCATAAAGCTTATCATATTCCTTGGAGTCGGGAAATTATTTCCACTAGTCGGATTAGTCTTGCGAGTACATTGTGTACTCAGGATTTATTTACCCCTGTTGCAGGTGATGCATGAGAAGTACCTTTGTGTGGAGGATCCTTCTGGTGGGCTCAGACGGAATCCTCGCTCCGTTTGCTAGATGTTTATTTAAATTCCACTATTTATCATTTCGCACTCTGACATTTGGTATTGTAATAATGTACTTTTTAAGAAACTCTGATGTATGAAATAGACAAGTATTGTAACTTGTTTTCATTATTGGATCCTTGGGAAAAATGTGGATCTTTTGGGTTCTCCCTTGGGGTGTGTCCGATGGATACCGCCCGTTGTAGCTTGCTTTTGGGGTGCTTAGTGTCTGATGGAAGACGAGCGCCTCCGTAAGTGTGCTATTTCAGGTAGTTCTGTCACATTTGGTACTAGAGCCAATAATGGTCACGAGTTTCATCATTTTTGTTTCAAAACTAAAAATTTGACCAACAAAAGCTTTGCGAAAAGTAGGATGCGATTAAGTTAAGTTAAATAAGTATAAGCCCTAAGAATATGGTCTATCTAGGATAGTGGCACTGATTTTATCTAATCGATTTTCTGCAGGTACACTGACTTACGTTGTGTAAGAAATCGCTTAGTATAGGAAAAGTGAGTGTGCAATGTGCCGAAAAGTTTTACGAATGCCGCTATATTCTGGCTTGAGTGAACGTATAGGCCGAAGCATGCATCATAACAATAGCATCTTACTCAAATTGGAATCCCCCTTTATGTATAATTGATTTAGTAAATTGATAGGATTAGCTAAAGGAATGCTTTAATAATTGTGCTGTCATTTCTCTAATCCCTTGATTCTAATCAGGAGGGTGTTCTAATGGATGGTTCATATCTCTTACAGATGAATCTAAGGTCTGCATGCGGGAGCACCAGTGCGGGGGCGGCTCACGGTCTTGGCAAGGGCCATGGCGAGAGTGGTTGGGCCCATGAGCCTAACGGGGAGAGCCATGGGGCTCCACTTCTGGCTCCTCCTCCGCCACCGCCACCTCTGATGACCCACGCTGAGATGATGGCAGAGCTGTTAGATGCTCACTGAGAGTCAGCTCGTGCCATGGACATAATGGCACAAGCTGTCGTGGGCCTCACCCGTGGAGGCCACGGGGGCAACGATGGGAACGGGGGTGGTGCCCGCTGTCCTAAGGGACCATCCTCTTACCAGGACTTCCTTAAGACTCACCCACCAACTTTCACCCCATTTGATGAGCCCCTAGATGTATAGCACTGGCTTCGCATTCTAGAGCAGAAGTTTCTGCTGCTCGACGTGGCCGACGAGCAGAAGGTGCGCTTTGCAGCGCAATAGCTTTTGGGGCCCGCAAGTGCATGGTGGGATACCTTCCATGCCATGGAGCAGCCTGATCAGCCGGCAACCTAGCAGACGTTCACCACCACATTTCGAGAGTTCTTTATCCCTGCTGGTGTCATCAACCAAAAGGTGCCTGAGTTCCTAGAGCTGCGCCAGGGGAATATGACAGTGATGGACTATGTGAATAAGTTCAATCACTTGGCCTAGTATCCGGCATTCAGTGGACACCGACGACAAGAAGAAGGACCGCTTCTTTCATGGTCTCTCTTCCATCCTTCAAGAGAAGCTGTACACGGCGAACTATCAGACCTTCGGGGCGCTGATGAACGCCGCCATACTAGGCAGAGTGGAAGAGGAAGCGGGTGGTAGCTGGATCTTCTAGCCACCCTCATACTCAGAAGGTATAGGTTGTCCAATGGGGGCCCTATCAGTCATCAGGCGGGCCTTCATTTTGGTAGCCCCAGCAGACTTCTCAAACTTCCTCCACACAGTACTATGCACCCCCACAGCAGGTGCAACCCCAGCAGTCTTAGGGACAGCAGGTCCCACCTCATCTGGGGTTTGGGAACAAGCCAGGTGCTTGCTTCAAGTGTGGTAAAGATGGCCACTATGCTGGAGCTTGTCCCCAGAACCAGCCAGCTCAGTCCGCTCAACCGTCAGTGAACTCCAGGCTTGTCAAGAGGACCATAATCAAGAAGAAAGTGCCTAGTAGATCCGGTCAGGTGCATTTCACAGATGCTGAACAGATTTTGCAGCAGGAGCCAATGATGGCTGGTATGTTTACCATCGACTCCCATCCAGCTTATGTGTTGTTCGATTCTGGTGCATCATATTCCTTTATGAGCATGGGGTTTGTAGAGTGGCACAACTTACCACTTATGACTATATCTTATGCCTATAAGATACGTACTTCACAAATGTTCATCAATACCTGTATAGATACAATAAGTTTGGTATTAGCCACCCACACTTACCGCTTATAGTTCATGGTCATGCCTGGGCAAGGCATTGATGCTATTCTTGGAATGAACTAGTTGCGGGTGTATGGGGTAGTTTTGGATTTGAAGAGAAGTGTGGAGTTACAGCTTCCTTCTTCTGAGGATAGGATGTCTCTTATTGTACCCTCAGATCCAGTCTTACCTGTTGCTACCCATGCTGAAGCCTCTCTAGATCTTACCTCCATTCTGGTAGTATGTGAGTTCCCAGATGTTTTCCCTAAAGATCTTCCTGGGTTGCCACTAGACAGTGAGGTAGAATTCTCCATTGAGCTAGAGCCTGGTACTGCCCCTATCTCTAGATGCCCATACCGCATGGCTCCAAGGGAACTAGCAAAAATGAAGACGTAGCTGGAAGAGTTGATGGACAAAGGTTTCATCCATTCTAGTTCTTCACCATGGGGTTGCCCGACTATTTTCGTGAAGAAGAAGGATGGTACTCTGTAGATGTGTGTGGATTACCACCCTCTTAATGCGGTAACAGTTAAGAACAAGTATCCTTTTCCCCGCATAGATAGTTTGTTTGACCAATTAGCTGGTGCTAAGGTGTTCTCGAAGATTGACCTCTGATCAGGCTATCATCAGATCAAAATTAGGCCACATGATATACCAAAGATAGCTTTTTCTACTAGGTATGGGCTATATGAGTACCTAGTGATGTCCTTTGGTCTCACAAATGCTCCTGCCTTCTTCATGTACCTGATGAATTTAGTTTTCTTGCCGGAGCTGGATAAGTTTGTGGTAGTTTTCATTGATGGCATCCTGATCTATTCTAGGAATGATGAAGAGCATGCCCGACATCTTCGGATACTATTGACTCGACTAAGGAAGCACAAGCTGTATGCTAAATTCAGCAAGTGCGAATTTTGGTTAGATCGAGTGCAGTTTTTGGGGCATGTGTTAACACCTGAAGGCGTTTCTGTAGATCCCAGCAAGGTGCAAGATGTATTGGATTGGAAGTCTCCCAAGTCTATGTATCAGATTCATCAGTTCCTTGGTCTGGCTGGATACTATCAGCGTTTCATTCTTGATTTCTCCAAGATAGCCCAGCCAATGACCAAGCTGCTCCAAAAAGAAGCCAAGTTTGACTGGAGTCTAGCCTATGAAGAAGCTTTCTAAGCTCTAAAGACTTTTCTGACCACTGCTCCTGTGTTGGCCCAACTAGATATTGATAGACCCTTTGATGTATATTGTGATGCCTCGAAGATGGGGTTGGGGTGTGTGCTTATGCAAGATGGGAGTGTGATAGCTTATGCTTCGCGCCAACTGAAGAAGCACGAGGTGAATTACCCCACTCGTGACTTAGGGCTGGCCACTGTTGTCTACGCTCTAAAGATTTGGAGGCACTATCTATTAGGCAACAAAGTGCATATCTTTACAGATCACAAGAGCCTCAAGTATATTTTCACTCAGTCTGAGCTAAACATGAGGCAAAGGAGATGGTTAGAATTGATAAAGGATTATAATTTGGAAGTTCATTACCACCCAGGAAAGGCCAATGTTGTAGCTGATGCTTTGAGCCAAAAGTCACATCAGGTTGAGGAAGCACCTTTGTCTCTCAACCATGCAGAGGTATTGGCTCACATTGCATTGACCTCAGAATTGCTAGAGCAGATTATTCGGGAGCAAAAGGAAGACCTCGAAGAGATTCCGCACATCAGGAAGTTGATGGCTGAAGGGCGTGGCCCTCACTTTAATGTCGATGAACATGGAGTAGTGAGATATAAGGATAGATTGGTGGTTCCATCCAATGAAGAGCTGAAAAGAAAGATTTTGAATGAAGCTCACCATTCAAAACTATATATTCATCCTGGCAGCAACAAGATGTATCATGATCTGCGCCACTTGTACTGGTGGTCTAACATGAAGCAGGACATCACCTGGCACGTCACGGAGTGCGACACTTGTGGTAGGGTTAAAGCAGATCATATGCGTACCCTAGGATATTTGCAGCCCTTGCCCATTCCTGTTTGGAAATGGGAGGATATTTCTATGGGTTTCATTGTGGGTTTACCCCGCACATCCATGGGCTTTGATTCTATTTGGGTCATTGTGGACCATCTCACCAAGTCTGCCCATTTTGTCCTAGTGGACACTAGATATACAGCCAAGAAGTATACTAAGATATATTTCAATCAGATTGTGACCCTTCATGGAGTTCCCCTTACTATCATCTCTGATAGGGGATCAATCTTTGTCTCTCATTTCTGGGAGCAACTGCAGCACTATCTTTGTACTCATCTTCTTAGAAGCTCAGCATACCACCCACAAACTAATGGTCAAACTGAAAGGGTGAACTAGGTGCTCGAGGATATGTTGAGGGCTTGTGCCATCTCTTTTCCTGAGAAGTGGGACAAGTGCTTGAAGTTGACTGAATTTTCTTACAATAACAGCTACCAAGAGAGCATCCGCATGGCACCATTTGAGGCTCTATAGGCAGAAGTGTAGAACGCCACTGAACTGGGTTGAAGTGGGAGACCGTGGGTACTTTGGGCCTGATTTCATAAAAGAGTCTTGAGAGAAAGTAACATTATTCGAAGCCACTTGAAGGCAGCTCAAAGCCGATAAAAGTCTTACGCAGACAAGCAAAGGAGGCCTTTGGAGTTTGCAGCTAGGGACTATGTGTATCTCAAAGTGTCTCCTATGAGAGGGGTGCATCGGTTTGGTATCCATGGCAAGCTAGCCCCTCGGTATGTGGGCCTATACCAGGTGTTGCAACAGTGTGGCCCCATTGCTTATCATCTCTAGCTTCCTGATATTTTATCTGCGGTACATAATGTGTTTCATGTATCACAATTGAAGAAATGTCTACGTGCTCCTGAGGAAGCTGTGGAAATTGAAGAGCTTCCCCTACAGCTAGATTTGACTTATGTGGAGCACCCTATCAAAATCTTGGATGAGAAGGAGAGAGTGACAAGGAACAGAGTGGCAAAGTTCTACAAGGTGCAGTGGCGAAACCATTTAGAGGGTGAAGCCACCTGGGAACAAGAGAGTTACCTATTGCAGCATTACCCCCACCTTCTCGCTGACTCTGATAGTTAGTTGATGCGCCAAAAATGTATTCCCTACCTCTTTCTCACACTAGGCACATGAAATCTCGGGTCGAGATTTTATTTTAGGGGGATAGATTTATAACACCCTTGGTGTTACATTGTACAGTTTTTGCTAAAACACTGTATGAGCATCATACTTATGTGTAAATGTGTGTAACGTAAAGTATAAATCAATGTACGACACTTGAAACATTCATCCGAAACAAGAAACAAATGTTACGTTTCATGTCGCTTTATATCATTTAGTATTCTAAGCAAATTTTTATCGAATAAAATTATATAGAACGTGTATGCAAACTTTAATAAAAGTTGGTAGTATGTACTTCATAGGCGACGATGAAATATGTATGGTCGAGGACGAGGTTCGCTAGCTAGTATATCAAGAAGCTCGAAAATTGAATTCGACACGAAGCCATCCAAAGTTTAAGTCATTTCGCGTAAGTTTGAAAACGGGTCAACGAAGCCACGTTTGGCAATTTTTGTAGAGAGATCGGCTTAAGAAGTAGCGTGATGTCATGGCATAGATCGATAGATCTACGTACCCTCTGGCATATAGAAGAATTGGTTTGGCGTTTGGACCTTTCAGTAGGGTTTTGCGATAGCTTTAAAAACCGTGCACGTCACCTATTTCGAACAGAGCCTGCGCTGGCCGCGGACATCGTCGTTGCTCAATTTGGCACCACTGCTGCCTCGCTTAGCGTGCGCCATAGCACCGGCCACGTCCTCACTGCCACCCTATGCAAGCACATCACGCGCATGGTCCTGGCGCTGCTGCCTCGGCTGCTTGCTGCCACGCGCTAGCGCGCAGTTCATTCACCGCGGCTGACATGTTGCATCTAGGACGCCACCCACGCCCTTCCCTACTCTGGCCGGATGTGCACTGGGTCCTGCACTGCTGCTATGGGCGGACGTATCTACCCAGCACTCGCACGCATGCAAGCGCACTGCGATCGGGTCCTGCCGGCTCTGCTTGCCCTTCAGCACGTCCGTCGTGGCTGCTGCTCACGTCGCGTCGCTCGCATTGCATGTCGTCCAGTGCTGCTGTCCTGGTACTGCTCCCGTTGACATCGGCTGTGCATGCGCGTGGGCTCGTCTGGCTTGTCGTGTTCTCACGCTTGCGCTCAAGGCCACGCCAAAGGCACCAGTCACTTTGCCTACAAGGTCGTCGACCGGCCGAGCCACGCCAAGCAACCAAATCAATGCGCTGCCCTTTTCTATGTATCGTGCATGTGTGGTGGTCGCGTGGAAGGACGACATCATGCCAAACCAGTCACTGTGGCGGTGGTACATGGGAAGGACGCCAATTTGGAATTCTGTCGCCGCCGGCCGCCATAAGTCCTTAGGAGTCGCCACTAAAATTGGCCTCAACCACTCCACCATTTTCCAATTAACCGTTCCCACTGCGAGCCCAAATAGTTAGCGTGTGGGTGAAGCCGTCCCGGCTTTCGTTCGGCCTTCAGCAAGGTGAGACGGGGCGTTTCCCTCATGGTGGTCCGCCATGGCCGCCTAAGTGGGCGCATGGCCAGAGTGTCATGGGGTGCTTCGCCGTTTTAATTAGGTTGTGCCTTGAGTAATAGTTGACTTGGTTATCGCAATCATGCAGTGGTTTCGTCGGCGGAGCAGCAGGTCACCGGAGATGCCATCGCTGTGCTCGCCGAGAACCAGCGTCACCCCGTGTTCGTGGCCAACTGTCTTGCCGAGCCCCGTGCCTTTGCCTAGTCCGTTCGTCACACCGCTGGTGAGGTCCTCTTACTCCTAGAGTACCTGGTTGACTTGATTAGGGCAGAAGTGCGCCGGAGCGTGTGGCCATCCTCGGTGGACGTAGGTTGGTGCCATTTTTGTGGCCAACGCGTTTGAAGGTAGTAGCGAACCAATTAGAACTGCTACTTTGTTCAATGCAGCCTGCTGGTGGTCACCGAGTAGTATTTGAGGCGTTTGAATAGGTGATTTCGCCGGTGTTGGGCTACCACAGCCAGTCACCACCGCGGCATGTGGCCACGCCTGTGTGTTGCGCCAATCTGAGCATTTGTTACCTCAATCCGTTGCGCATGGCACGTGGAAGCTTGTGGGGATGCTGGTGTGTGCTGGCGTGGTCAGTGCTCGCCGGTGTTTGTCCGGCGAGGTCGTGGCTCTGTTAAGTCTGGCTAAGGGCATCGTGACATGAATTTGAAGTAAACGAAGGGGTTAAGTGCTAGAGTCAGTGAGAGGAGGGAATAGTGGAATGGACTATGTTGTCATTTGATGGGAACCCGAGGGCTCTTTTGCATATTGTGGCACACGCGCGGGTCATTCCCACCGCGGGCCATCGTCTGGCTGGGCTGAGTCTGCGCATGGGCCGCGCTGCGCGCGCGCGTCGCGCCATTGTGGGCCGAGTCACGCGAGTTGGGCCGTAGGTTAGAAATTGGTTTCTTCAGTTTCCAGTAAAATAGAAATGCTTATCTAATTTAGTTATGAGCTAAACTTTCATAAATTGTAGTAAATTCGGTAGATGTCCAAAAATAGTGAAACCAAGTTTGTTAGGTTCGCAAAATTTCCATCTACCTGTTAGTGCAGTTAGATTACAGTTAGCCGTGCAAATGGTAGGTTCGTAAATTCAAAAACTAGAGAGTTAATATTATGTAGATTAATATTGTAGGAATATTTGTGGAAAATTGGTGATAGCTATAGAAAAAAAATTTTACAGTGGGCTCGCTAGGTTATTATGTACTTGCTGTAAATTTCGTAGTCCTAGAATAGGATGCTAAATAGAGTAGCTATTACCCTTGCCTTATCATATATAGCGTAAATTAGCATTAGGAGTAAGAACACCTATAGTTGCTATAATAATAATGAATGTCATATTTCAAACTTGTTATCGGTAACAATAGATAGCTTAGCACCATGGTCGGTAGCTCTAGCTTAGTAGCTAAATCGACGTACTTTTATTTTAAGAGTTGTTGTTGTTATATTCCTAAGCATTGCATCATCATTTCATGTAGATCACGAGCTGGTAGACTTTGTGCCCATCGGCGAGCCAGAGTACAACGAGATGATCGAGGAGTACGAGGAGGAGATCCTCGTGCAAGAGGGAGCTCCGGAGCCTATTGGTGCTGACCTTACTGACCCGTCACATGCCCAAGGCAAGCCTCGGTGCATAACCCCTATTTTAATGAGCACTGAATATATATATGTATGATGTGCATTTAAGTTACAGGCATTTTATGGAAACTACATGCATAAATATATCTTCCCATGAGTCCTACTAGTATAGGTCGAGTAGCTGCTATGCTCAGGATATCGGTAGCATGAGTAACCTGCCGTTACTCACAAGTAGGTGATAAATATGATCACTTATGATAAAAATGTGTAAAGGTAATTGGTGACCGGGTAGGGATATGGTTTGGGTATTGGTGGGTGTAAACGGTTGTGTCCTGCGACCAACAGGGCATAGCTCGGTTACACTTTTTCCCTATCTGTGTCGATTAAGGACTAGTCGTTGCATATGACTCTAGGCAAGTCACAGATTTATTGTCCTGAGCGCATACTTGGGTATGGGCATAGGGAAGACTTGTTGCTCTCTTGTCGTAGATCCGGCTCTTTCTAGACTGACTGATTGGAGGCAGAGATGGTGGAGGTCCTTGCACCACACTGAGTCTAGGATGCAGGAGTGGGGCTTGGAGTCCAAGTTTGGACGGGGACCTGGACACCCGGGACAGGAGAGTGATGGGTTAGTCTTGCTTGTGCCTAGGGTACAAGCAGGGCGTGTGTTTTTGGGGCACCCAGCTGGGCACATTGATTCGCGAATAGCTGGGAAATCTGGTACAGCTTGTCTACGGTTTAGCACCGTAGTAAGAACTGAAAGTTGAAAGGAGAAAAAATGGAACTGATTGCTCAACTCTTGCTTGAAAGTAGAACAGGTGCTTATATAGACTGGCTAGGTGATATCTTAATTTGGCTGATAATAATACATAAATAAGGACTCACTATTAGTATTGCTTTCTGCCAAAAGAAACCAGCAAACCATAAAGCTTATCATATTCCTTGGAGTCGGGAAATTATTCCCACTAGTCGGATAAGTCTTGTGAGTACATTATGTACTCAGGGTTTATTTACCCCTGTTGCAGGTGATGCATGAGAAGTACCTTTGTGTGGAGAATCCTTCTGGTGGGCTTAGATGGAATCCTCGCTCCGTTCGCTAGATGTTTATTTAAATTCCGCTGATTATTATTCCGCACTCTGACATTTGGTATTGTAATAATCTACTTTTTAAGAAACTCTGATGTATGAAATAGACAAGTATTGTAACTCGTTTTCATTATTGGATCCTTGGGAAAAATATAGATCTTTCGGGTTCTCCCTTTGAAAGCTCTAGTTTGGTTTTGGTTAATTGATGAAACCCTAAGTGCTAACCTAGTTTGTCAAAGTGGTTATGAGATAGGTAGCAGTACTCCAAGTGATGAAGCAATGGCGAAGATCATGACGATGGTGATGGCATGGTGATGATCAAATGCTTGAACTTGAAAAGAAGAAAGAGAAAAACAAAAGGCTCAAGGCAAAGGTATAAATAGTAGGAGCCATTTTGTTTCGGTGATCAAGACACTTAGCGAGTGTGATCACATTTAGGTTAGATAGCTGTACTTTTAAGAGGGGTGAAACTCGTATTGAAATACGGTTATCAAAGTGCCACTAGATGCTCTAACTCATTGCATATGCATTTAAGATCTAGTGGAGTGCTAACACCCTTGAAAACGCTTGTGAAAATATGCTAACACATGTGCACAAGGTGATACACTTGGTGGTTGGCACATTTGAGCAAGGGTTAGAAACTTCACGGGCAGAGTGTCCGCCCGTAGAGTGCAGATAGTCCGATGGTGCCACCGGCGCCCTATACAGAAAAGACAGGGGTTCATAGAGTGATCGAACGCTGGTGGTGCAGTGACCGGACGCTGGGTTCAGAGTTCGATCAGTGATAGCAGTAAGCACACGGTCTCAGTCTTGTGATCGGATGCTAGCGTGTAAACTAACCGAATGCTCATGGTCTGAGTCCGATCAGTGCTGACGTACACTGACGCGAGGCGCATAGAGGGAACATTGAGTGACCGAACGTTGGGTGAGTCCGATCGAGCATGACCGGACACGTCCGGTCATGAAATTTCACCTTTGCAACCTTACTGGAAACGACCGGACACTGGGGTCCTACATCTAGTCACTTTCTAACTGATGTGTCTGGTCATCACTTGACCATTGAGATCAGGCAATCAGTGTTTGAAGCCGATGACACGTGGCAAGCATCGGGCGACCGGACGCTGGGGTCCTACGTCCGGTTGAACTGATCGAAGCATCCGGTCACCCCGTGTTGTGCCTAGTGAAGGGGTACAATGGCTCTATTTCATGGGGGCTTTTATTTAAGCCCCATGGCTGGCTCAAGCTCACTCTCTTGGACATTTTTGCATTGACATAGCAACCTTGTGAGCTTAGTCAAAGCCCTCTGACTCATCTCTGTCATTGTTTCATCATCATTGTGAGATTGGGAGAGAATCCAAGTGCATTGCTTGAGTGATTGCATCTAGAGGCACTTGGTGTTCGTGTTTTGCTACGGGATTCACTTGTTGCTCTTGGTGGTTGCCACCACCTAGATGGCTTGGTGCAGCGAAGAAGGATTGGCATGAGTTGGTGATTGTTCGTGGCCATCTCCGGTGATTGTGAGGGGATTTGTACCTTCTCTGGCGGAGCGCCGAAAGATAACTCTAGTGGATTGCTTGTGTCATTGAGTTACCTCACTTGTGGATAGGTTCTTGCGGTGTCCAAATTGTGTGGACGAGGTTTGTGCAACACCTCTTAGCCGCCGAACCATCAAGTGTTGGTCGACACAATGGGGACGTAGCGTGTTGGCAAGCACGTGAACCTCGGGAGAAAATTGGTTGTCTCTTGCCATTTGGTATTCTCCTGGTGATTGATTTAATATTCACCTTGTGATTGGTTCACCCCTCTATACAGCGGTATAATCACCCTACTCACTCATTTATATTCTTGCAAACTAGTTGTGGCAAGCTCTTTAGTGTAATTAGAATTGAGAGCTTGCTTTGTTATTTTAAGTTCATCTAGTGGAGCTCTTTAGAGTAGCAAGATTAAGAGCCCTTAGTGAGTAGTAACATTGCAAGTTGTGTGCCTAGTAATCATTGCAACTAGAATTGTTGGATAGGTGGCTTGCAACCCTTGTAGAGCTAGAGCAAGTTTGCATTTCGCTATTTGTCATACTAATCAAATTGCTCTAGTTGATTTGTAGATTTTTAAATAGGCTATTCACCCCCCCCTCTAGCAATATTAGGACCTTTCAAGTGGTATTGGAGCCGTGGTCACCATTTGATTGAAGGCTTAACAACCTCGGTGTCAAATTATGGCTCAAGTTGTGTTCAACCATGTGGGGGGAAAACCACCGTTCTTTGATGTCACATGCTATGATTATTGGAAGAGAAAGATGAGGATGTATCTTGGTTCAATCAATGATTAAGTATGGGAGGTGACCGAGAATGACTATGCTATAATTGATCCCGATGACCCCACCAACCAAGACAAGACCAACAAGCAATGAAATACAATGGCTCTCAACACCATATATAATGCCATTGATTCCAAGGTGTTTGAGCAAATCAAGGATTATGAAAGAGCAAATGAGGTGTGGAGGAGATTGGAGGAAACATATGAGGGCACACCGGCGGTGAAGAGTGCTAAGCTGTACATTCTCAAGGATAAGTTGACAAGCTTCAAGATGAAGGAAGATGAGAGCATTCTAGAAATGTTCCATTGGTTGCAAGTGATTGTAAATCACTTGAAGGCCTTGGGAGAGAAGATCAAGGATGATGATGTCTCTCATCCAAGATTTGAGATGTTGAGATTGCTTATCATAAGAGGAGGATTGAAGGAGATTACCCCTAACCAAGTACTAGGTGATGTCATGACCCAAGAGACATACTGTGTGGAAAGGGAGGGGGATGACAAGGATGACAAGAAGGAAGAAGAAGACAAGAAGAAGAAGAGTATAGCATTCAAGGCTAGCTCATCATCATCCAAGAACAAGGGCAAGTCCAAGAAAGAATCAAGTGATGATGATGATCTTAGTGATATTGATGATGAAGCTATGGCCCTCTTTGTACGCAAGATGGGAAAATTCATGAAGAAGAAGGGCTATGGTGCAAGAAAGAGAAGAGATCACACCAAAAGCAAAGAATATGTGAGAAGATGCTACAATTGCAAGAGTCCCGATCATGTTGTAGCAAATTGTCCCTACAATAGTGACAATGATGAGGATGAGAAGAAGAAGCACAAGAAGGATAAGAAAGAAAAGAATGAGAAGAAGGAGAAGAGAATGACCTTCTAAAAGAAGAAGAAGGGTGGAGGCTATGTGGTCACTTGGGATAGTGATGGCTCTTTGGATAGTGATGACTCTAGTGATGATGGCAAGAAATCTATCAAGAAAGCACTAGCAAGCATCGCCATCAACAACAAGCCCTCCATCTTTGACACTCCTTCGACATGCCTCATGGTAAAACCTACCAAGGTAAAATATGATGTTAGTGATGATGATGAATGTGAAAAGGATAAGCTATGTAGTGCATGTCAAGCCGGAAAGTAAGTTGGTAACACACATCCTAAGAAGAGCATGATGAGCACATCTAAGGCATTTGAGTTGATGCACGTGGACTTGTTTGGACCAACCACATACACTAGCATTGGTGGAAACAAATATGGATTTGTAATTGTGGATGATTTCACTAGATACACATGGGTATTCTTTCTTGTTGACAAGAGTGATGTGTTTGCAACATTCAAATCATTTGTCAAGGGCATTCACAATGAGTTTGAAACAACTATCAAGAAAGTTAGAAGTGACAATGGTAGTGAATTCAAGAACACTAGAATTGATAAGTTGTGTGATGAATTTGGAATTAGACATCAATTCTTGGCCAAGTACACTCCACAATCAAATGGCCTAGTAGAAAGAAAGAATAGAACCTTGATTGATATGGCAAGATCAATGTTGAGTGAGTACAATGTGAGTCATTCATTTTGGGCCAAAGAAATCAACATGGCTTGCTACTATAGCAACTGACTCTATTGTCACCCCATGATGGAGAAGACACCTTATGAGCTATTGAATGGAAGAAAGCCCAACATAGCATACTTTCGGGTTTTTGGTTGTAAATGCTACGTATTGAAGAAAGGCACTAGATTGAGCAAGTTTGAAAAGAAATGTGATGAAGGTTTCTTGCTTGGTTACTCCACTACTAGGAAGGCTTATAGAGTTTGGAATTTGGCTAGTGGTGCTCTTGAGGAGGTTCATGATGTGGAGTTTGATGAAACAAATGGTTCCTAAGAGGAAGATGAGAATCTAGATGATGTAAGAGGCACTCAATTGGTCAATGCAATGAAGAACATGGACATTGGTAATATAAGGCCTAGAGAGGTGATTGATGTTGAAGATGACAAGAATCAAGTGCTCTCCAACTCAAATGTTCAAGCTAGTGGTTCTCATGATCAAGTTCAAGCAAGAACTAGTGATGACAAAGTGCAAGATCAACAACAAGTGGCTAGTTCATTATCTCAACCAAGTGATCTATCAAATGCAAGCAATCAAGTGCAAGTGCTTCAACCAACCAATGTTGCAAGAGATCATCCCTTGGACACTATCATTGGTGATATTTCAAGAGGTGTGCAAACTAGATCAAGATTGGCTTCATTTTGTGAGCATTTCTCATTTGTGTTATCCATTGAACCTAAGAAGATAGATGAAGCTTTAAAGGATGTTGATTGGGTCAATGCTATGCATGAAGAGCTAAACAACTTTACAAGAAACCAAGTATGGGGGTTAGTTGAGAGGCCTAAGGATCATAATGTGATTGGAACCAAGTGGGTCTTTCGGAACAAGCAAGATCAAGATGGGATAGTAATAAGGAACAAAGCAAGATTAGTGGCTCAAGGTTACACTCAAGTTGAAGGTCTTAACTTTGGAGAAATATATGCCCCAGTTGCAAGATTGGAAGCAGTTAGGATCTTGTTAGCCTATGCTTGTGCCCACAACATCAAGTTGTACCAAATGGATGTGAAGAGTGCATTTCTCAATGGGTACATCAATGAGCTTGTGTATGTTGAGCAACCTCCTAGTTTTGAAGATGAGAAGAAACCCAACCATGTTTACAAGTTGAGAAAGGCTTTGTATGGATTAAAACAAGCACCTAGAGCATAGTATGAGAGATTAAGAGATTTCCTACTCTCTAAGGGATTCAAGATGGGAAAGGTTGACACCACTCTCTTCACCAAGAAGCTTGGAAATGACTTGTTTGTAATGCAAATCTATATTGATGATATCATTTTTGGGTCAACAAATCAAGATTTTTGTGAGGAGTTTGGCAAGATGATGGCAAGTGAGTTTGAGATGTCCATGATTGGAGAGCTTAGCTACTTCCTTGGTCTTCAAATCAAGCAAATGAAGAATGGCACATTTGTGAGTCAAGGCAAGTATATCAAGGACATGCTCAAGAAGTTTGGAATGGATGATAGTAAAGCTATTAGTACACCAATGGGGACAAGTGGAAGCTTGGATAGTGATGCTAGTGGCAACATGGTGGATCAAAAGATGTATCAGTCTATGATTGGAAGCCTACTTTATGTGACCGCATCAAGGCCGAATATGATGTTTAGTGTATGTATATGTGCTAGATTCCAAGCCTCACCAAGAGAAAGTCATTCAAAAGCAACAAAGAGAATATTGAGGTACTTGAAGCATACACAAAATGTTGGATTGTGGTATCCCAAAGGAACAAGATTTGAGTTGATTGGATATTCAGACTCTGATTATGCAGGATGCAAAGTTGAGAGAAAGAGCACATTAGGCACATGTCAACTATTGGGAAGATCACTTGTGTCTTGGTCATCAAAGAGGCAAAATAGTGTAGCACTTTCAATCGCCGAAGTGGAGTACATTTCGACCAGTAGTTGTTGTGCTCAATTACTTTAGATGAAGGCTACTTTGAGTGATTTTGGAATCAAATTCAAGCAAGTGCCATTGCTATGTGATAATGAAAGTGTCATAAAGCTCACCAATAACCCGGTTCAACATTCAAGAACAAAGCATATTGATGTCCGCCATCATTTCATAAGAGATCATCAATAAAAAGGGGACATTTGCTTTGAGAGTGTGGGCACCGAAGATCAACTTGCTGATATCTTCACCAAGCCACTTGATGAGAAGAGGTTTTGCAAGCTAAGGAATGAATTGAACATACTTGATTTCTCAAATATGTGTTGATGCACCCCCCTTATAAGACATGCCTCTCCTTCGAGCAAAGCAAGGTAAAGTTGATTGACATGTCATCCATCCATTGCTAAGGACTTGTTTAGTGCATCTAGTCATTCCTATCATGTCCTAGGCTCATTCATTAAAATCAAATGAATGTAATGCTTGTATGGTACCACTATTGCTTGTATGTTTGAAATGATCTAGTGGTAACATATGACATGTTTTTGGGCTTGTAAACCTAGTATTTGATCTAGAAAATAAGCTATAAGTGTTTAACTCAACATGGTACAAGATAACCCTTATTTAGAGGTGTGAAGAAGCTTGTCCTTGGATCAAACCGAGTTAAATATCTTTTGCAAGTGATCTAGATTGAACCAAATTGGGAAAATGATCCTTATTTCACATGGTTTCACCTCAACCTATCTATAATTTGAGCTCACCTTTTATGCTAATTATTGATAAAGGGGGAGAGAAATTGACAAAGATAGTAAGATAGGAGGAGCAAACAAATGAAAACAAATGAAATGACATTGTAAGGGGATCAATAAAAAATGCACACAAGTAGGGGGAGCAAGCTCATAAACTTGTATGTTGTATTTGAATGTGCATTTCATATATTTGCTTGCATGGCGCAAGTTTTAAATTTCAATATCCATGCTTGTGTGGTGTATGCTAGTTATAGGCTTGAATGATGAAATGAGAAACTAGCATGCACAGGCTAAAGTAACTAGACTTATGTTCATTTTATGGAAACTAGACCCTTGCTTGTAATGTTGATCTCATGGGGTATTCTAGTTTTTGTGTATATATAGTTACTAATGGTGCTAAGGATGGTATATTGGTGCACTCCGATTGGTATCACGCTTCAAAGGTCCATCTCTTATACCTTAGCATCATATGGTAGAAATTGTCTCCTATATTTCCTATCTAAGCATATGTGCAAGCTACAATCCAAACTCTTAGCACATATGTAGGGGGAGCAATTGCTACCATTTGGAGTTCATAAAACTTGTCCATATTCTTTTACACATGGTAAATATGCTTGGGCAAGCAACGTGGATTCAATTAAATCTCAATTCATATCTTTGTGTAAGGGTTGTCATCAATTACCAAAAAGGGGGAGATTGAAATCTCTAGTTTGGTTTTGGTTAATTGATGAAACCCTAAGTGCTCACCTAGTTTATCAAAGTGATTATGAGATAGGCAACACTACTCCAAGTGATGAAGCAATGGCGAAGATCATGACAATAGTGATGGCATGGTGATAATCAAATGCTTGAACTTGAAAAGAAGAAAGAGAAAAATAAAAGGCTCAAGGCAAAGGTATAAATAGTAGGAGCCATTTTGTTTCGGTGATCAAGACACTTAGCGAGTGTGATCACATTTAGGTTAGATAGCCGTACTATTAAGAGGGGTGAAACTTGTATTGAAATGCGGTTATCAAAGTGCCACTAGATGCTCTAACTCATTGCATATGCATTTAGGATCTAGTGGAGTGCTAACACCCTTGAAAATGCTTGTGAAAATATGCTAACACATGTGCATAAGGTGATACACTTGGTGGTTGGCACATTTGAGCAAGGGTTAGAAACTTCACGGGCAGAGTGTCCGCCCGTAGAGTGCGGACAGTCCGACGGTGCCACCTGCGCCCTATACAGAAAAGATAGGGGTTCACAGAGTGATCGAACACTGGTGGTGCAGTGACCGGATGCTGGGTTCAGAGTTCGGTCAGTGACAGCAGTAAGCACACGGTCTCGGTCTTGTGACCAGATGCTGGCATGTAAACTGACCGGACGCTCATGGTCTGAGTCCGGTTAGTGCTGACGTACGCTGACGTGAGGCGCATAGAGGGAACGTTAAGTGACCGGACGCCGGGTGAGTTTGGTCGAGCATGACCGGACGCGTTCGGTCGTAAAATTTTGTGTTTGGAACCTTACTAGAAATGACCGGACGCTGGGGTCATGCGTTTGGTCACTTTCTAACTGATGCATCTGGTCATCACTTGACCGTTGAGATCGGGCGATCAGCGTTTGAAGCCAATGACACATGGCAAGCATTGGGCGACCGAACGATAGGGTCCTACGTCCGATTGAACTAACTGGAGCGTCCGGTCACCCCGTGTTGTGCCCAGTGAAGGGGTACAACGGCTCTATTTTGTGGGGGCTTCTATTTAAGCCCCATGGCTGGCTCAAGCTCACTCTCTTAGACATTTTTGCATTGACATAGCAACCTTGTGAGCTTAGCCAAAGCCCTCCCACTCATCTCCATCATTGCTTCATCATCATTGTGAGATTGGGAGAGAATCCAAGTGCATTGCTTGAGTGATTGCATCTAGAGGCACTTGGTGTTCATGTTTTGCTACGGGATTCACTTGTTGCTCTTGGTGGTTGCCACCACCTAGACGGCTTGGTGCAGCGGAGGAGGATTGGCACAAGTCGGTGATTGTTTGTGGCCATCTCTGGTGATTGTGAGGGGATTTGTACCTTCCCCAGCAGAGCGCCAAAAGGTAAATCTAGTGGATTGCTTGTGTCATTGAGTTACCTCACTTGTGGATAGGTTCTTGCGGTGTCCAAATTGTGTGGACGAGGTTTGTGCAACACCTCTTAGCCGTCGAACCATCAAGTGTTGGTCGACACAACGGGGACGTAGCGTGTTGGCAAGCACATGAACCTCGGGAGAAAATTGGTTGTCTCTTGCCATTTGGTATTCTCCCGGTGATTGATTTAATATTCACCTTGTGATTGGTTCACTCCTCTATATGGCGGTATAATCACCCTACTCACTCATTTATATTCTTGCAAACTAGTTGTGGCAAGCTCTTTAGTGTAATTAGAATTGAGAGCTTGCATTGTTATTTTAAGTCCATCTAGTGGAGCTCTTTAGAGTAGCAAGATTGAGAGACCTTAGTGAGTAGTAACATTGCAAGTTGTGTGCCTAGTAATCATTGCAACTAGAATTGTTGGATAGGTGGCTTGCAACCCTTATAGAGCTAGAGCAAGTTTGCATTTCGCTATTTGTCATACTAATCAAATTGCTCTAGTTGATTTGTAGATTTTTAAATAGGCTATTCACCCCCTCCCCCTCTAGACATATTAGGACCTTTCACCCTTGGGGTGTGCCCGATGGATACCTTCCGTTGTAGCTTGCTTTCGGGGTGCTTAGTGTTTGATGGAAGACGAGCGCCTTTGTAAGTGTGCTATTTTAGGCGGTTCTGCCACAACACCCTTGCCTCAATCAGTCATGACTAACAACGATAAATACTGATGTCTCATTATGCCATTTAGGTGACCTATATACCATATTTTTTCTCGCAGATCCATGGTCATTCTATTTTTAAAAATGCAGGACCGTACATTCAAGCTACATCAGCCACACCGATGGCACCACTATTTGATGATTATAAATGCATGGCTGAAGAACACCTAAATGATAACACACCCTTGCCTCAATCAGTACTGATCAACAACGATAAATATTGATGCTTCATGATCCCATTTAGGTGACCTATATTATATATCATATTATACCTAACTCAACCATGGTCATTACATGATTTTCAGAAAGGACAGGACCTAGCCTTCAACCTTCATCAACCGCACTGACGACACCACTATTTGATGACAGTGGTAATTTACACTATTTTCTAACATTCTATAAACTATTTGAACTCATTTATTTATTTTTACCCATAGTTCTACTAACTCACGTATCTTTGACGACCATAGATGATGATGAGGGAGATATACTTGAAGAGGACGAGGAAGAGGATGAGGGATACATGTTTGTTGGGCAAGGTATTTGTGCAAAAGATAGAATAGAAATAAAATCTTCAACTAATTTATATAAAATATTGTGGCTTAAATGTCATTGCAGATGATGAAGATGATGACGATGTCTAAGACAATGACCTTGAGGAAGACACAGCTTCTGTCCCTGAAGTACCTGACCGATACGAAAAGGTGTATAGTAACATGTCTATAGATACCCATATGCTAAAACCTGTCACAAATTGCGAGCATTGCGATGCGAAAAGGTTTGAACATGAACCACCTTGGTTCTGTTGTCACGGCAGAAAGGTCGAGCTCAATGAACTGAACGTACCTGATGAGCTTATGAGGCTTTGGTCAAGTAACAATGCAGATGCAAAGCACTTTCGTAACAACATTAGGTTTTTCAATGGCCATTTCTCTTTCACTTCTCTATATTGTCACCTTGATAGCGCCCCCTGCAAGCATGAAAAACAGCGGCATATACACCTTTCATGCACATAGCCAGATCTATCACAATATAAGGTCATTTAACAGAGAAGATGGTAAGGAGCCAAGACATCTTGAGCTTTACTTCTACGACGATGATCCAATCCTTGAGCACTGCTATCGGCGATGTCGTGAAGAGAAGTGCCCAAAAGACAAGGAAGTCATTGAGAGGCTTGTGGCCATCCTTCGTGACAGCCCATACTCACAACAACTTAGGAGTGTAGGCTAGGTTGAACACCTCGAGGACTATCGTGTCACACTAAACCTTGACCAAAGGCTAGACCAGAGAACATACAATGTGACATTAGCTTCAGAGGTGGTTGTTGTTTGGATCGAGGGAAGCAAACTCCTTGGCCAGTTCCAGAATAGTGTTTTCCTGCATGGGAAAGATTGAAGCAGACATGGCATCCGCTCATATCATGGATGTTATGATGCTCTTTCATACCCTCTATTCTTCCCTAGGGGTGAGCTTGGGTGACACATGGATATTCTAAAGAAAAGGGTTAGTATGGAAGAAGTCATAGAGTACCATGCCCTACAGAAGGCTTGTAGTGGGTCAGAAGAAGAAATAGGTTTGTTATTCTTATTTAAATGCTTTGCATACATGTACCTCAATGGCTATTCCACAAACAACTCTAATTCATGGCTATTTTTTGTAGACTCCCCTGGTAGACTATGCGTGTATGTGCGTGACTACTACTGCTACAAATTTCAGATGCGTCCAGGAATATTTAACCCCATACTTTATGGCAAGCGTCTATTCTAGCAGTTTGTTGTTGACATGTACATTAAGATTGAGAGCTCTTGGTTAGATTATATACACAACCATCAAAAGGAGATTAGGGCCGACCTATATGAAGGATTGGTGGATAGCTTGCATGCAGGTGAAGGTAGATCAGAAGCTGTTGGAAAGCAAACAGTGATGTCTTCATCATTTATTGGAGGCCCACGTCACATGAGGCATCGGTACATGGACGCCATGGCTCTAGTATGGAGGTTTGGTAAACCGGACATCTTCCTCACTATGACATGTAACCCAAACTAGGATGAGATCAAGCGTGAACTCTACCCTGGCCAGATGCCACAAGACCGTCTAGATCTCGTTGTTTGGGTCTTCAAAGCAAAATTGGAAGAGCTAAAGGATAAGCTACTAAAAAAGGATATCCTTGGAAAGGTCCGGGCGCATGTGTATGTTGTGGAGTTCCAAAAGAGGGTTTTGTCGTATGCACATTTTTTGCTAATCATGGACAGGAAATACAAGATCACATGCCCAGAGTGGTATGATCTCCTCATTTCAGCTGAGCTCCCGAACAAGAAGTATCCAGTCTTGTACAAGATGGTTACCAAGCATATGATGCATGGCCCTTACGGAGTGCTTAATCACAATTGCCCATGCACAAAGGGTCATGATTCATTCAAGAATCGTTACCCTTGATCTTTCTGTGACGTCACAGTACAGGGCAAGGATTCATACCTAATTTATAGACGATGTGAAGATAGTCAAAAGGAAAAGGTTCATGGCCATGAGTTTGACAACAGATGGGTCATGCCTTACAACCCGTATCTCCTCTGCCTGTTCAATTGCCACATCAATGTTGAGGCATGTGGGAGCATCAAAGCAATCAAGTATCTATTTAAGTACATCTACAAGGGACATGACTAGGCGTCTGTGGCTATGAGAGAGGCTAACATGAAGGACAGTGAAGGAAACATTGATGAGATCAAGCAGTACAGTGATGCTAGATGGGTAACCCCTCCAGAAGCCTTATGGAGGATATATGGTTTTGATTTGAGTGATAGGTACCCTGCTGTTTTGTCCTTGCAACTCCATCTTCCAGACATGCATATGGTGTCATTTCACCAGCGTGAGGGGATTCGACGAGTTCTTAATTGTCCTAGTGTTGAAAAGTCAATGCTTACAGCATACTTTGAGATAAACAAAAGAAATGAAACAACCCAAAGTATATTGTACCAGGACTTTCTCGAGTTCTATATGTGGCAAGCACAGGGCAAATTTTGGCAAAAGAGGGTACGTCGTGATACAATATGACAGATTAGATGAATCGTGTCTGCCAATCCAGCCGAGGGGGAGCATTACTATCTTAGGATTCTCCTGAACCACGTGGTAGGTGCATCCTCCTTTGAGTGTCTAAGGACCGTGGACGACAAACTCCTACTGACCTTCTGTGAAGCTATAGAAAGGAGGGGCCTAATCAAAGAGGACAACACGCTGAACGAGAGTCTCGATGAGGCAACCGAGTGGATTATGCCATATGTGTTGCGAAGGCTCTGTGCAACAATATTGTTATTTTGTGAGCCCAGCGATGTGTTTGGACTATGGGAGAAACACAAGGAGGCGATGTTGAAGGACTACAGGTGCAATAATCAATCCACCTTCATGGGTGGAGCAGATGGTCCTCATAGATATTCAAAAATTGCTACAATCAATGTAGAAGGATATAAAGATGTACCCACTTCCTGATACCGATGACACATATGACGCCTCTCATGATATTCCTAGAGAGATTTTTGAGAAGGCTAGCATCAAGGTTAACGAGGATGATGTGGCTCTATCAGACACCCTTAATGAGGAGGAGCGGGCTGCATACGATGAGATTATGTCCTCAGTTGATACTGAGGATGAGGGTCTCTTCTTTGTGGATGGTCCTAGCAGGACCGGAAAGACTTATCTCTATAGAACACTTCTCACTACTATACATAGTCAGAAAAAGATTGATGTGGCAATAGCTACATCTAGTGTCGCAGCCTCAATAATGCCTGGTGGTAGAATCGCCCACTCGAGCTTCAAGATTCCCCTCACCATTGATAATGGGGCCTTTTGCACCTTCACAAAATAGAGTGGTACTGCTAAGCTACTTCAAGCATCTTCTCTCATTATTTGGGACAAGGCTAGCATGGCAAAGAGGCAGTCTGTCGAGGAGCTAGACAATAGTCTCCGTGATATAATGGACCGACTAGAGCTACCGTTCGAAGGGAAGACCATGGTGTTCGATGGAGATTTCAGATAGGTTCTTCCCATTGTTCGGAGAGGGTCAAGGGCTCAGGTGGTCAGTGCCTCGCTGTGTATGTCATACCTTTGGGATTCCAGGCGAGATCTAAAACTGGTACGCAACATGAGGGCAAAGTGCGACTCGTGGTTTGCAGAATACTTGTTGCGTGTCGGTGGAGGATCTGAGGAGGCGACTATTGATGATGAAATCCGTCTTCCTCATGATATATGCATATCGCACAATAGGGAAGATAGTGACCTTGATACTCTAATTGATTGCATATTACCTAGCCTCAATGCGAATATGTCAACCAAAGATTATATCACCTCTCGAGCGATCTTATCAACACGAAATGACTGGGTTGATATGATTAATATGAAGATGATAGGTCTTTTCCATGGGGATGAGATGGTGTACCATAGCATTAACTGTGCGGTGGATGATCCACACAACTACTACCCTGAGGAATTTTGTAACACTTTGACACCCAATGGTCTTGTCGATGCAAAAAGTTTTGTCATGCATTGCGATCGGATGTGGCCTAGCACTCAATGACACAGGATTTATACTAGTTCAGGCAACGTGCCCTATGTCCAGTTTTAGCCAGTCGGTGACTTTATTCCTGAGCCTAGGTGCTCAAAGTTTGTTGTGGGGTTACAAATGAGTAGGAATGAAAAAGGGGGGTGTTAAAGGCCCGGTCGGACTCTGAACCAAAGGGCAAAGAATGACAGGTGCTCTAATGTGCTCTAAGTATTGGAGCATATGTGTTGTGTAGCTTTAGAGTTCTAGAGCTATTAAGCTATTCGGGTCCTCAGGTCATCGAGACCTTGAATCATCTAGCTTCTCTTTTTAGGGGAGAGCTAGAGCAAGCTAGAGTCAGAATAGCCAGCCCCTTTTTAGGAGAGAGCTCATCCCCTTTTATAGTCGAAGGGGATGGGCTCTTACAAGTCAGAGAAAGAGAGAGAATGCATATGTGTGCTACCTAGTCTTGTTGCCCACACTATTGGGTATGAGACGAATGTCGATGCCCATAATATTGTTGATGTCCAGATGCATGTGGCAGGCTCTATCGTGTTCACCTGGCATGGCAAATGTTGGCGCCTACAATACTATTGGGGTTCTAACATGCCTGGAAGGTTGCATAGTGCCTATCTGGCATGGCCTGGTGGCACCATCCTACAGGTGCATAGGGTATGGTAGGGTACGGTCTTTGGTATTGCGGTTTAACTTGAATGCCTTACCTTATCTGCTCTGCCTGATCCCTAGGCCCTCACCGAGCGGGTGTCCCCTATCGATCGTTCCTAGCCAGCCCCGATCATGTTGATTGGGGAAGAGATACAAGCAGAGGTCCGGCGTATCACCGATCAGAAAAAGGAGGTCGGAGTCGGACTATGTCCCCACCTTGGCCAGGCCTTTCGGTTGAGGATCGGATCATTCTCCCAGCCTATCATTAGGTATCTAGGCTGGCCCAAGAGGCACACGTTGTCGCTAGGCCATCTCCTGGGTTGAGTTTTTGCTGGGAAGCAAGCCCATTGAGGATCCCAGGTTTATGAACCTGATAGGAGCCCCTGAACCCTTTTGGGACTTCTATGAAGTCGTGAAGGGGTTGTTTACACTCGTTTTGTGAGCACACCCGGTGGGTGTAAGATTGTGGGCCATCGTCAGATGAGACGAGGTGCAGTCGAGGGGTTGGGCGAGACGGAGCGCCAACCCGAGTGTCAGGCACGACCGAGGGGTTGAGCAAGACGGAATGCCAACCCAAGTGTCATGCGCGGCCGAGGGGTCAGGCGAGACGGAGCACCAACCCAAGTGTTGGGCGCGACCAAGGGGTCGGGTGAAGCGGAGCACCAACCCAACTGTCAAGCGTGGCTGAGGGGTCAGGCGAGACGGAGCGCCAACCCAAGTATCAGGCGTGGCTAAGGGGTCGGGCGAGACGGAGTGCCAACCCAAGTGTTGGGCGTGGTCGAGGGATCGGGCGAGATGGAGCACCAACCCAAGTGTCGGGCGTGGCCGAGGTGTTGGTCTAGTTTCATGCATTACCCCATCCACAGTTTCCACAACCAAAGGGGTTGAACTAATGTCGCTTGCCTCGATGGCTCGAGTGACGCACTCAGTGAGCTTAATAACGGGTATGTCCGAGCAGAATCTGGGTCCATCGTTCGTAATGGGGTCACCATAGCCCTCATGTGGCATTCCACTGCTCCTTAACCCACCTCTTGATAGATACCCGAGCCATTCTGAAGACTGACTTAGGTGGCCCGCTGGCCTCCCCTCGATGGAGATTCTATGGGCATGGATCGATGTTAGGATCGAACGAGAAGGTCGAGATGACCCTGTCCGCTTCTGAGCGGATCAGGTGAGGGCTGCTCGGACTCATCTGCATTTTCTCCCCTGGCTCTATTTGATGTGAGGTGGCCTCGAGCCCTTTGCGGGCCGACCTTCGAACCCTGGTCAGTCATCGCTCATATCGAATGAGGTGACTACCGCTTCGTGACGCAACACGATGCGTTGTGATGCATCAATTGCATATGTAATGCTTCGATGTATGGATGAATGTATAAATGCATGCATGATAAAGGATGAATGAATGATCATGCAATAAAATAAAATAAAGGGTTTGGTAAAGTTACCTCAATGGCTCGAGTGATGGGTCTGGGGAGCTCCTATCGGATATGTCCAAATGGGATCCATGTCCGTCGTTCATGATAGAGTTGGCATAGTCCCCATGGGCATCCCACTGCTCCTTATCTATCTCTCGATAGCCGCCCGGGCTGTGCAATCAACCTAGGTGACCCGTTGGTCTCTCCTCGATGGAGATCCTATTGGTGGGCCCCTCTAGACCCTTCCTAGGAAGGTGAAGGCATGTTTGCGTGCGGTTGCGCCTTGTTTCCCATGCCTGGGTTGCGGTAGTGGTGGGCCCTGCCTAGGCCATGTCCCGTTAACCAAGCGACATTTCATCGGGCAGGGCATGTCCCATTAGCCAGGGCACGTCCCACCGCACGCCTCTCCACCTTAAATAGGGGGAAGGGAGAGGGTTTTCCTCCCATTCTTTTGCCTTTCTCGAACTGCTACCTCTTCGCCTTCCTCCTTTTTGCCAAGCTTGTTTGTGCACCATGGTGGTTTCTAGGAGAGAAGGTAAAGCGAGGGAGATAAAAAACTCACAGATTCATCCATAAATCTGAGGTGAGATGTTGAATTGGAGGCCTTCCAACATGGATGAAGAGGTGCTGGCCGCCTTCACCAAGAAGGGGCTGGTCCCATCGAAGGAGGTGGTGCATTGGAGGGCTCCTGTGCTAGGGGAGGTTGTTCTACAACCCTGTGCTAATGAGGTTGTAACCTTCCACGCCATCCATGAGTGCGGGCTCGAGTATCCCACGCACTGGTTCCTACGTAGGCTCCTCAATGAGTGGGGTCTAGAGTTGCAGCACCTCAACCCGACTAGGGTGTTGCACATCACTGGCTTTGTTACCGTTTGTGAGGCCCTCCTTGGGATGCAGCTGCACGTGGACCACTTCTGGTGGATCTTCAGTGGGCGAGCCCTATCCAAGGGGAAGCCGCCTAGAATCACGCCGGTTGGGGGATTCGCTTTGTAGAAGAATCTAAAGTCCCCCCTACCCTATGTACTCCCCCTATGACTCCAATCGAGGGTGGCACAGTGAGTGGTTCTACATTAGGAACCCGACAGAGGTGCCATTCCTGATGTTTACCAGAAGAAGGCCGGAGAGGAGGGAGAGCTGGTCGTGGGGTCCTGCCAGTCGGCAGAACAAATTGGAGGTTATTGAGACAAAGCTTCAGAGGTTTGTGCAACATGGCCTCAATGGGTTGTGGGTCTTCCATACCTTCTTCTGCCATCAGGTCGCCCTATTGGTGGAGAGAAGGTGACCGATGTGGGAGTACTCCGGCCCGATGGATCCCGACCGTGCGTCACCGGAGGAGTTGCCAAAGGACAAGTCTGGAGTCGACTCGATCGGGTACTGCAACTAAGGGATAAAGACTCCCTTGAAGGGACGCCCGGACCTCTTCATGCCGTGAAGCTATCCAATCTGGTATGCCCCCTTTTCTCATGACCTTATCCTCCTTGTTTTGATGTTTTGATTGATTTCAAGTTACCTGTTTCGAAGGGACTCTCGGACTATAAATCCCAACCGCATCTTCCGAGATGGGTGGAGGGCGTAACTTGGCAAGCTGCCTAGAGGGAGGCGGCGTTTGCCAAGAAGAAGAAGAAAGCTGAGAAGGCCTAGAGGAGGTTCAAAAAGGAGAAGGAGATCAGCCGGTGGGCCTGGGGGGTGAGAGCTGGAGCAACATGGAGGCAGAGCTTGAGTTGGAGGAGCCCATGGAGATGGGTGGCGACGCGAGTGCCTCCAAGGACGAAGGAGACAGGGGTGCTGTCATGACCTCAGTGGAGAACCATGAGCCTACAGCCACATCCATTGGCGGTGGGCATGATACAGAGACACACGGTGATGTTCCTGAGTCAAGGAAGCGCACCGCAAGCGAAGACACCGCCATTGAATGAGAGGCGAAGCGGGCACGGTCGCAGTGCCCTTCGGAGGCATCATTGGCTCCGTGCCCCCTGCTCCGAGTGTGGTGGAGCACGCCGGTCGATCGAGGGGATGTGATCGTTCCCCTACATCTTCAGGGATGGCGCGCATGCACAAGCCTCAATGGAGAGACGCTCCATCAGTTACTCCGGTGGTTTCGCTACAAGCTGGCGATCGTGGCCATTCGTGGGCCGATTGGGGATCGGTCGGGTCGGCTCCTCCCTCGGCCGATATGAGGGGGCGTGGGTCATGACCTATGAGCGGTCCTCGTCTAGTCAGCTTATCGTTAGTTAGTCAGGGCTTCAGGACTTTGCCACTTTCGTCTAGGTATGCATTCATGCTCCCTCCTGTTCTCATAGTTGAGTTT
This sequence comes from Miscanthus floridulus, assembly GCF_019320115.1. NCBI lineage: Eukaryota > Viridiplantae > Streptophyta > Magnoliopsida > Poales > Poaceae > Miscanthus > Miscanthus floridulus. The sequence goes on from NC_089580.1 coordinate 159,428,844, forward strand.
TTGAGTGTGACTAACCCGTGCTTGTTAGATAGCATCCAGGGGCTGGTAGGACTGGGAATCTCCCCACCTCCCATGTGAGAAGAGTGGAGACCTAGCCTATAGTGGGTCTCGATGAGCGGCGGAGGAAGTAGGCTGGCGGCTACGCGACCTTCCCTACCGGGGGTTGCCTCTTCTCGGCCGATCGCGAGTACGGTGGGAGTGGTGGTGGTGATGTTGGCGATCCCCATGGTAATGGTGGGGGTCGAGTCAGAGGTGACTCTTGTGGTCCCTCCCCCAATGGCTGCGGAGGAGGAGAGGAGGGAAATCGGGCTCCCCTGCCTCGCCCGGTGGAGGAGCGCATGGTTCGCATGCCTAGTCAAAGCTAGAGGGGTTCGGAGGAGCCACAGCTAGGCCAGAGGTAGTGCATCCACCGGCTGGCCATGGAGTCCTAACGGTGGATATCCCCTTCTTCAGCAAGGAAGACACTAGGGTGGAGCCACCGGCCATCTCGTCATCCAAGGAGCTAGTGATGATCTAGTCGTCGCATGATATTGTGATGGCTGGATCTTCTAGTGGGTCGGGGGTGACCCACGAGCTGGTGTGGCCTTACCCTAGGGAACCAGGGAAGGCCCGATTCGTCCTTTGTGACGAGGAGGAGGTGAAGCTCTGGCACTTCCTCGGGGATAGAGGACTATCTATGGAGTCCGATCTCACCCTTACCAAGGTGAGGCTCAAGGAGGCCATGGAGAGGGTTGAGCTTGTCCATCAGGCCATGACAGTCGACCTACCATGCGTCACAGTGCGAAGTTCTCTATGTTTTTGGTGTCGTCCTTGACTCCTTGGCCATTCAATAGTTGTCTTAGCATGTCTGCTTCTTGCCTCATAGGATTTAGAGATGATGTCGATCCATAATTCCCAATTTCTTTGGGAGGAGCATGGTTGTATGGATTAGGAAGCAATGGCATCACGGTGGGTCCACGAGCTTAGGCACCAGCTGGAGTCTACCCGTCGTGAGTCCCAAGACCGAGCGGCCGAGGTGATGGGAGCACGGGCAGTGGAACTGTGTACGGTCGAGCGGGCGACTGCTGTCGAGCGAGAACTCAATGCGACGAAGGTCCACTTGGTGGAGACTGAGGTGGCAAGAGGCGGCAAGAAGTCCTTGGAGGCTCTAGAGGTGGAGCGGAAGGCTCGGTTGAACATTGAACAAGAAGTGGTTGCGCTCCACGGGTAGATGTTCAGGGCAAAGGAGTCAAACGCTCGACTGGTCAAGAAGGTGACCCGGCAAGAGGAAGGGCACTCCATTCTCAAAAGCACCTACCTTGGTATGTATCTATTTTGCCCTCGGTTGATGCCTTGATTTCTCCTTTCCTTTGTGTCTGAATTTGTCGTCTTTTCTAGAACTGGGTGTAAAGATTGGCTCTCTAGAGCAAGAGCTGGAGACGGTCAAAGCAGTGGTTGGTCAGGGCGCGGAGGCGCTAGCCTAGTCCCTTGAGGAGCGAATGCTCTCGAGGGGGAGCTCGACCAGATTCACAACATTGTGCAGGTGGTCATCTCCGAGGTGTTCGAGTCGAGATTGAGCACCAGTACGCCCGCTGTCTAGCTAGCGGAGGTCCTGAATGAAGTTCAGGCACTTATCTTCGACGGCATGTTCTATGGGACATCGAGGGTGCTAACCTCGGTGGTGACCCATCACCCTAATTTGGACTTCGTGGCCATCTGCAGAGGGTACATCGACGGTGGAGCACAAACAAAATCCATGCGCTGGGGGAAAGTTTGGTGCCATATGCATAGATGGTCGCCGAGCAGGTCACCGCGCAGTGGGTGATGGAGGCTCGTCGTTTGAGTGTAGCAGAAGACATGCACCAAGAAGAGGGAGTTGAGACCAGGTCAGAGGCGAGCATCGTCTCGACCAAAAGCGAGTTGCCTTCGTCCTTGTCGACCGTACCGTCAGTCGATGTCTCCGAGGGGCCATAGTAGAGTTTAGAGTAGAAATAGTCAGTTCATGTAAAAAGACAAGTTTGTGGGGGAGCCCCTGTGTGAATAGTTTTACATTCGTGAATATTTTGAGTTCATTTTGTGATGAAATCACTCGTGAGGGGAAGCTTGTCCCATCTACCCTTGTTTTTACCCTTGCGTACCTTTGTTTTTTTGTCCTTTCTTTTTTGCACCTGCACGTTCACCCGTAGGCTGCAACCTTAAGAACCCGGGCATGGCCCGTGAGGCTCAGCTGCTCGTAACCATAGGTCATGGCAAGGTGTGATCGGTCGAGAGGTTGAAATGTAAGTTACATAGGGTAATCAAAGGAACGGAATGCCCTTTCGTTTGGGCGACGCCCTTTCATTTGGGCGAAAAGTATTACTATAAGATAGTAAAAAGGGAGGGTGGTACCACACCCCCATGGAGCCTCCGAGCATCCCAGGCCGAGAGTGCTCGGGCTAGGGTGCTATAGGAGCAAACGTTGAATGGAAAGAAAAGGTAAGACCAAGCTTTAGGGGAAGAAACAACGTAACTGTTCGATGTTCCATGTGTTGGTGAGAACGTTGCCATTATCGTCCTTCAGCCGATAGGCGCCTGGTCGGATCACTTCGGTCACTGTGTAGGGTCCTTCCCATGGTGGAGAAAGTTTATATTTCTCTTTGGTTGACTAGGTTCTTAAGAGTACAAGATCACCAACCTCGAGGATCCTCCCCCTGATTTTTATTTCATGGTACCTGCGGAGAGTTTGCTGGTAATGAGCAGAGCGAATGACGGTCATCTCACGAGCCTCCTTAAGCAGGTCGACCATGTCCTACTAAGCCTCCACGGCTCAATCTTGGTCGAAGGCCTTTACTCTGGGAGCACTGTGATCGAGGTCGGAGGGCAACACTAATGAGGACATCACTTCTTCAGAGGTACCCGTTGATCCTCCAACCGTCATGCAAGGTTCAATGACCAGGGCTCGAAAGCGACAACTCAATTTAGTGGTGAGCTCGTTCTTAAGCGATACTTTTCATACTTTTGAGAATAGACTACTACCTAATGATGTTATCTTGCTTAGGAACATTGGAGAGGGTCATGAAGGACTTAGAGGAAGTGGTGGAGGTGATGATGACCAGCAAGGACGTCCAACACAAGCCGGAGGCCCAGTCCAACAAGAATTCGAGTCTGTCTAGGCCTCCAGGACCAGTCTGCCTTAAACTGGTCACCCAAGATGCATCCGGACTCTGTTTTCGATGATCCACATATGGATGGAAAGCTAATTTGATAAGGAAGCCAATCCAAGTGGTTTCACGTCAAAACCTCTTCGGAATCAACAGGAAACGTCGAAACAAGTCAGCATCCAGAATCTGCCAGGGTGCTGCGACACCTTCTTTTGGTCCGTTGGACCGTGTATCGTGTTTGGGCCCATTAGGGGCGCGTCTAGGGTAGGCGACGACCCTAAGACCTTAATAATCATACACTACTACCGTCATTAGGTTTTGGGTTTTGCTTAGATTATTCTGTCAAGAACAGTTTCGCCGTTCATCGGTTTGTGAGACCCCAACTTCGTGAGATAATCATTCATCTGCAATTTGGTTGTGTTCTTTCTTGTTCTTGCTTGTGTTCTTCATTGCGCAGGCAAGGATTAGTCTTTTTGGTGAGGTCAACCTGGTCCATGACTTGGTTGATAACCAGAGGAGCTGTGGTGCTAAGATTGCAGGGTTCGATCTTTTGATTTGACTGCTTCGGCTCCGTATGCGAGGAAGAAAGGGGTGAACCCTGTGGACCGGTTTGGGGTCATTCTTAGACTCCAGAGGATCGCTGGGACCTCTGCAACCCATCGCCCGGCATACTTTTTGAGTCATTCAAAGATGCGGGGCTTGATTCCTTAGAGGACCATGCCATTGGCCCACTCGACCTGACCAATGATACGCGGGTGTCCGATTGAGGCCCAATCTGTCCTAATGTCATATCCATTACAGAAGTCCAGGAACTTCTTGTTGGTGAAGTTTGATCCATGGTCAATGATGATGCAGTTGGAACACCAAACCGATAAATGATGTCGAGGAAGAACTTGACCGCCTCTTCTGAGCGGATGTTGGTGATGGGCTTCGCCTCTATCCACTTAGTGAATTTGTTCACCGCTACAAGTAGGTGAAGGAAGCTGTCCAGGGCCTTTTTGAGGGTTCTGACCATGTCGAGGCCCCAGACCATGAATGGCCAGGTGATGGGGATGGTCTGAAGCTCCTGTGCTGGTAGATGAGTTTGCCAAGCATAGAACTGGCATCCTTCACACCTACGGACAACCTCCTCTGCATCTCACAGCGCGGTGGCCTAGTAAAAACCTTGGTAAAAGGCTTTCTCGACTAGCGACCTTAGGGCCGCGTGATGTATATAGATTCCAACATGAACTTCGAGGAGAAGTTGTTTCCCTTGGTCGGTCGGGATGCACCTCATGAGTAGTCCCGACGGGCTTCGCTTGTAAAGTTCATCACCAATGGCGACGAACGTCTTGGTGCGTCGAGCGATTCATCGTGCTTTAGTCCTTTCCAATAAGAGAACCTCCTCGAGGAGGTAGATGAGCAGTGGTGCTCTCTAGTCAATCAGATCAAGCGCCATTATGGTGATGTCGGTGGGCAATGTTGCCATGAAGGTGCCTGGGTCAGAGCCACCGAGCACTTGGTCGGGGTCAGGGCACGTTAGGAGGTCGGAGCCCCCATGTGCCAAATTAGTGTTGGAGTGCGTCTAGATCAGATCCTCTAGAATGTGGGCAGACGGCTCATGGAGATCATTGATGAAGACCCCATCTGGAGATGGCACCCGCCTAGTAGTCAATTTTGCCAGGAAATCGGTGGCATCGTTGTCCTTTTGGGGGACATGATACAGTTCGATCCCTCAGAATTTGCCCTCGAGCTTGCGCACCTTCTAGCAATATGCTAACGTGAGAGGGATCTTGCAGGAGGACTCCTTAATGACTTGGTCGATGACCAACTCTGAGTCACCGCAGACGTATAGCCATGTAGCACCGAGCTCGACGGCGATGCATGGTCCATTGATGAGGGCCTCGTACTCCACAGCATTGTTTGAGGCCAAAAAATGGAGACGGATCACGTAGCGGAGTCTGCTCCCATCCAGGGACATTAGAACCACTCCATCCCCCGAGCTAGGCACAATAACCGACCCATCAAAGTACATTGTCCAGTACTCATGGGTGACATCTAGGGGCAAGAGCTGGACTTCCATCCATTCTGCGATGAAGTCGATGAGAGCTTGAGACTTGATAGCGGTGCGAGGGACATACCTGATGTCATGACCCATGAGCTCGAGAGCCCACTCGAAGATTCATCCCATGACATCGTGGTTGCAGAAGATGTCTCCTAGTGGGTACGAGGTGATGACCATGACCTCATGGTTGGTGAAGTAATGCAAGAGCTTTCAGGTCGCCATCAGCATGGTGTACAAAAGCTTCTGCACCTAGGGGTATCGAGCCTTGGCGTCGGTGAGTACCTCACCGATGAAGTACACCAGTCATTGAACCTTCAGGGGGCATCCTGGCTCCTCCCTTTCGACTACGAGGGTGGCGCTCACAACATGGTTGTTTGCCGTGATGTAGAGGAGGAGGGGTTCTCCCCATTCGAGAGCGATGAGGACTGGGGCTAATGTTAGTGTTGCTTTGAGGCTTTTCCAAGGCCTGCTATGCCTCTTCTGTCTAGACGAATGCGTCTGTCTTCTTGAGAAGTTTATAGAGAGGCATCCCCGCTCACCTAGTTGGGAGATGAACCGGCTCAGGGCGGCCAAACAGCCAGTGAGACTCTGTACGCCCTTGACGTTGCATATAGGGCCTATATTGGAGATGGCCATGATTTTTTTGGGGTTGGTTTTGATGCCACGTCTAGACACGAAGTATCTGAGCAGCTTCCCCTTTGGAACCCCGAAAACATATTTTTCGAGATTCAATTTGACGCTGAACCTTTGGAGGTTTACGAATATTGCGGCCAAGTTTGTGATCAGGTCACTAGCTTAAGTTGTTTTCACCACTATGTCATCTACATAGACGGCGATTGTTGGCTTCGGCCGCTCGACTTGGTCAGGCTAGTCGGGCGGGTTGATTTGGTCGGTGAAGCATCGCTGCATGCACCGTTGATAGGTGGCGCCAGCGTTCTTTAGACAGAAAGGCATGGTTACATAGCAGTACGAACCATACGGGGTGATGAATGAAGTCATGAGCTGGTCGGACTCTTTCATCGTGATCTGGTGATAGCCTGAGTAGGCATCTAGAAAGAAGAGGATGTCGCATCCTAAGGTGGAGTCGACTATTTGGTCTATGCGTGGCAAAGGAAAAATGGTCTGTTGGACACACCATGTTGAGGCTAGTATAATCAACACACATTCTCCATTTCCCAGTCTTCTTTTTCACAAGAACAAGATTAGCTAGCCAGTCAGAGTGGTATACCTCTGTGATGAATCTGGTTGCCAAGAGTTTGGCGATCTCCTCACCTATGGCCCTACGCCTCTCATTGTCAAAGCGACACAGGCATTGCTTAGAGGGCTTTGAGCCCAGGACGAGGCGTAATGCATGCTCGGCGACCTCCCTTGGTATGACTAGCATGTCAGAAGGTTTCCACGCAAAGACATCATGATGGGCGCAGGTAGGAAGTCGGCGAGCTCGCTCTCCTATTTGGCCAGGAGCTTGGTCCCGATCCGCACCGTCTTGGTCGGGTCGGTGGGGTCGATCCCCACTGCCTTGGTTTCCTCGATCAGGTGGAAGGCACTCGATGAGGTTTGCTCATTGCGGTCTGGGACTGCTGGAGTCGATGAATTCCTGAGCTTTGGGAGCTCGGCAGAGTTGATGATGGTAGTGGTGAGCTCGTAATGCTCGCGATCGCACGTGTAGGCATGCAAAAAGGTGCTACCCACAGTGATGACTCCGTTTGGTCCTAGCATCTTCAACTTGAGGTAGGTGTAGTTGGGGATCACCATGAACTTGGTGTAGCATGGCTGCCCCAAGATGGCATGGTAGAACCCTAGAAAGTCCACCACCTCGAAGATGAGGACCTCTGAGCAGAAGTTGGCTCGATCGCCAAATGTGATAGGCAGGTCGATCTACCGGAGTGAGTACGCCTGCGTCCCTAAGATCACGCCGTGGAAGAGAGAGCTCACTAGGTGAAGCTCCAACCAGGGGATGCGCATGGCATCGATGGTGTCGACATAGAGAATGTTGAGGCCGCTGCCTCTGTCCATTAGCACCTTGGTGAGGCGCTTCTTATGGACGATGGGGTCGACGACAAGCGGGTAGCGACCCAGTCGAGTGACGTGGGAAGGATGGTCTCTCTAATCAAAAGTGATCGGGGAGTCTGACGAGCTAAGAAAAGAGGGGATGGCCGACTCGATGGCGCATGCCTCTCTATAGCGTACCTTGTGCTGGCGCTTGGAGTGGATGGTATCGGATCCCCCAAAGATCATGAGGCATTCCTCGGGGTCGAGGAAGCCATCATCATCCTTGCCCATTGCACCTCCTTTCTTGGCCGCCTCCTCCATGCCTTTCCCTTCCTTCGGCTTGCCGACGTGCCACAGAAAATGCTTGAGGAGCTCATAGTCCTCATAGAGGTGCTTGATAGGGTAGGTGTGGTTGGTGCATGGACTCTCCATGAGCTTGTCGAAGTGGTCGGGCTAGCCCTGCTAGGGCTGCTTGCCCGCACGATCGGCTGCGACGACCAAAGCTGGGTTGGCCGGTCAATGCCGATCCTTCTTGTTCTTCTTGCCCCTTTGTGTGGAGGGGCCTTTGCCTTGGTCCTCACGCTTGGCCTTGCCCCTGTCCCAGCCACTGCTAAAGACCACTCCGATCACCTCCTCACCAGAGGCATGGTTCGTGGTGATGTCGAGCAAGTCGCGGGTGGTACGGGGCTTCAGACAACCGAGCTTGTGAATCAAGGACTCACAGGTTGTCCCAGAGAGGAACACGCTGATGATGTCCGTGTCAACGACTTTAGGAAGGGAGTTGCACTGCTTTAAGAACCTATGGATGTAATCCTATAGGGACTCGTTGGGCTCCTGCTGGTAGCTCTTAAGGTCCTAGGAATTCCTAGGATGGACATATGTCCCCTAGAAATTTCTGACGAAGACCCTCTTGAGATCCGCCCAGTCACGGATGCTGTCGGGCGGGAGGAATTTGACCCATGCTCAAACATGCTCCCCCACGCAGATGGGGAGATACTAAATCATAAAGTGGTCATCATCCACTCCTCTAGCTAGAAGTCTTCGAGCCATATACTAGGGTTTGTTCCCCCGGTGTATCTAGCGATGGTGGTGGGTGGTCGGAAGCGCTGTGGGAACGGCGCTTTCTGGATACGGCGACCAAAGGCCCATGGTCCTAGGTCGTTCGAGCTAGGACTCTGGCCGTTTGGTCGGCCACCATGCCTGGGGTGCGTGTCCCCGCACTCCTCGATGGTTAGGCTGGGGCCTGTATCGCCTGCTCTCGCCGCCACTCGATAGGCATCATCATTGTGCTAGGCATGGCGTCGATTGGTGATCACGCTACGAGCGTTATGGTTAGGCCTGAGGCGTTTACGCACAGGTGGTCGGTGTGGAGCGGGTGCCGGGTCAGGCTATCATGTAACCACGTCCCCCTGCCCCACCCTTGGCAATAGCAGTGGTGAGTGGATGGAATGATTCGACTGGTGTGGCCCTAGTCCTCCAGTTGGGCAAAAGGTTGTGAGTCGGTGTCGTGATGTGGATCTCTCCACCTGTTGAACGGCAGCGGTCTCCACCAGCGCCCAGAGGTTTCGGTGGATTGCTTGTTCCTGATGGTTGGCCAGCTCAAGGAGGCCACGCAGAAGCATCGCCCCAGCAGCGATGTTCTGGCGAACTAAGGGGGTCATTCCCTCCATCCAGGATGTTGTGGTGGACCTGACGGGCGTGACCCTAGGCGCCGCTCGCCAGGTTATGCGCATGTGGCACAGCGTGCTGCACCAAGCACACCAACGCAGGTGGCGGCTGGCTCTGCTGCCTTTGTCATAACTCCTCGTCGTGCTTCTACGCACGCACGAGGGACTCTGCATGAGAGTCTGGAGGGGTGTGTGTCTGTAGAGACTCTGCTACCACCGGTGGCTGTCCCGGAGCGTTTGCCATAGCGCACTCCTAGGACAGAGGGTGGCCAGGTGCCACGACGTCGCCGATGCTAGAGCCATCGCTTTCGACCTTGTCATCCATGAGGTCGTGAAAAGAAGCGAGAGCATAGCCCATCATCCCCACGAGTTCAGATGTGAGAGGGGGCGACATCAGCATCCTTTGGAGCCCCACGCGTACGCGTCCACGGGGAATGCAAAGCCATAGGGGAACTGGTTGCACGGCGGTTGCGATGGGGACAACAGGGTCCCTCCGGAGTGTCGACAAAAGGTATTAAACAGCGAGTAAAGAACAACATGTACGTTACTCACTGTGGAGTTTGAGCCCAGTATGGGCTCAAGGTGAAGCGCGAGTGTCTCGACGTTGGAGTCATCGAGTGGCCCAGGGCCGATGGAGAGCGCTCCTCCTCTAGTGGACGCCGGGACAAGCGCCTCTTCATGGAGGCACAGTACGCCAAGCCGGTCGATGAGAAGTCTAGACTCCCGAAGAGGAAAGTCTAGAGCAGCTGGAAGATGGGAGAAACCCACATCCCAACAAGTGGGAGTGCAGGAAACTCTAGTGAGCCAAAGCGAATCGTATTGCTCGAGCCCACTATGCCGAAGATGGTGGAAAGGTGGGTCATCCGATGACCAAAAGCGTGAACTCACGACGTCCTCCCCACAGATGGCGCCAACTGTCGGTGCAAAAAGTGACCAACAAGTAAATATTTATAGTTTTACCGTGCGTTGCGATCGGATGTGGCCTAGCACTCAATGACACAAGATTTATACTGGTTCAGGCAATGTGTCCTACGTCCAGTTTTAGTCAGTCGGTGACTTTATTCCTAAGCCCAGGTGCTCAAAGTTTGTTGTGGGGTTACAAACGAGTAGGAATGAAAAAGGGGGGGTGTTAAAAGCCTGGTCAGACTCTAAACCGAAGGGCAGAGAATGATGGGTGCTCTAATGTGCGCTAAGTATTGGAGCGTATGCGCTGTGTAGCTTTAGAGTTCTAGAGCTATTGAGCTATTCGAGTCCTCAGGTCGTCGAGTCCTCGAATCGTCTAGCTCCTCTTTTCGGGGGAGAGCCAGAGCAAGCCAGACTCAGAATAGCCAGCCCCTTTTTAGGAGAGAGCTCATCCCCTTTTATAGTCAAAGGGGATGGGCTCTTACAAGTTAGAGAAAGAGAGAGAATGTATACGTGTGCTACCTAGTCTTGTTGCCCTACCCATGCTGTTGGGTATGGGACGAATGTCGACGCCCACAATACTATTGATGTCCAGATGCATGTGGCAGGCTCTACCATGTTCGCCTGGCATGGCAAATGTCGGCGCCTACTGAAAGGACCTAGGATGCCACCTAGAGGGGGGGTGAATATGCGTTTCTGAAAATTAACACCTTTAAATGCGGAAACAATTAGTAAAGGGAGTTTTCAAAATGGAAACTCCAAATTAAAAGTAATACCACCCCTCACAAGTTAGCCACAGAGTAAACAAGGTATAAAGAATATATCTAGAAGTTACAACCCTGCAACACAAAGTTAGAACAGAGAATAAATATTTTCAGCAGAGGTAGGAAATACCGGACGTGTCCGGTATGAATACTAGACATGTCCGGTATACACGATTTCTGCGGAGCAGCCCCAAACTTGCTCCTTTCAATTTCTATCTTCAAGCCAAACTATAGGTACCTACTAGAGATGATAATATACACAGAGGATCTGCACAAGAGCTGGAGCAATACAAATATCAAATGAAATGCGAATTGAGACATGATATTTGTTTTACTGAAGTTCGGACTCGTTCGAGTCCTACTCTTCATTGAGGGGGCTGCGGGCAACCCAGCGAAGGTCAGCCCTAGAGGGTACCATGAAGGTCACTCTAGCCAAAGTCTTTTCCAACTCATTTTATTCCTTCCACTAGTTGATTCCGAGGCGGCGGAATCGACCATTACAAACTTTCTGAGGCACACAACAATCTCTCGGGTGCTCTCCGGCGACGCCTAACCGTTTAGGACCAAAGAGTCCAAGAGTAACAAATGTGAATCACAAGATTGACAATATGCATAAGTGCTCAACTGGTGGCTTGCTCTCTTTTTCAAATTCTCTCTAAACCCACAAATGGATTTGGCAATTTGGATCACACACTCACTAAGAGAGGGTTGGGAGAGTTGGCAAGGCTCAAAAACGTGTATAGCAACCAGCAGAATCAGCAGCTTCCAAAGGTGGAGGCTTGGGGGTATTATAGCCCCTTTGGAAAAACTAGTCATTTTATAGCCGTTGCCATACTGCATATACACTGCCCCAACGGTAACTAAGTTATAGTGACAAAGTGAGGCGTCGGAACTCCCGATGAATGCCGAAACTCCCGACTCACGTCGGAACTACCGATCCTCAGCATATTTGAAAACTATGTAACTGAGTTAAAGTATGTGAGGTGTTGGAACTCCCGACTCATGCCAGAACTTCCGACCGTCGGAACTCCTGACACAGGTCGAAACTCCCAACACACGTCGGAACTCCCAACCCTCAAGGCTTTTGAAATCTAGCTGTTGGCTTCTGGCTGTCTATACCGGACACGTCCGGTATGAATATCGAACACGTCCGGTATGACCAGGACAGTGAACCAACTAAGTCAGTTAAGCACGACACGTCAGAACTCCCGACCTATGATGGAACTCCCGACCGTTGGAACTTCCGACTCATGTCGGAACTCTCGACGAACCAACCCAAGAACAATAAGAATTTTACCGTGGCTTGGCACATACCGGACACGTCCAGTATCAATACTGGACACGTCCGGTATTGCCAGACCAGCAAAACATAAGTTAGCTCTTTTGTCTCTCAAACACTCAAAACTCACATGGGTTGGCTTGAGCACTTATGAAACATTATCTATCAACATGATGCATCCCTCTTAATAGTACGGCATTCCTATTAACTCAATTTTAAAAGTATAACGAAATTAAACCTTTTGAGTTGATCTCTTTCAACCGAGGCTATGTATTCCAATCTTCATCAAGTGAGGGTGCCAACATGTTGATATTGATCTTTTTCACTTTAGCATAGCCATCTTGAGCACGTGACTTGATTCCATTCATCAAATATGAATAACTCCAAATGCATCAAGTCACTTCAAACACTTTTGTCCAATATAGATTTGATCCTCCACATCAATATGATCATCGTAGCTTGATTAGTACCTCAACTAAATGCAAGTACTTCCTTCTTCACCCTAGCTAGGTTCTTCGGCCGCCAAGCCATCGCTTGTCCTTCACCCTTGCTTAGTACCGCGAAGCCTTTTCTTGCTATCTTCACCATCTCAAGCCATCAAGTCATATCTTGTGTTGAATCAACCATTCATTTGTATTGTTATCTTTTTCATTTCAATTTAGCAAGCTTCAAATATGAGACCATTCCATATGCAATCCCTCATGTCTCATTAATTAATTCTTACGAGCTTGATTTCACACAGTACATGGAAATCCCACAATAAATAAGCCTTTGCATGAATTCTATTTGCATTGTTGTCTTGTGCTTGAACTAGATTGTTTATACAACAACACAACATTTTGGCTTTCATTAAGTACCAATGAGATAATATATTACCTGTCCACACTTAGCAAACGGGTTAGACCTTTAATCACGTTGTCATTCAATCATCCAAAACCCACTAAAGGGTTAGATGCACTTTCAGCATACAATACTGTTGGGGTTCTGACACGCCTAGAAGGTTGTATAGTGCCTATCTGGCATGGCCTGGTGGCACCGTCCTGCAGGTGCGTAGGGTATCGTAGGGTACAGTCCTTGGTATTGCAGTTTCACTTGAACGCCTTACCTTAGCTGCTCCGCCTAATCCTCGGGCCCTCACCGAGCGAGCGTCCCCGGTCGGTCGTTCCCAATCGGCCCCGACCATGTCGGTCGGGGAAGAGCTGCAAGTAGAGGTCTGGCGTATCACCGATCGAAAAAAGGAGGTCGGAGTCGGACTATGTCCCCACCTTGGCCAGGCCTTTCGGTCGGGGACCGGATCGTTCTCCCGGTCTGTCATTAGGTATCTGGGCCGGCCCGAGAGGCGCGTGTTGTCGCTACGCCATCTCCTGGGCCGAGTTTTTGCTGGGAAGAGGGCCCATTGAGGACCCCGGGTTTATGAACCCGACAGGTCTACCTCCACATGTGTTGAAGCTGAAGATTGGTTGTCCGGTCATATTGCTTAGTAACATTGACCCTGCGAACGGACTTTGTAATGGTACCAGGCTTATCATACGAGGGTTCCAAAAGAATACCACAGACGTAGAAATTGTGTTGGGACAGCACGCTGGAAAGTGGGTTTTTCTGCCTCGCATACCCTTATGCCCGTCGGACGACGAGATGTTCCCTTTCCAATTTAAGCGAAAGCAGTTTCCTATTTGGCTTAGCTTCGCGATGACCGTTAACAAGGCACAAGGGCAGACTATCCCTAACGTCGGGGTATACTTGCCGAAACCAGTGTTCTCGCACGGCCAATTGTATGTGGCGCTATCAAGAGCTATGGCAAAATCGAACATTAGGATCCTAGCCGTGCCGGCTGCTGAGAAGGACGTGAACAAAGGGAAAGGGAAAGGGAAGGGCAAGAAGAAACCGACAAAGGATATATTCACAAAGAATATCGTATATAAAGAGGTTCTAACTCCTTAAAAGAGGTAATGCATCACATGTTGATACATATTTTTCAAGATAATCAATAGTACTTAACTTTAAAAATTAACAAACAACAAATATGAAGGATACTTCTAACTACAGCTTGAGCTATCTGCATGCTTGAGCTGCAAGAAGTCAAATGCTCTGGATCATCTTTGATTGGTGACCAGTTGCAGCATGGTGTCCATGCAAAGCACATTCTCCTGGTCGAACTATTGAGAATATAGATTCTTAATTGTACAATATATTGTAAAACATGTACTGTGAAACACAAACTTGTTATGATTGAGGTGAATGCAAGCTTATCTTTCGCGTATCGTAGGCATGAAGTGATGCGATAAGTTCTTACATTATGAACAATTGAAGTTGATGTTTCAGTTTCGCATTTAAATTTAGAGTTATATTTTAACTACCTATCTTTTTTTAAGACTTAAGTAATATTGATTGGAACATCACGATTGCAGTATCTATTTTAGGTAACAGTATAACACACGCTCATACATATGTTATCATGGTATTATGTGTTTCCGTTGTAACGCAAGGGCATTTATCTAGTAATCAAATATACATCGTACAGCAGAATTCAACAATGGAACTACATAAAATCAAGGCACACACAGTTGGTCATTACAAAACCAAGCACATAGGATCCAACTCAATAAGAGTTCAAACTGCAATAAAAGAAAGGAGAAAAAAAAGAAGCTACGCTTCAATTCTATTCCTAAATTTCCTACATAACTTCACAAAGACCTCCATGATTACTGTCTAACAATTTGCATCCATTTTTGAGGTTTGATCTCACCTCTTCTTTATGTAGTAGGGACCATTGGATTCGTTCTTTATGTAGTATTGCCCTGAAGATAACCTGCAGAAATGTATTACATTTAGAATTATTGAATACCATATCGTTTCTACTCAGCCACATAGCCCAACATAAAGCAGCAACTCCTACAAAATATTTGATTTCTAAATTTCGACTGAATGGCATTCAACCAAGAATCAAACATGTTCACAAAGCTAGAAGGGGGCTGAATTCCAAAGGTAATATAAACGGTATTCCAAATAAACCTTGCAAAGTGGCAAACAAAGAAAAGATGTTATGGCCCCGTTCGCTTCGCTGAAAAAACAAGCCGAAACACTGTTCCGGCTGATGACATGGAGCTACAAAAACAACTGAGGACAGCTATATGTATAATGCCCTTTCTCATGGCATTTCAAGCAGATGACATCAGATAGCTCCAATTCTCCAAGTGGCTTCTTCTCGGGGCAACCATTCATATAGTGGCCTTTGTTATGGCATTTGAAGCAGACGACATCAGACAGTTTCAATTCTCCAGATTTCCCCTTCTTGGGACAGGTATTTGATTTGTGGCCTTTCTTATGGCATGTGAAGCAGGTGACATCACAGAGCTCCAATGCTCTTGCTAGTTTTTTCTTTGGACAGGTGACATCATGTAGCCCTAATTCCCCAGAAGGTTTCTTTCTTGGACACCCATGTGCATAGTGCCCTTCTTCATGGCAGTTGAAGCAGGTGATTTTTGATGCTAGCATTGTTGCCTTGTTCTTCATTGTGGCATGGTTGATCTTATCAGAGTCTGGTACCTCACTTCTCATGGGGTTCTTCCTCGCAGAATGGCCCTGCCCATTACTGCTGCTGAAGTTTGAGACGACCTTGGGTACTGCCTCATAGTGTGGCAATTTTCCAGATGGCTTCACCGGTGGCAATGTTCCGCTACTTGTTTCTGCCATTAACTTATTCAGCGTGGCACGTAAACTTTCTCGATGATACTGAGTTGCTATAGTGAGGATTGGACTTAAGCGGCACTGAGCAGGCACATGATGTTTCCCCTCACAAAGGAAACAAGTAATTTTTCCCATAGGACAATCTCCGAGTAGATGGTTTGTATCACAGCTGGAGCAACTGATTTCCCTATTATGACTGCACTTTTCGCCGAAATGACTGAGCTTCTTATTGGCATAGTGCCCTTTTTCGCCACAACGATGGCAAGCATGATTCTCTGAAACATTCTGTCGGCAACACCACAAATGACAGTGGCCAATCCTGTTACAAAGAGTGCATATGACTTTTTCCTCTTGATCCTTCATGGGGCAATCACAAGTGTAATGCCCTTCTTTGCCACACACCATGCAAGTAATCTTCCCCATTAGTCTGTCCTTGACATACTGGCAGGCACCGTCGGGAGAAGGTAGCTCAGTTGTATGGATATTTTCTATTTCATGCTGGCAAATGGGGCTTATTTGAACGGCTTGTGTGGTTGCCTTCCGCTTTCTTCCTTTGTGAAGCGAGTCTTCATTTTTTATGGGTTCCTGTGAACTTGAGAAAGTGGGTGACCCAACACTCATTAGTTTAACAATATGGGACTGTGGATGGGCTGCATGGGCAGCGGCTTTGGGAGCACTATTTTCATTATTACTGTTTGGAGTTTGATGCATTGAATGCATCAGTTTTGTTTCTGTTGCTCAAATCTGATGCAGCATTGCTGGCAAAGCTGTGGAGGCAATAGCTTACTGATTGCAGTGCAGCGAGTGTTCTCCACCTGACAGATTGACCAAAATAGTTAGTAGATGACAAATGAAAGCATCACAGCAAGAGAGTAGGCCCAACTTAAACAGAGGCTGGAATAACACATCTTGCAACTGCTGCATACAATGCACTAATCAATGACAATAATCCTTATTGTGACTGCTGAATGCACACAACGGCATGTCTATTTGTTGAAGGATGGTCACCCATGCTCCATCCTGTCCAGAGCAAAACAAGCCTAACCATAGTGTCATGTATCACAATTCACACACTTCCAATCCTAGACTAGATCAACAATCACTTGCGATCATTGTTGACAAGACAATAAACCTCTAGTGTGCTTTATGAAAATTTCTAAATGAAACATTAGGGTTTATTATCTTGTCAACGGTGAGTGCAACTGTGCAAGTGATCATGGGATCTAGGATTACATGTGATGACCTAAAGATATAAACTAATGGAGAAGTTCCAATTTGCAGCCCGTAATTGAACAATGAACCATCTCACAGATTTGATCAGAGGATACAGGATCAGCAAAACAACAAGCAATATGTTATTGATGGTGACAAGGTGCTCCTTCTTGCCCTTGGTGTAAGAGGAACATATGTGGCAGAAAAAGAAAACAATGCACAACGTTGAATCCAAAATACAGCTGCTTGAATCATTCAAGTCAAACGGCATTTATATCAATATGGCTAGTGTATCTGAATTATCTTTTTTTGTTTTCCAAGAATGGAGTCGTGTGTGCTGCTTAATCAACAAAAGGGTTCCAATTTACTCATGAATTTCTGGCTGAAAATTTTGATGATTATGCAATAAACAGGCAACTCTGCATTATAAGCTCACATATGTACTTCAGAATGAGATGAGAAGGTTCTGTTTCCAATAACTTGTATTCTTATTTTGAAAACTAATGAACAACCTCTATCACATGAATTCATTACTTAATATATGCTACAAAAGTGACAAATCCAGATTTCTTGACAGTAAAAAATGATGTCCAGCAAAGAAACATTGATGGTGCTTCAGTGACAGCAAGAATCGCCTTGTTCGTTTGGCTTATAAGCCGTACTTTTTCAGCTAGTGAACAGTATTTTTTCTCTCACAACAAATCAGCCATCGGTACTTTCAGCCATGGCTTATCAGCCAAGCGAACAGGGCAAATAATAAATGGATGGCACAATAGTTTCGACATGTCAGCTTTAGGGCCAACAGATAACCAACATGCAACAGGGGCGGACGCAGTATGTGAACATGGGTGTACATATGTACACCCAATAATTTCAACAAAAAAAAACAGCTAGTATGTATATACATATAGGTATACGTATAAATAGGCTAAACTGTGTATATTTGATCCAAATAAGACTTAAAGCCCATAGTTTGCCTCCTCAAAGCTCATTACTGTCTTCTGGCTAGCTGGGCTAGCCTACTAGCCAAAAAGGACGCCGCTCGCCGTCAACATCGCGCATCTACGCACGGACTCTCTCGGCTTCCTGCTCGCTCAACTGGAGTCTAGAACCAATTCCCCATTCAGCCGCCGCCTAGGGTTTGGATTAGTAGGCACAGGGCAAGACAGCTTATCACCAGGCGTCGGTGGCCGGTCACAGACGACAGAGCTGAGGGACGTGGGTGGCTCGGCCTCGGCCACTCGGACCTTGGCGCCTCCGGCCCTCCACAGCTAGCCATGGTAGGCGTGGAAGAAGTTACGGCCGGCGCAGATGCGCTTGAACCAGAGGCTATGACCAGCGTGGAGGCGGCTGCACAGTAGGAGAGGACAAGTTGGAGTAGGTACGCCGGCGCCACATGCAGCAGCAACAGCTCATATAGCAAATTCAGAGGCACCATGGGTTGGTGACTTGGTGTTCTATACTTTCTCTAGTGCAAATCTGCTAATGATTCATAATTGTTAGACTACTAGACCACAACTAATCTGCTGATTTGCATGTCATCATTGAATCCCAAGGATTCATTTGCTTCTTTTGACAAGGACAACTTAATAAAAGTTGCTAAGTATTATCCAGAAGACTTCTCAATCACCGACTTGAGGCGTCTAACCTACATGTTGCTGAAAGCGCATTTTCGATGATGAACTATTAAGAACAAGCTAAGAAACAGCATGGGAGATCAATACTTGAATGATTGCTTGGTTACATTTATTGAGAAGCAATTTTTTCTTACATGTTGCTGAGGACATCATCACTCAATTCCAAAAGCCACCTCGTCGAATAAATTTGTATTGTTCCTTAATTATAATTAGTAGATAATTCACAAATGTCATATGGATTAAGTAATTATACTCTATTGTAGTACTCTTTGTTTTGATAGGCTTATATATGCAACAATGGTTTGACTACGCATATGTATGTATGTCTGTACACCCAATCTTGAATTCCTGCGTCCGCCACTGACATGCAAGATCATCTCTATCTGTTTCATCGTTCTCTCTTCTAGTTCTTCCTATATGTCCTACCCCTAGCTAGCATTAGGAATGACGGAAATCAGCAAGCAGGAGACAGGGATTTCAGCCGGATGATGTTGAGCCAGGGAATCAACGTACCTCGACGAAGACGCGACGACGTCTTAGATTGGAGGCCGCGGCGGTGACGAATGCACTGGTAGTCAGAACACGAGACTTAGAGGCACTTCGCACCGTCCGCAGATGACGATGGGCGCAGTGGCGATTTACGGGTGGCACATCGAGCCTGGCGACCGATGCGGCAGTGGCGCCCAAAGCCGAACACCCACAGATATGGATTGGAACCGTATCAGCCCAAGACTAGATGGGTCGGCCTGCCAATCCAACGATTCTTCTCACTCGCGTCTTCTTTCTCCCTAATTCTCACCGCGAGCGACTGCGGGCGAGCTCGGTGCGGTGAGCGGCGGTGCGGGCGAGCGGGGTGAGCGCGCGGCGGTGCGGGCGAGCGCGGGGAGCAGCCGGCGACGAACCAGCGAGGATGCGGGCGGCGGCCTACGAGCGCAGATGCAAGCGGCGACGCTGGAGAATTTCTGAGGAGGCAGACAACCTGTTTGACTTGGGACGCCTCCACCTGCATATCTGCCACCGCCAGCGAAAATACAAAATAGGCCCCGTTCCACTTATTCGGGTTGTTTTTTTTTTCTCATTGAAACAGCGTTTTTTTCTCACAATAATTCATCTAGAACAGTATTTTTCAGCCAGTTTCAACTAAGATTCAACCAGCCGAATGAAACCATAGAGTTGGATACTTGCATACGCACCCTACCTGTTAGCTTGATGATTTATGTAATTTATAAGTCGCTGGCGCTGTTTTAGCGTGGCTGATAAACATGACTCGTACAATCAAACCATCAGAGTGATGAAAGGTAGGCCAAACGGAATGGGTTCGGTTTTGCTCCTCCCTCCTTTGCTGTGGTGTTTTGATTTCTCCTCTACTTTTCTTCTCCATCACAAAAATACTTGTTTCATAATTCTTCTTCACGGTGGTGAGGAACCGATTTTTATTTTAGGTTCAGCTCTTCCCCAAGAGTAGAGTTTATTTTCAGCTAAAATGTCAGTTGTTGGATTTAGCCACCGGAGAAGACCTTAGGTGGCATTTGGATTATGGGATAACAAGAGTGGAAAAGGAATATGATATCCATATAACCCATGTGTTAGTTAATTGGACTGGGATAATATATTAGATTTAGGTTTGGAATAGAAAGACATTGTATCTAACCAAAACTATTAGGAAGTATGGGTTACTGTAACACTCTCGATGTTACGTGGTATAGTTTTTGCTAAAAACCCTGCATGAGCATCAACTTGTGTGTAAATGCGTGTATTATAGAGTATAAATCAATATTCGGAGCTTGAAACGTTCAGTTGAAATATGAAACGAAGGTTATATTTCATGTCTCGTATTATCACTTAGGATTTTAAATGATTTTTTATCGGACGGAAATGCTACGGAACGCATCGGCGGAACGTAGTAAAGTTTGTAGTACGAACTTCATAGGCGACAATGAAATGCGTACGGTCGAGGACGAGGTTCGCTAGCTAATACATCAAGAAGGTCGAAAACAGGAATTCGACGCAAAACCGTTCGAAGTTTAAGTCATTTCGCGTAAGTTTGAAAATGGGTCGACGAAGCCATGTTCGGCAATTTTTGTAGAGCGATCGGTTGAAGAAGTGGCGAGATGTTTTGGCACGGTTGGCTAGCCCTAGGTACCCTGTTGAGTGTGGAATAACTGGTTTAGCTTTTGGGTCATCGGGTTTGAGATTTTGGGATGCTTTTAGAAGCGTGCAAGTCACTGTCCAGGCCGACCTCAGTGTCTGGGCGCGATCACCGCGCCAGCGCTCGTCGTCGCCGCGTCTGCTGCCCAGCGAGAGCGCCACGCGCGGGCCGCCACACCGGCGGTCCCCGCCACTGGCACCGCCCTACTGACCGCGCCGCGTTGCTGCCTTGGCACGCCGCGCAAGCTCTCGCTCATGCCCTGCCACGCGGTCCCGCATCACCGCGCTGTGCTGCACCACCGTCGCGCCTGCGCGCACCCGCCCACGTGCATGGCCCTGCACTGCTGGTCGTGTCTCCTGCTGCTGCGTCCTGGCACGCGCTCATGCGCACCGCGCCGGTAGGGCGGGCTACTCTGCTCGCCGTCGCGTCGAACTGTGCCCTGCCCACGCTGCGTGCCGACCACCGCCTGCACAACCACTGCGGCCATTGACCTTTCGCAGCGGCACGCGCGTAGGCCCGCCGTTCGCCCTCGCCAGCGCATCCGAGCGCATTGCGTCACCACGCTACCACCTGCGCAGCCACTATTGCCGTTGACGCCTCGAGGCTGCACGTGCGTGGGACGGCTGCCTAACCTCACCATCATAGCTGTGTCCACGCCAGCGCTACGTTGTCGTTTTCTCAGACCTACCATCCTCTGCAGCGCTCAGTACCAAGCCGCCACCGGCTAGCGGGATGGGCAGTGAGATCAACGCCTTGTGCATGCTCCATTGTTCCCTATCGTGGGGTGCGCCTGGTTTACGTTGACGTCCGCGACAGCGCCGAGCCAAGCCACGCCTAATTTCCCCTGTTTCCCAGTCGCCTTGCCGCCGGGACCGTTTCCTCCAATTTCGCCATAGTGAAGCCATCGGGGTGAAATTAACTCTGCCCTAGACTCCATCGTGTGTCCAGCCACCTAACCGACCCCACCTGGCAGCGAATTTTGCCTTGTCGTGCTCCAATTGGGAGCTGCCGCTCCACCGGGTCTTTAAGACCAGGTTGGCATGCGCTGTTGGCAAGCCGCTTTGCTAGAGCATCTCGGAGCAATTCCTTGCACCACCGGCCTAGTTTCCACTCGCTAAGCACACTGCGCACCTCGCTCGAAGCACTACCGCAGCCCAGCTTTCCCTGACGCGGTCATGCCATTGCCGTGCACCGCCGCATCGCCCGTGCGCACGCAGCCAGCTCGGCTCGGGCCATCTCCGAATGAATCACCGCCTCGAGGAGTTTCGTGGTGAATCACAGGAGCTCACTAGCTACCCCTTTTGCCTCGACTTCGCTGACATTCACCGGAATGCCATCGCCGTGACTGTAGGGTCTCCGCCACCGTGGTCAGGCCGCGCTGCTACGTCTCGGCTCACGCTTCCTTCGCCCGGCGCTTTGCGTTCGCTCCTAGGTAAGGGTTGGCTCAGTAGTTAGGGAGGAGAAGGTCTGTTGTGGCCGGTGTATGCCGCTGGTGCCAGCGCCGTCGCGCCGGAGCGCACGCGCGGGTGTTGGGGGTGTAGCTGTTGTGAAGGTAAGATTTTCTGAGGGCATAGCCGTAAAACAGTAGACTAGCTGAACAGTGCCTTAGAACTCATGAGGAATACAGCGTAGTCCAAGGGTATTTTTGCTTATTGCCCGGCGCGCGCGGGTCCTTTCCTCTGCGGGCCGTCATCCGGCTGGGCCACAGCCCCGCGTGGGCCGCGCGTCGCGCTGTTTTGGGCCAAGCCGAGGCGCATGGGCCGCGTGATTGAATTGTGTTTTCCAATTTTCAGTAAAATAGGAAGTGTTTATTCAATAAAGTTTTTAGCTGAACTTGGATAAATTATAGTAAATTGTGTAGTTGTCCAAAAATAGTGTAACCAATTTTGTTAGATTCACAAAATTACCATCTACTTGTTAGTACAGTTAGATATGACGATGATAGGGTCATAAATTCAAACTAAAGAGTTTAGTATTATGTAGATTAATATTTGTAGAAATATTTGTGGAAAATTGGTGATAGTTATAGATATGAAAATTTTACAGTAGGCTCACTAGGTTAGTAGGTACTTGCTGTAAATTTTGTAGCCCTAGGGTAGATTGATAAGTAGAGTAGCTATTATCCTTGCTTTATCGTATATAGCGTAAATCAGCATTAGGAGTAAGGATAGTTGTAGTTGCTATAATAATGAATGCCATACTTCACACTGTTATTGGTAACAATAGATAACTTAGAACTATGGTTGGTAGCAATAGCTTAGTAGTAAGCAGATGTACTTTTATTTTAAGAGTTGTTGTTGCTATATTACTAAGCATTGCATCATCATTTCATGCATGTAGATTACGAGCTGGTAGAATTCATGCCCGTCGACGAACAGGAGTACGACGAGGTCATTGAGGAGTATGAGGAGGAGATCCTCATGCAGGAGGGAGCCCTAGAGCCGTTTGGTGCTGACCTTACTGACCCGTCGCCTGCCCAAGGCAAGTCCCGGTGCATAACCCTTATTTCTTTGATCATTGAATATATATATATATATATATATATATATATATATATATATATATATATATATATATATATATATATATATATTATGTGCATTTAAGTTACAGACATTTTATGAAAACTACATGCATAAATATATATATCCATGAGTCCTACTAGTGTAGGTCGAGTAGATGCTATGCTCAGGATATCGGTAGCGTGAGTAACCTATCGTTGCTCGCAAATAGGTGATAAATATGATCACTCATGATAAAATGGTGGAAAGGAAAATGGTGATCGGGTAGGGATATGGTTTGGGTACTGGTGGGTGTAAGGGGTTGTGTCCTGCGGCCAATAGGGCATAGCTCGGTTACATTTTTTCCCTGTCTATGTCAATTAAGGACCGATCGTTGCATAAGGCATCGTGGGCAAGTCATAGATTTATTGTTCCGAGCACATACTTAGGTATGGGTGTAGAGAAGACTTGTTGCTCTCTTGTCATGGATCTGGCTCTTTTTAGACCGACTGATGGGAGGCGGGGATGGTGGAGGTCCTTGCACCGCACTGAGTCCGGGACTCAGGAGTTGGGGCTTGGAGTCCAAGTTTGGACGGGGACCTGGACACCCAGGACAGGAGGGCGATGGGTTAGTCCTGCTTGTGCCTGGGGTATAAGCAGGGCATGTGTTTTTGGGGCACCCAGCTAGGCACATTGATTCGTGAATCACCGGACGATCCGGTATGGCTTGTTTCGTGTCTAGCACCGTAGTAAGAACTGAAAGATGAAAGGTGATGAAATAGAACTGATTGCTCAACTCTTGCTTGAAAGTAGAATAGGTACTTATATAGACTAGATAGATGATAACTTAATACGGCTGATAATAATAACAAAAATAAGGACTCACTATTAGTATTGCTTTCTACTAAAAGAAAACTAGCAAACCATAAAGCTTATCATGTTCCTTGGAGTCGGGAAATTATTCTCACTAGTCGGATAAGTCTTGTGAGTATATTGTGTACTCAGAGTTTATTGACCCTTGTTGCAGGTGATGCATGAGAAGTACCCTTGTGTGGAGTATTCTTCTAGTGAGCTCAGACGGATCCTCGTTCTTATCGCTAGATGTTTACTTTAAATTACGCTGTTTATCATTCCATACTCTGACATTTGGTATTGTAATAATATACTTTTAAGAAACTCTAATGTATGAAATAGACCTATATTGTAACTCATTCTCATTATTATATCCTTGGGAAAAATGTGGATCTTTCGAGTTCTCCCTTGTGGTGTGCTCGACGGATACCGTCCGCTGTAGCTTGCTTTCGGGGTGCTTAGTGTCTGGCGGAAGACGAGCAACTCCGTAAGCGTGTTATTTTGGGCGGTTCTGCCATAGATGGTATCAGAGCCAATAATGGTTATGAGTTTCACGATTCTTTTTCAAAACTTAAAAATTTGACCAACAAAAGTTTTGCGAAAAGTAGGATGTGATTAAGTTAGTTAAATAAGTATAAGCCCTAGCAATATGGTCTATCTAGGATAGCGACACTGGTCTTATCTAATCAATTTTCTGTAGGTACACTAACTTACATTGCGTAAGAAATTGTCTAGCATACGGAAAGTGAGTATGCAAAGTGTCAAAAAATTTTGCGAATGCTGCTATATTCTGGCTTGAGTGAACGTATAGGACGATACATGCATCATGGTAATAGCATTTTGCTTAAACTAAAATCCCCCCTACACGTATAATTGGATTAGTAAAGTGATAGGATTAATGAAAAGAATGCTTTAATTAAATATGTTGCCATTTCTCCAATTCCTTGTTCTGATCGGGAAGGTTGTTCTAAATGAATGATTCCTATCTCTTACAGATGAATCTATGGTCTGGATATGGGAGCACCATGTGGCAGAACCTCCTAAGAAATCGGGCCCACGTGCACCTATCGTTTTCTCAATAGACCTCTGATAGCGTACACGAGTTCCCAACAACTTAATAGGTCTATCGGATGTCCTCAGGAAACCCGAATCATCCATGAATCTTTTCTGAACAGGATCCCAATCACAGACATTACAGATTACAACAGTTTTCAATATACATACCAGAGATTATAAAGCGGAAGATTTCAGTTTTAATATTACAAACCAGTTGTTTCAAACTTACATAACCATAAGTGTCATACAACCATAGTAGCGGGATAATATTACATTAACATTATTTATCATACAAACTAGTGCCTTGTCCAAAGGCCATTCATCATTCCTCATCGTCATCGACTTCAAACACTAACATGCAGCAAGGACCAAAACAAGCCTGCGCATGCGACTCACCTGCAACAAGGGTTAACAAACCCTGAGTACAAAAGTACTCAATAAGACTGACCCGACGTAAAAGGGGGTGAAAAACTCTAGAGATGCAGGTGTTGGGGCAAGATAAGGATGTAGCAAGATTCAAAAGTTCTTTGCCAAAAGCTTACTATTCTTGATCCTATTTTCAAGTTTTTACCCCTAAGTCTTCTTGGTTCATTATCTCAAACTAAGTGTTCATATCCCATGTTCCAAACCTTCTCATTCCATTCTTTTTCTCAAGTTTTAGTAATTCACCAGTCCTGCATTGCTTCTATAATGAAACGAGTCTCCATATCCGTGGAGCACCGGCAATTCGAATTGATTCAAGTCCCAGCTGGGGATTCCTTATCACACGACATATGTAGAACTTAATCTTGCATATATCAACCTCGCTACCGGATCCTCCTATACTAAGCCATCTCCACGCCACCCGAGAGTACAGCACACCTCCAATCCGCCCACATTCTAGCCACAAGGGTACACGCTACTCCCGCCATCTCTCCACTCCCAGTGCATGGGCATTCGTCTTAGTATCGGATTAGCCGAAGTAGGCTTATCGAAGTATGTGACCAGTACTACAAAGTGTCTCGTTCAGAAGATTCACAATGAGTGGCCTTTAAGCGACATAGTCGGCAACATTACCCAATATTCAAGATAAGTCACCCAACTAGTCTCTAGTTCATTCTACCTTCTTTCGTTCTTTGGCCAGGATGTCATCTTTGATTGTATCGAAACTTTTACTTTGAAAGCCTACCATAAAGCATACTAAGCATTCTACGCCTTTGTAAATGAAATCATCTTCAAGGATGGTAAACAATTAACAAGGTAGGCAATGCATCAAGTAGGTAACATTCAAAATAATCAACTTAATGCAATAGATAACATAGGTGATAAACTTTTCAAAGTAAACAAGGTAATGGTTTAATGCATAAACCGGGGCTTGCCTTCGTTGACGATCTCGGGTTCCGGATCAGTACCACAAATATCGAATCCCGAGACAACCGAGGATTCTTCCACAACTTGCTCAACTAGGATCGGTTCACTCTCGGATTCTACACAAAATAATAATATATGCTTCAACATGATGATAATGTAAACATGATGCTTTCATGGTACATGAAATATAATAACACCTTGAGTACAACTTTCCTTCACGGTACAGTTGCAAGCCAACAAAACCAACTTGTAATTCTACTATCAAGGACCACACAAGTGACTTGACCAAATTGATCTTAAAACCCTACTGGTCACAAAACATGACCAAAACAAGATCAAACCCTAAACTAACACTTAGGGTTTGCTTTTATCCATTTTTGAATTAAATTTGGAATTAAGCTAAAAATGAACTTGTTCCAAATGACCTCAAAATTTTATGCAAGCTTCCTCATGACAAATTAGTGTACCAAAACAAATTTCATAATTTTTGAAGTTATATAATGGCCTACAAAAATCATGGAAATTTCATTTATTAATTAATTGAGTAATTTTCATCACATTCAAAAAGTACTATAAATCAATATTTCATATTTTTCCTAAATAATATTCATCACAGAGAGGTCACACAAAAATTTTCATAATTTTTGGAGCTCTAAATAAATCTACACAAAAATAACAAAAACAGACACTATTCATCCATTTCTGAAAATAGAAAAATTCTATTTGAACTACACAGTCGCTGACATACGGGGCCCACTTGTCATCCCTAACCTTCGGCTTTGACCGTGACGACAACGGCGCTGACCGACGCTAACTCGCCGATGGTGAGTCTAACGGCGAAGGCAAAGGCACCACGGTGATCACTACAACAAGGCGCAATGATTGGTGGCACAACCGAGACCCTATGCGGCCAGAACCGAGCACTACACCGGCCATGGCGGACGCGGTGGCACGGCAGCGCTATGCCGGTGAAACAAGGTCGGTAGAGATCAAACAAAAGGCTTGGAAAGGATCAGCAGCTCACCCCGAACGTGTTGAAGCAAATAACGAGACCGGAGAAGCTACGGTAACGTGGGTCGATGGTGACAGCGGTCACGACAGAGCAGACTTCATCGGTGACGGAGTTCTGGCGACTGCAGTGGGCAAAACAACCAAGCAAGAACGGATTAAGCACTACAGCATCGAGATGAAGCTGTAGAGACAACAAGCAAGGACAACGGCTCACCGGATGACGCTGGCCGCGGTGAAACGGAGCTTCGGGTGAGGTCGCTGGCCGCGAGGAAGAAGGGTCACTAGCGGCGGTTCTTGGTGGACTCAGACAACCACAGTTGGTGGGATGGGTTCGCAAGGAGGAGACAGAGCTGGAACACTGCTTTGCCGAGACTGGCTTGCGCTGAGGAGGCGAGGGGAGCTCGCCGGAGCTGAGGCGGCGGCGTCGGGAAACAGAGGAGAGAAAGAAAAGCAGACGACGGCGTCGGAGCTTTATAGTACGGCCAAGAGAGCGAGGGAACGACACGCAGCGAGCATCTCGTGCTAGCACGAAGCCGAGGGCGGCCACGGGCGTGTCTGGAAGGCCGGAGAAAGGACACCGGCGGTGGGGCGGTGGTTGTGCACTGTTCACCAGAATTACAGAATTGCCATCCGTTTTAAAATTCAAATTACTCCCAAATTTGTATAACAACTCAAAAATCTCCAAAAATAAAAGTTGTTCAAAATCAAAAGTTCTACAACTTTGCTTAAATGAACATTTTCAAATTCTGCCTCCATTTTGAAATTTGAATTTGGGGTGCATTTGAGCATTTGAATCATTTCAAAATTACTCCAAATTTTATATGTAAACTTTAAAAACTTTGAATACCAAAGTTGATCCTTATAAAATAAGCTTCAACTTTGCTTTTTGTCACACCCCCAAATTCCAAATGGATTTTGAAATAGACAGAAGGGGCCAAAAGGACTTTCATGGTTTGAATTTGAATTCAAATTTGATTTGTTTTCCTCTTTACTTAACTTTGATTTTTGACCAGTAACATGGCCCATTAGGGTTATTTGAGTCAATTGACATATGGTCTCACATGATCACATGAAATTTGACCCTTGTGGTCATGATCTTTATTTAAAGTTTTGGATCACATTACATCACATAAAATAACAACTTATGAAATAAAGCTTATTTAGTGAATGCATTCAAAATTTTCTACTTTATGAATGCTTTGCAATGCATATGATGACATGTCAAGTTTTAGTGCTAGGTCAAAACACCAGAGGTGTTACAACCCTTCCCCCTTAAAGAAATCTCGTCCCGAGATTTAAAACCTAAGGCTAAGTAATGGAAAAGAAAATGTGTCAATCTAACACGTCATAACTTTGTTCAAAAAGCTAGTGAGGGGTTTTCCATTCTTTTGACAAAAGAGACAAGTTACAACATAGACAAGGTATTGCAACTAAATAGAAGCGAAGAAGTCAGGAAAGTTTTCTTCTAAGTAATCCTCGGACTCCCAAGTAGCTTCATCTTCAGTGTGTTGATTCCATTGTACTTTGTAGAACTTGATTGTACGTCTTCGAGTGACTCGATCTTTCTGATCTAAGACTCTAATGGGGTACTCGGCATAAGTCAAATTAGGTTCTAGTTCTACATCACCAAAGTTGATCACTTGGTCAGGTACTTGAAGACACTTCTTTAACTGGGATACATGGAAGATATCATGCACAGCTGACATGTGATCTGGTAGCTTGACGCGATAGGCGACCGGTCCACACCGTTGTTGGATTTGAAAAGGACCGACATAATGGGGCACCAACTTTCCCCGAATCCCAAAACGATGAACTCCTTTCATCGGTGATACCTTGAGGTAGACATGATCTCCCACTTTGAATTCTAGCGGTCATCTCCTCTTATCAGCATAGCTTTTCTATCGGGATTGAGCTATCTTCATATTAGCTTGTATGAGTTTAACTTTCTGTTCAGCTTCCTTGACCACATCCAGCCCAAAGAACCAACGTTCTCCAGCTTCTGACCAATTTAAAGGTGTCTGGCATCTACGGCCATACAATGCTTCGAATGGTGCCATTTTAATGCTCTCTTGATAGCTATTGTTATATGAGAATTCAGCTAAGGGAAGGCATTCATCCCATTTAGCACCATAAGAAAGGACACATGCTCTCAACATATCTTCAAGAATTTGATTTACCCTTTCAGTCTGTCCATCTGTTTGCGGATGATAAGTAGAACTGCGGATAAGTTTGGTTCCCAAAGACTCATGTAGACTTTTCCAAAACTTAGATACGAACAATGACCCTCTGTCAGAGACAATGGTCTTGGGTGCCCCATGCAGACTGAAGATTCTATCAAGATAAAGCTTTACATACTGTTCCGCTCGATATTTATCTCTAACTGGTAAGAAATGAGCTATCTTGGTTAGGCGATCAACAATAACCCATATTGAATTGTAGCCTGTAGATGTCCTAGGCAATCCCACGATGAAATCCATACAGATATCTTCCCACTTCCAAGATGAAACTGGCAATGAATGTAATGGACCTGCAGTCTTCATGTGAACCGCTTTGACTCTCTGACAAGTATCACATTTGGCCACATATTGAGCTATTTCTATTTTCATTTTGGTCCACCAATATCTCTTTCTCAGATCATGATACATTTTGTTGCTACCTGGATGAATGGAGTATCTTGTAGAATGAGCTTCATCAAGAATCTGCTTTCATAGCTCCAGACTTTTGGGTACTACCAATCTATCTTTGAACCATACGACATCGGATTCATCAATATTGAAACATGTTGGTTTTCTAGATCTGACTTTATCCTTGATATGGGCTATACCCTTACTTTTCCATTGAGCAGCAATGATCTGATCTTTGATAGTGGACTCAACTGCAATATTAGACAGGGAACCTGGTTCTATGATTTGTAAATTCAGATGCTCCATCTCTTGACACAATGTTCGTTGCATAGGTTTCACAGTCAGACAATGGCAATGACTCTTGCGACTCAGGGCATCGGCAACCACATTAGCCTTGCCCAGATGATAATGCACTTCTAAGTCATAATCTTTGATAAGTTCTAACCATCTTCTTTGCCTCATATTCAACTCTGACTGAGTGAAGATATACTTCAAACTTTTGTGATCCGTATAGATATGACAGATATTGCCCAATAAATAATGTCACCAAACCTTGAGTGCATGAACAACAGCGGCTAATTCAAGATCATGGGTGGGATAATGTTCTTCATGCTTCTTGAGTTGTCTGGAAGCATACGCTATGACTCTGCCTTCTTGCATAAGAACACAGCCAATACCAATTCCAGATGCATCATAATAGATATCAAACGGCCTCTTGATATTAGGTTGTGCTAATACTGGTGTAGTTGTCATCAACTTCTTTAATGTTTGAAAGGCCTTCTCACATTCTATTGACCATACAAACTTAGTTTGATTTTTCAGCAGTTCAGTAATCGGCTTCGCAATTCTGGAGAAGTCAGGAATGAACCGACGATAATAACCTGCCAACCCTAGAAAACTACGAACTTGATGAATAGTGGTAGGTGCTCTCCAGTTAAGGACTTCTTCTACCTTACTCGGATCAATAGCTATACCTTCAGCAGATAACACATGACCTAGAAATTGTATTTCCTCTAACCATAATGCACATTTACTGAATTTGGCATACAATTTGTGGTCTCTTAATCATTGTAGAACAATGCGGAGATGTTCCGCATGTTCCTCTTTGCTCTTAGAATAGATAAGAATGTCATCAATGAACACCACTACAAACTTATCCAACTCGGGCATGAAAATTGAGTTCATCAGGTACATGAAATGAGCCGGGGCATTAGTTAGTCCAAAAGACATGACTAAATACTCATATAGACCATATCGGGTAGTAAACGCTGTCTTCGGCACATCTTCCCGTTTAATCTTAATCTGGTGATAGCCTGATCTCAAGTCTATCTTCGAGAACACCTTAGCTCCCGCAAGTTGATCAAAAAGCAAATCAATTCGGGGTAAGGGGTATTTGTTCTTTATGGTGACTTCATTTAACAGCCGATAGTCAATACATAACCTTAAGGTTTGGTCCTTTTTCTTCACGAAGATAGCAGGGCATCCCCAAGGTGATGAACTAGGTTGAATGAAACCCTTGTCTAACAACTCTTATAGTTGGATTTTTAATTCTGCTAGTTCTTTGGGTGGCATCCTATATGCTCTTCTGGACACAAGTGTCGTTCCTGGTTTCAGATCAATTCTAAACTCCACATCTCGGTCTGGTGGCAGACCATGCAGATCATCGGGAAAGACATCCGTAAATTCACATACCACCGAAATTTTCTTGGCTTCTTCAACAGTAGTTGCACAGACTGTTCCAACCGTACTCTTAGGAAAGGGAAGTTGGATGAGAAGTTGGGTTTTGCTGTCAGGTACATTTACCCTTATGGTTCTACACATGACATCTATGATAGCCCCATGTTGAGTTAACCAGTTCATACCAAGGATCACATCTATATCTTGATCCTTTAATATCAGCATATTGGTAGGGAACTCATAACCTCCTAAATCAATAGGTACATGCTAAACTACCTCCCTTGTACAGATTCATCTCCTGGGCGACTGTATATGATATGGTTCCTTTGTTTCCCCAATAGTTATCCCATGCTTCACAACAAATGTACGATTGATGAATGTATGGGATGCACCAGAATCAAATAAGGTAATTGCAGGATGCTTAGCAATGGGAAACATACCAATCATTATCGGTTCTCCTTTTGGAATAGATTCCACCTGAGTATAGAAGACCCTTCCAGTTTTCTTCTCAGCCTGACCCTTGTACTGATTCTGAGCTTGAGTAACATGGGCTTTAGGTGCATTAGGATCACTCTTCCTGGGGTACGGACATTCTCAGGAAAAGTGTCTGGGTTTACCACAATTATAACATGGATAATTGTGATTCTGGGGAGTAGCAGTGCGGTTTGCATTATTTGTATTCTTTTGCTACTGCGGTGCTTGATGAGGATAAGGCGTATTAGTTGCAGGGCGAATAAAGATTTGTTGCCTGCTTTGGCTTTGTTGTGGGCAGAATGGCGCACGACCATGATTCTAAGGATGGTAGACTATCTTTTGACGCTTTCCACTCGACGATCTAGAAGCAGATACTCTCTTTTTCTTCGTCTCCTTGTGTCGGCGGTAATTCTCCTCTGAAGCGATAGCAATGTTGACTGTCTCATGATAAGTTGTGTTGCCACAAGTTGCCATCATGGTCTGAAGTTTGGTGTTCAGGCCTCTAAGGAAATGATTCTTCTTCTTCCTGTCAGTATTCACATACTCTATAGCATACTATGACAGGTGATTGAAGCGCCCAACATAGTGCATCACCGGGTGCTCCCCTTGCTTAAGAGCCAAAAACTCTTCTAACTTTATGGTCATCACACCATCTAGAATATAGTGTGCCCTAAAGGCATCCTTAAACTCCATCCAGGTGATTTGGTGACCAACGGGCTGTACTGCTACCAAATTTGCCCACCAGGCACCAGTAGCTCCTCAGAGTTGATGTGCCGCAAACCTTGGTTTCTGAATCTCGGTACAGTGAATCAGCTCAAACTTTTGCTCTATTGTCCTAAGCCAATCGTCAGCTTCTAAAGGCTCTTCTGCCTTAGAGAACATAGGCGGACGTGTGTCAGTAAAATCAATATAGGTTGACTCATCATTTCCATTATTACGGCGGCCACGATTAGGGTGTGGTGCCTGTTGGTTCTGAGCCAATTCTCTTAACAACCTAGCATTCTCTGCCGTTGCTTTGACGAGTGCGGCTATGTCATCCGCCATAGTCGGAGGCATTGGTGGAGGATTTGGAATATCATCATTATCATGCAAGGTACTTGCACCAGCTCGGGTGATAGGATGAGGCATCTGTTAGAGAAACATGTTTATTTACATTATTATTTATTGAAAGCAGTTAAAAGGTTTCATGCTACAAATGGTTACTTATTTATATTACATGTCTTGTATCCCACAAGACAACCCTGGTTTACTAGAAAAGCAGTAAAGGAACTATTACTACTCCAAGCTCTCAGTCATCGGCGTTTGTGTCCATACCGGACGAAACCTCATCTTCATCTGAGAAGTACTCTAATTCCTCAGGGTCCTCCTCCTCTTATTCATCGTGGATTTCTCCTGGATCTACAATCATTTCTTCATCTATAACTTCACCATCCCCATGAGGAGGATGAAGTTGAGCATACAACATGTGAACATTCTCATGAAGAATGGCATTGTCTATCTCCAGGTCTTCTACATAGAACTCCAACTCATGGATGCGTTCGTTGGCCGCATCCTCTCGTGTCCAGGCTTCATTCCGCAACTCGGTATTCTTGGTGATGTCCCTTCGCATTTCCACCAGCTTCTCTTGATCTTTGGCATGAGCTCAATGAAGAGTGTTGAGCTCCATGGTAAGGTTCTCGATGTTGGTGGGATTGCTTGAAGATCCTTCATCTCCTAATGTAACAGAACCAACCAAATTATAAGAACGTAAGTACAAAAACAATCACTGAAGTGATTAAACTCCTATACTTAAGCTCCCATAATCCCGGTAGTCTAGAAATCATGAAGGACTTCAAACAACTCCCGACATACAAACCAAGACTGTAGTGATTCAACACAAAACATCATTCATTACAACATTTCACAAGTGGCATCCGGATTACATCCATCAGAGTTCAAATAAAATATTACAAACCAAGTTCAAATTTGCGGAAGCAACATAGTTTAGTACATAACTTCATAGTTTCAAATACATTGCCAGATCTTAGTCATGTCCCACCAAAAGCATCTTTAGGTACGAGAACTAGAAGAGACCGCGCCCAACGGTCTAGTCTTCATCCCCAGCCGGGAGAAGGCAATACTTGCAGCAACCAAAGTAGAACTGGTCATCTGCAATAGGTGGGAGATAAACCCTAAGTACGAGAAGGTACTTAGCTAGACTTACCCGTCAAAACCAGAAATAAAGGACACCAAGGGTCATGCAAGGCTTATGAGGTGGGCTAGCTTGACACAGTTGCATAAAAGAGCTTATGAATATAGTGACCAATTTAAACTTAGCATCAAGTTTATCATCATTTACCTATCCACTAGATTAGCACCTGTACTAGAGCACTCACTTATTAGGAGCAAACAATATTAACCATAGCAGGTATAATAAGGCTGTCATCATCATACCATCATTCCTGAACCATTATGTTATTTAGTGCATCTACTTTGGAGATAAGCCCGTCAAGTTCTCACTAACCGGTGAGAGACGGTGACTCGAATCAAATTACAACTCAGCTGAGGGGGTATTCCTAACTCTCACCCTGGCATACTTTGCAAGGGTAGCCGTGGGTCACCTTTGGTACAACTCAGGAACCAAATTCGTGGGTTCGATCAGTGCCAGCACTCTTAGGGATTACCCTTCTGCCAGGACGATCAGGACTTTTAAATCACCTACCCCTTAGACTCATGCCTATGGCTCCCTTCCGAGGCGTACTTTATACTTATCGACTCCCAGCCTGAGTTGAGCTACTCGGCTTCGTGGTCAGTCTCTAGACCCGACCAACTAAGAGAGAGGCATGCGTTCAACATGAACAGGAAAGGCTCCAAGATTCGGTCCTTAAGCGACACAGACGGAGTCACTACAAACCGGCAAGCCTCCGCCCAGTCTTCAATTCAAATTAAGACAGGTTCTTTTCCACGATAGCAAATATTGCCAACCGTGCCATATGTATATCCCTATAGCTCGCAGGTGACAGGAAATCACCTGACTTCTACCGCATTTAAGCAGGGCTAAGCACTACATGAGCCTGAGCTACATAGGATTCAAGGTATCAATATCTAGACAAGGATTGGATAACCAATGCAGCAAGTGTTTGCATCCAACACCTAAACTTAATGCAACAATATATATGTAACAATAATACTTTAATTGCATTTCAGAAGTTAAGAGGCTTAATATGCTCCGGGGCTTGCCTTTCACAAAGTTGCATGGACGGTGATCCGGGCACTCAACGACGACCTCGTCTGGCACTTCTCCCGAGGGCTGCACCTCCTGAACCTCCGGTGTTGGCTGCTGCTGCTCTCCGCTCGGTTCCTCGAATTCTAGCAGTGTCACTCCTTCTGGTACACCTATTGCATGTAGATGTACAAGATAAATATCATGGATGCATAAGGAATGACATGATGCTCATGATGAATGGATAACAGTAAGTATTTAACGAAAACATCACTGGACACTCGTTTACCGATTAAGAATAGCTCTATTCAAATCACTTTAAAACATGTATCTAACTTACTCGAAGAACAAGATCAACTTACCTAACTTGCATAACCTAAGATAAAGATGCTCATCTTCAGTTAAAGGCCTAACACCTAGGAACATTACCACAAGCTTAGGAATAATAAAGGCATACTTAAATCAATAGTTAAGGTTTCATATGCAAACGAGCAGTTCCTTAATTCAATCACAACAAGAGTTCTACAAATTCAAATGACTTGCAAGAGGACATTCTGGAAAGCTTATGAAATTCTCTACAAATCATTTGTAAACATCAAAGCATGATTCTTACGTTAACCAAATCGAATTAAAGTAAACATAGAATCTGTCCAGAAATGACAGCTTTACTAAATTAAATATTTAGTGATGATGCAAAAGCATAATTGGACCAAACCAAGTTTACCAACTTGTTGTGCATACCAGAGGAACATCAGAAAGTATAGTGCCAACTTCTAAATAAATTATTTAATGTCCTTTTCTAATTTATTTAGTTAATTAGGTGATTAAAGCAACATATAGTAAAACTGTACAAAAAAAATCTACAAAAATTACAATAGCTACCTCCTGCTTCACATAGACTACCATAAAAAATTCAAAGCAATTGGATAAGCAGAACTTGCTATATCAAAAATAACAGATGGCAGGTCTATTTCTAGCATAATTAGGAAAACCTATTGAAAAGTGTCGAGCAACAGATTTCACATTTTTCCTAGTATCATTCTAGCATAAGAATAGCACTCACCAAATTTTACCTTTACTAGATCTATAGAAAAATTATGAAAATTCACACAAGATCCATCCATGCAAACAAGAGAATTACCTAACTCCTACATACAGTGTCCAAAGTGTATGAAAAATTAACTACAAGCTATTCATGATATGAGCAGTACACCATAAAAATTTCATGCCATTTGGAGCTACACAGAAAAAGATATAATTACCCCTATTTCCCACATGATTAAAAGAGATAATTAGCAACTCCATTTTTCATAACAGAACATGCTGCTGACAAGCGGGCCCCGCTAGAAAGAGAGAAAACAGGGGAGGGAAGAAGAGCGACGGCGGTAGCTCGCCGCCGGTGGCAGCTCCGGCGAGGCCATGGGTACCAGTGTGTTCACCTCACCCGTGCGCACCTAGGGGTACCATTAATTGCTGCAATTGCGGTGGCTAGGGGGAATGGCGACGGCCATGGCGGTGCACGGCCGCGAGTTGGCCAGCTTCGGCGAGCCGACGACATCACGGCCCTAATGGTCTACCCTACGAGCATCAGCATCACTAACTGGACCTCAAGCAAGGGAAAGAGGGGGCAATAAGAGGCTCGAGTCGCACAGCCATGTGCGAGCTCGGCCGGCGGCGGACAGGGCGACCCGGTGGAGCCACCTTCACGGTGAGGCCTACCTGAGGCGAGGATGAGGTTTCGGTGAGGTCAAGGACGTGGAGGGGCTCACGGTGGTGCTGTGGTTCAGGGGAATCGGACAATGGCGCTCGGTGAGGGTGATTTGGCTCGGCGGTGGCCACGGTCTTCCTGGTCACCGCGCTCGCGTGGAAGAGGACGACAGAGAGGGAAATGGCGAGAGGAAGAGGGAGTGAGCGAGGCGTTGGCTTGGCTTTCACCTGGGAGCACGGGCGCACGACGTGGAGGTAGTAACAGCAAATTTGTAGAGCTACAGTAGTACTACAACATTGTCAATTGGGGCTTGGACTAATTCGGTCTGGATTGGGAGATACAAGGTCGCAAAGAGGGGCTCATAAAACTGTAAGTCAGGACTTGACTGAAAAAATTTTCTAAGTCTGAAATCAGCAGGGAAACCTGACCTGTGGGCCCTGTTTGAGCATGTTCTAGCCATTTTCATGAGATGGTCATATTGAGACTTTTGTTCCTTGATAAATTGGCTACAACTTTGGTAAAGGGTGCACATCCATACAAGGTCTCTAGGTTAGACTTTTTAATCAGTCAAACAGAGTCACTCTATAGGTCATCCTAAAGTCAAACCTCCACCTAGAGGGCAATTTAGTCATTTTGATCCACATGAACAATGTCCCATCAATTACCCTAAGTGTAGTTAAGGTGTATTAGACCATAATTAACTACTCTACACAAGTGCTACACCAACTTCTAAGTATCACATGTGATAAAACAACAAAACACTCAAATTACCCTAATGTTGCAAATCCATGTTTCACATGTTTCATGACTTTGTTGCAATTTTAAACTTGTCATATTACACTACCATGTTGCCATGTTTCAAGGTATGAGAAACTCATGTTGCATTCACATGTTGCACTAACTGCCATTCACAAGCAATCAAGTATGAAACAAACATAATTGAGAATGTTGCATATACATGTTTCAGTAACAATGGCATGATGAGATAGATGATGCACATGTTTATGAAATGAAATGCAATTTTGTGGGAGCCAAACACCTAGGGTGTTACAGCCCTCCCCCCTTAGAAAAATCTCGTCCCAAGATTTGGAAAGCGTACCATTTAGTATAGAAAGTCGGATGATTTTCCTTTAGATAATCTTCCCGCTCCCATGTTGCATCCCGATCACTATGATTACTCCAAACTACCTTGTATAACTTAACTACTCGCCTACGAGTCACCCTTTCTTGAGTATCCAGAACTCGCATGGGCTTCTCCTCATAAGAAAGATCATATTTCAATTTGATTCTCCTCATTGCTACTCTTTCCTCAGGAATACAGAGACACTTCTTCAGCTGAGACACATGGAATACCGGGAATATAGCTCCCATTTCACATGGTAGATTGAGTTTATAGGCTACTCTTCCACTTTTCTTGATAATTCGGTAAGGTCCAACATATCAAGGCTCAAGCTTCCTTTTGGTTCCAAAACGTTTTACTCCTCTCATAGGGGATACCTTCAGATAAACATGGTCACCTACTTCAAACTCAATAGGTTTTCTTCTCTTATCAGCATAGCTCTTTTGTCTAGCCTAGGCGGCAGTCATATTCTTCAGTATAGTTCATACTTGCTCTTTGGCTTCTTTTACAAAATCAATACCAGAGCCAATAATGGTTATGAGTTTCACGATTCTTTTTCAAAACTTAAAAATTTGACCAACAAAAGTTTTGCGAAAAGTAGGATGCGATTAAGTTAGTTAAATAAGTATAAGCCCTAGCAATATAGTCTATCTAGGATAGCGGCACTGGTCTTATCTAATCAATTTTCTGTAGGTACACTAACTTACATTGCGTAAGAAATCGTCTAGCATACGGAAAGTGAGTATGCGAAGTGTCAAAAATTTTTGCGAATGCCACTATATTCTGGCTTGAGTGAACGTACAGGACGATACATGCATCATGGTAATAGCATTTTGCTTAAACTAAAATCCCCCCTACACGTATAATTGGATTAGTAAAGTGATAGGATTAATGAAAAGAATGCTTTAATTAAATATGTTGCCATTTCTCCAATTCCTTGTTCTGATCGGGAAGGTTGTTCTAAACGAATGATTCCTATCTCTTACAGATGAATCTATGGTCTGGATACGGGAGCACCATGTGGCAGAACCTCCTAAGAAATCAGGCCCACGTGCACCTATCGTTGTCTCAACAGACCTCTGATAGCGTACACGAGTTCCCAACAACTTAACAGGTCTGTCGGGTGTCCTCGAGAAACCCAAATCATTCACGAATCTTTTCTGAACAGGATCCCAATCATAGACATTGCAGATTACAACAGTTTTCAATATACATACCATAGATTATAAAGAGGAAGATTTAAGTTTTAATATTACAAACCAGTTGTTTCAAACTTACATAACCATAAGTGTCATACAACCATAGTAGCAGGATAATATTACATTAACATTATTTATCATACAAACTAGTGCCTTGTCCAAAGGCCATTCATCATTCCTCATTGTCATCGACTTCAAACACTAACATGCAGCAAGGACCAAAACAAGCCTACAAATGCGACTCACCTGCAACAAGGGTTAACAAACCCTGAGTACAAAAGTACTCAACAAGACTGACCCGATGTAAAAGGGGGTGAAAAACTCTAGAGATGCAGGTGTTGGGGCAAGATAAGGATGTAACAAGATTCAAAAGTTCTTTGCTAAAAGCTTACTATTCTTGATCCTATTTTCAAGTTTTTACCCCTAAGTCTTCTTGGTTCATTATCTCAAACTAAGTGTTCATATCCCATGTTCCAAACCTTCTCATTCCATTCTTTTTCTCAAGTTTTAGTAATTCACCAGTCCTGCATTGCTTCTGTAATGAAACGAGTCTCCATATCCGTGGAGCACCGGCAATTCGAATTGATTCAAGTCCTAGCTGGGGATTCCTTATCACACGACATATGTAGAACTTAATCTTGCATATATCAACCTCGCTACCGGATCCTCCTATACTAAGCCATCTCCACGCCACCCGAGAGTACAGCACACCTCCAATCCAGCCACATTCCAGCCATGAGGGTACACGCTACTCCCACCATCTCTCACTCCCAGTGCATGGGCATTCGTCTTAGTATCGGATTAGCCGAAGTTGGCTTACCAGAGTATGTGACTAGTACTACAAAGTGTCTCGTTTAGAAGATTCACAATGAGTGGCCTTTAAGCGACATAGTCGGCAACATTACCCAATATTCAAGATAAGTCACCTGACTAGTCTCTAGTTCATTCTACCTTCTTTCTTTCTTTGGCCGGGATGTCATCTTTGATTGTATCGAAACTTTTACTTTGAAAGCATACTAAGCATTCTACGCCTTTGTAAATGAAATCATCTTCAAGGATGGTAAACAATTAACAAGGTAGGCAATGCATCAAGTAGGTAACATTCAAAATAATCAACTTAATGCAATAGATAACATAGGTGATAAACTTTTCAAAGTAAACAAGGTAATGGTTTAATGCATAAACCGGGGCTTGCCTTCGTTGACGATCTCGGGTTTCGGTTCAGTACCACAAATATCGAATCCCGAGACAACCGGGGATTCTTCCACAACTTGCTCAACTAGGATCGGTTCACTCTCGGATTCTACATGAAATAATAATATATGCTTCAACATGATGATAATGTAAACATGATGCTTTCATGGTACATGAAATATAATAACACCTTGAGTACAACTTTCCTTCACGGTACAGTTGCAAGCCAACAAAACCAACTTGCAATTCTACTATCTAGGACGACACAAGTGACTTGACCAAATTGATCTTGAAACCCTACCGGTCATAAAACATGACCAAAACAAGATCAAACCCTAAACTAACACTTAGGGTTTGCTTTTATCCATTTTTGAATTAAATTTGGAATTAAGCTAAAAATGAACTTGTTCCAAATGACCTCAAAATTTTATGCAAGCTTCCTCATGACAAATTAGTGTACCAAAACAAATTTCATAATTTTTGAAGTTATACAATGGCCTACAAAAATCATGGAAATTTCATTTATTAATTAATTGAGTAATTTTCATCACATTCAAAAAGTACTGTAAATCAATATTTCATATTTTTCCTAAATAATATTCATCACAGAGAGGTCACACAAAAATTTTCATAATTTTTGGAGCTCTAAATAAATCTACACAAAAATAACAAAAATAGACACTATTCATCCATTTCTAAAAATAGAAAAATTCCATTTGAACTACACAGTCGCTGACATACGGGACCCACTTGTCATCCCTAACCTTCGGCTTTGACCGTGACGATGACGGCGCTGACCAACGCTAACTCGCCGACGGTGAGTCTAACGGCGAAGGCAAAGGCACCACGGTGATCACTACAACAAGGCGCAATGATTGGTGGCACAACCGAGACCCTATGCGGCCAGAACCGAGCACTACACCGGCCATGGCGGATGCGGTGGCACAGCAGCGCTACGCCGGCGAAACAAGGTCGGTAGAGATCAAACAAAAGGCTTAGAAAGGATCAGCAGCTCACCCCGAACATGTTGAAGCAAAGAACGAGACCGGAGAAGCTACGGTAACGCGGGTCGACGGTGACAGCGGTCACGGTAGAGCAGACTTCGTCGGCGACGGAGTTCCGACAACTGTAGTGGGCAAAACGACCAAGCAAGAATGGATTAAGCACCACAGCATCGAGACGAAGCTGTAGAGACAACAAGCAAGGACAACGGCTCACCGGATGACGCTGGCCGTAATGAAACGGAGCTTCGGGTGAGGTCGCCGGCCGCGAGGAAGAAGGGTCACTAGCGGCGGTTCTTGGTGGACTCAGTAAACCATAGTTGGTGGGATGGGTTCGCAAGGAGGAGACGGAGCTAGAACACTGCTTTGCCAAGACTGGCTTGCGCTGAGGAGGCGAGGGGAGCTCACCGGAGCTGAGGCGGCGGCGTCGGGAAACAGAGGAGAGAAAGAAAAGCAGACGACGGCGTCGGAGCTTTATAGCACGGCCAAGAGAGCGAGGGAACAACACGCAGTAAGCATCCCGTGCCAGCGCAAAG
Organism: Miscanthus floridulus; assembly: GCF_019320115.1. Classification (NCBI taxonomy): domain Eukaryota; kingdom Viridiplantae; phylum Streptophyta; class Magnoliopsida; order Poales; family Poaceae; genus Miscanthus; species Miscanthus floridulus. The sequence continues at coordinate 159,470,802 of NC_089580.1, forward strand.
CCGAGGGCGGCCACGGGCGCGTCTGGAAGGCCGGAGAAAGGACGCCGGTGGTGGGGCGGTGGTCGTGCACTGTTCACCAGAATTATAGAATTGCCATCCGTTTTAAAATTCAAATTACTCCCAAATTTGTATAACAACTCAAAAATCTCCAAAAATAAAAGTTGTTCAAAATCAAAAGTTCTACAACTTTTCTTCAATGAACATTTTCAAATTCTGCCTCCATTTTGAAATTTGAATTTGGGTGTATTTGAGCATTTGAATCATTTCAAAATTACTCCAAATTTTATATGTAAACTTTAAAAACTTTGAATACCAAAGTTGATCCTTATAAAATAAGCTTCAACTTTGCTTTTTGTCAGACCCCCAAATTCCAAATGGATTTTGAAATAGACAGAAGGGGCAAAAAGGACTTTCATGGTTTGAATTTGAATTCAAATTTGATTTGTTTTCCTCTTTACTTAACTTTGATTTTTGACCAGTAACATGGCCCATTAGGGTTATTTGAGTCAATTGACACATGGTCTCACATGATCACATGAAATTTGACCCTTGTGGTCATGATCTTTATTTAAAGTTTTGGATCACATTACATCACATAAAATAACAACTTATGAAATAAAGCTTATTTAGTGAATGCATTCAAAATTTTCTACTTTATGAATGCTTTGCAATGCATATGATGACATGTCAAGTTTTAGTGCTAGGTCAAAACACCAGAGGTGTTACACACCAGTGCTAGGGCAGCTCACGGTCTTGATGAGGGCCAAGGCGAGAGTGGCCAGGCCCATGAGCACAATGGGGAGAGCCATGGGGCTCCACTTCTGGCTCCTCCTCCTCCGCCACCGCCGCCTCCGATGACCCACGCAGAGATGATGGCGGAGCTATTAGCTGCTCGCCGAGAGATAGCTCATGCCATGGAGATCATGGCACAAGCTATCACGGGCTTCGCCCGTGGAGGCCACGGGGGCAATGGTGGGAACGGGGGTGTGAAAGGTCCTAATGGCTAGAGGGGGTGAATAGCCTATTAAAAATTTCTACAACAACACTTAACAAACCGGTTAGACAATTATGAGGTGAAGCAAGTGTTACGCTAGCCTACTAAAATAGCAAGCCACCTACCACAATTCTAGTTTATATAGTTTCTATCCACACAATAGCTATGGCACTACACCAAGTTAGTGTGCTCTCAAAAGCTAACTAAAGAGCCACACTAACCAAACTAACAAGCTCTCACAACTAGCTATACTAAAGAGCTTGACAACTAGTTTACGGTAATGTAATGAGAGTGAGCAAGAAGGTTATACCACTATGTCGAGGAAGGAGCCAATCAATCACAAGAATGAATAATAATGAAGACCAATCACCTCGGAATCAAATGATAAACACAATGATTTTTTACTGAGGTTCACTTGCTTACCGGCAAGCTAGTCCTCATTATGGGGATTCACACACTTAGAGGTTCACGAGCTAATTGGCATCACACGCCAAACCCTCAATAGGGTGCCGCACAACCAACACAAGATGAGGATCACACAAGCCACGAGCAATCCACTAGAGTACCTTTTGGCTCTCCGCCGGGGAAAGGTCAAGAACCCCTCACAAACACCATGATCGGAGCCGGAGACAATCACCACCCTCCGCTCGACGATCCTCACTGCTCCAAGCCGTCTAGGTGGTGGCAACCACCAAGAGTAACAAGCGAATCCCGCAGCGAAACACGAACACCAAGTGCCTCTAGATGCAAACACTCAAGCAATGCACTTGGACTCTCCCAATCTCACAAAGATGATGAATCAATGATGGAGATGAGTAGGAGGGCTTTGGCTAAGCTCACAAGGTTGCTATGTCAATGCAAATGGCCAAGAGTATGAGCTTGAGCCGGCTATGGGGCTTAAATAGAAGCCCCCATGAAATAGAGCCATTGTATCCCTTCACTGGGCACATCATGGGGTGACTGGACGCTCCGGTCGGATCGACCGGATACTGGCCCTCAGCGTCTGGTCACGTGATACAAGCCACATGTCTCCTCTCTTTAATCACTGAACGCCCGATCTCAACGGTCATATGACGACCGGACGCTGCAGCACAAAGTGACCGGGCGCTGAACCCCAGTGTCCGGTCGTATCCAGTAAGGTTCTAGAAACGAATTTCTTCGACCGGACGTGTCCGGTCATGCTTGACCAGACACAGCCAGCGTTTGGTCACACGATGACTTTCTTCTACGCTGTCTGACAACACGACATGACGTAGCCTTCTAGTGTCTGGTCATGAGCAACCCAACGTTCGGTCAGTTGACCGACGCCAGCGTCCATGCTGCTACAATGGACCGAACGCGCCAGTCCCTCTGAGACCAGCGTCCAGTCACCTTGTGACCAGCGAGACTAACTCCTTTTCACCTCTAACTTCTTCACCCTTGCTCAAATGTACCAACCACCAAGTGTATCACCTTGTGCACATGTGTTAGCATATTTTCACAAACATTTTCAAGGGTGTTTGCATTCCACTAGATCCTAAATGCATATGCAATGAGTTAGAGCATCTAGTGGCACTTTGACAACCACATTTCGATACGAGTTTCACCCCTCTTAATAGTACGGTTATCAAACCTAAATGTGATCACACTCTCTAAGTGTCTTGATCACCAAAAAAAATAGCTCCTACCATTTATACCTTTGCCTTGAGCCTTTTGTTTTTCTCTTTCTTCTTTTCAAGTCCAAGCACTTGATCATCACCGTGGCATCACCATCATCATGTCATGATCTTCAATTGCTTTGCCACTTGGAATGTGCTACCTATGTCATGGTCACTTGATAAACTAGGTTAGCACTTAGGGTTCCATCAATTCACCAAAACCAAACTAGAGCTTTCAATCTCCCCCTTTTTGGTAATTGATGACAACCCTTTCACAAAGATATGAATGAAATTTAATTGAATCTATGTTGCTTGTCCAAGCATATTTACTATGTGTAAAAGGATATGGACAAGTTTCATGAACTTCATATGGTAGCAATTGCTCCCCCTACATATGTGCTAAGAGTTTGGATTGTAGCTTGCACATATGCTTAGATAGAAATATTGGAGACAATGTCTACCAAATGATGCTAAGGTGTAAAAGATGGACCTTTGAAGCGTGATATCAATCGAAGTGCACCATTATACCATCCATAGCACCATGGTTAGCTTGATACCACATGGAAATACTTGGAAATAAAATCATGAGATATCATATGCATGCTAGTTTTTCATTTTATCATTCAAACCTACAACTAGCATACACCACACAAGCATGAATATTGAAATTTAAAACATGTGCCATGCAAGCAAACATATGAAATGCATCATACAAGTTCATGAGCTTGCTCCCCCTACTTGTGTGCTCAAACCTTTGTCATATCTCTCCCCCTATGTCAAGTTCTCCCCCTATCACTTATATCTTTATTTCTTTCCCCCTTTGTTGTCCTTTCACCATCTTAGTACATTAATATCTTTGTTTTTCTCCCCATGTACTAATATCTTTGTTTTTCTCCCCCTTTGTCATCAATGACCACAAAGGTTCAAAATGTAGATAGGTAGAGATTATCAATGTCAATCAGTGGTGTGAGGATCATATTTCCAAATTTGGTTCAATCTAGATCATTTGCCAAAGATATTTAACTCAGTTTGATCTAAGGACAAGCTTCTTCACACCTCCAAATAAGGGTTATCTTGTACCATGTTGAGTTAAACACTTAGAGCTCATTTTCTAGATCAAACACTAGGTTTACAAGCCCACAAACATGTCATATGCTACCACTAGATCAAGTCAAGCATAGAAGCAATAGTGGTACTATACAATCATCAAAATCATTTGATTTTCATGAATGAGCCTATTAATTGTGAAAGATGTCTAGATGCACTAAACAAGTCCTTAGCAAGGATGTATGCCATGCCAATCAACTTTTACCTTGGATTGCTCGAAGGAGAGGCATGTCATATGAGTGGGGGGTGCATCAACACATATTTGAGAAATCCAATATGTTCAACTCATTCCTTAGCTTACAAAACCTTTTCTCATCCAATGGCTTGGTGAATATATCGGCAAGTTAATCTTTGGTGCCTACACTTTCAATGCAAATGTCCCCTTTTTGTTGGTGGTCCCTTATGAAATGGTGGCGGACATCAATGTGTTTTGTTCTTGCATGTTGAACCAGATTGTTGGTCAACTTGATTGCACTCTCATTGTCATATAGTAATGGCACTTTCTTGAACTTGATTCCAAAGTCACTCAAAGTGGCCTTCATCCAAAGTACTTGTGCACAAAAACTACCGGCGGATATGTATTTGGCTTTGGCGGTTGATAATGCAACACTATTTTGCTTCTTTGATGACCATGAAACAAGTGATCTTCTTAACAATTGACATGTGCCCGAGGTGCTCTTTCTTTCAACCTTGCATCCCGTATAATCCGAGTTGGAGTAACCAACTAACTCAAACATTGCTCCTTTGGGATACCACAAACCAACATTTGGTGTATGCTTCAACTACCTCAATATTCTCTTTGTAGCCTTCAAATGACATTCTCTTGGTGAGGCTTGAAATCTTGCACACATGCATACACTAAACATGACATCCGGCCTTGATGCGGTCACATAGAGTAGGCTTCCAATCATAGACTAATACAATTTTTGATCCACCATATTTTCACTTGCATCACTATCCAAGTTGCCATTGGTTCCTATTGGTGTGCTAATGGCCTTGCTATCACTCATGCCAAACTTCTTGATCATGTCCTTGATATACTTGCCTTGACTCACAAAAGTACCATTCTTCAATTGCTTGATTTAAAGACCAAGGAAGTAACTCAACTCTCCAATCATGGACATCTCAAACTCATTAGCCATCATCTTTCCAAACTCATCACAAAAATCTTGATTGGTTGATCCAAATATGATGTCATTAACATAGATTTACAACATAAACAAATCTTTTTCAATCTTCTTGATGAAGAGAGTGGTGTCAACCTTACCCATCATAAACCCTTTAGAGAGTAGGAAGTCCCTTAATCTCTCATACCATGCTCTAGGTGCTTGCTTCAAGCCATATAATGCCTTCTTCAACTTGTATACATGGTTGGGCTTCTTGTCATCTTCAAAACTAGGAGGTTGCTCAACATATAGTTCTTCATTGATGTAGCCATTGAGAAATGCACTCTTAACATCCATTTGATAGAGCTTGATGTTGTGGGCACAAGCATAGGCTAGCAAGATTCTAATTGCTTCCAATCTAGCAACCGGGGCATATGTTTCTCCAAAGTCAAGACCTTCAACTTGTGTATAGCCTTGTGCTACCAATCTTGCTTTGTTCCTTACTACTATCCTATCTTGATCTTGCTTGTTTCTAAAGACCCATTTGGTTCCAATCACATTGTGTCCTTTTGGTCTCTCTACTAATTCTCATACTTAATTTCTTGTGAAGTTATTCAATTCTTCATGCATAGCATTCACCCAATCAACATCATTCAATGCTTCATCTATCTTCTTTGGTTCAATGGATGACACAAATGAGAAATACTCACAAAATGAAGCCAATCTTGATCTAGTTTGCACACCTCTTGAAATATCACCAATGATAGTGTCCAATGGATGATCCCTTGCAATATTTGTTGGTTGGAGGATTGGAACTTGATTGCTTGCACTTGCTTGATCATTGGGTTGAGATGATGTACTAGCCACTTGATCTTGTTCACTATCATGAGAGCTACTTCTACTAACTTGATTTGTATCATCTTGCACATTTGAGTTAGAGAGCACTTGCACTTGATCATCTTCATCATCATTCACTTGCCTAGGCCTCAATTCACCAATATCCATGTTCTTCATGGCATTTGAAAGTTGAATGCCTCTAACATCTTCCAAGTTATTATTCTCTTCTTGTGAACCCTTGGTTTCATCAAATTCAATATCATGAACTTCCTCAAGAGTACCACTATCCAAATTCCAAACTCTATATGCTTTGCTTATAGTGGAATAACCAAGTAGGAATCCTTCATCACATTTCTTGTCAAACTTGCCCAATCTAGTGCCTTTCTTCAAGATATAGCATTTGCAACCAAAGACCCGAAAATATGCAATGTTGGGCTTTCTACCATTCAAGATCTCATATGGTGTCTTCTCTTTCCATGGGTGACAATAGAGGCGGTTGCTATAATAGCAAGCCGTGTTGATAGCTTTGGCCCAAAAGGATTGACTCACATTGTACTCACTAAGCATAGACCATGCCATATCAATGAGTGTTCTATTCTTCCTCTGTACAAGTCCATTTGATTGAGGTGTGTACTTGGCTGAGAATTGATGTCTAATTCCAAATTCATCACACAACTCATCAATTCTAGTGTTCTTGAACTCACTACCATTGTCACTTCTAACTCTCTTGATGGTTGTTTCAAACTCATTGTGAATGCCCTTGACAAATGATTTGAATGTTGCAAACACATCACTTTTGTCCATTAGAAAGAATACCCATGTGTATCTAGTATAATCATCCACTATCACAAAGCCATATTTATTTCCACCAATGCTAGTGTATTGTGTTGGCCCAAACAAGTCCATATGCAATAACTCAAATGCTTTATAAGTGCTGATCATGCTTTTCTTGGGATGGGTGTTTCCAACTTGTTTTTTGGCTTGACAAGAGCTACAAAGCTTATCTTTTTCAAACATAACATCTTTCAAGCCTCTAACCAAGTCATGCTTAACTAATCTATTCAATTATTTCATTTCAACATGACCAAGCCTTCCATAACCAACCCATGCTAGACTTAGTGAACAAGCATGTAGATAATCTAGCTTCACTAGTATTGAAATCAACCAAGTATAGATTCTTATATCTAAAACCTTTGAAGATCAAGTTAGAGACATCTACACTTATGATCTCTACATCACCTACCCCAAATATGCATTTGAATCCAAGATCACACAATTGAGCCACGGATAGAAAATTGAAGTTCAAGCTCTCTACTAGCAATACATTGGATATGCTCATGTCATTAGATATTGCAATCTTACCAAGCCCTTTGACCTTGCCTTTGCCATTATCACCAAATGTAATACTATCATAACCATCATTGCCATTGGTGTTGATTGAGTTGAACATTCTTGCATCACCGATCATGTGTTGAGTACACCCACTATCAAGAACCCAATGCCTTCCTCCGGCTTTATAATTGATCTACAAAAGAAGATCAATTCTTTTTAGGTACTCAAACTTGCTTGGGTCCTTGAAGGTTAGTTACTAAGCTCTTTGGTACCCAAATGGCTTTCTTCTTTGAGCCCATCAATGGTTTACCAATAAACTTAGCCTTTACACCATTTACACCCTTGGTAAGCATATAGAAAGAATCAAGCTTAATGGAGGATACATTAGCATTTTTGCTCTTGTTTTTGCATTCATGCTCTTTATGACCAACTTACTTGCAACTAGTGCAAAACCGACCATTGTTCTTCACAAAACTAGTCTTGTGAGGAGCAAAGGCTGCCTTGCCTTTCATGGGGGTATAGCCCAATCCCTCTTTGTATAGAGAAGCTCTTTGGCTACCCAAGCACATAAGCAAGCGGTTCTCACCACCATAGGCCTTAGCCAAGGTGTGAGTGAGCTTGTTGACCTCCTTCTTAAGGTTCTCATTCTCAACCATTAGTGAGGCATCACAAGTGAGACCATCACTACTAGATGAGGTCGAAGTAGAAGTACTACAAGAAGGGTTAGTGGGAGCAACAATGATAGGCATAGATAATGATTCATCAATTATATCACAAGTTAAACCTACATCGCAAGTTTCAACATGCTTCTTTTTATTTTGCTCATTAAGCAAAGAGGAATGAGCTTTTTCAAGCTTCTTGTGAGCCTTGCCAAGCTTCTCATGGGCTTCCCCTAGCCTCTCATAAGTTGCTTTGAGCTCATCAAGGGCTTGCTTAAGGGCTTTTACCTCCTTATTTAAGCTCTTGCATTCCCTTCTCTTAATGTCAAAGTGTTCTTTGGCATCTTCTAGCATGTCAAACAATTCATCTTTAGTAGGTTCATCATCATCACTATCACTATCATTTTTATTTTCATTTTTGTTATCATGTTCATCATCACTTCCATCATCACAAGTTTGTACCTTAGTGGCCTTAGCCATGAAGCATGATGGAGTGTCGAAGAGAGAAGGCTTCTCATTGATTGCAATACTTGCAAGAGCCTTCTTCTTGGTGGTCTTGTCATCATCACTATCATCATCATCACTTGAGGAAGCATCACTATCCCAAGTGACCACATATGAACCACCCTTCTTCTTCTTAAAGGTCATCTTGTCATTCTTCTCTTTCCTTTCCTTCTTGTCCTTCTTCTTATTCTTCTTGTTGTCATCATCATTGTCGCTATTGTATGGGCATTGAGCAACAAGATGATCTTTGCTTCCACATTTAAAGCACCTTCTTGACTCTTCCTTGTTCTTGGATGAAGATTTCTTTCTTCTAGCACGGTACCCTTTCTTCATCATGAACTTGTCAAATTTCTTGACAAAGAGAGCCATCTTCTCATCATCATCATCATCCCATGAGCCATCATCTTTACTTGATGTATCTTGCTTTGCCTTGCCCTTAGATGATGTGGCCTTGAATGCCATGCTCTTCTTCTTCTCATCCTTCTTCTCATCTTTCTTCTCCTTCTTTTCTTCCTTCTCATCATCATCTCTATATGTATCATCGGTCATTATATCTCCCAACACTTGGTTTGGTGTCATGATGTCCAAACCACTCCTCACTAGAATAGTGACCAATGTGCCAAATCTTGAAGGTAAGCATCTCAAGAACTTGTGGGGGAAGTCCTTGTCCTTTACCTCTTCTCCAAGTGCTTTGAGATCATTGACAAGCACTTGAAGCCTATGGAACATCTCTGACACACTCTCATCCTCCTTCATCTTGAAGCTTGCAAACTTCTCTTTAAGAATGTATACCTTTGCACCCTTCATGGCTTGAGTGCCCTCAAATGATTCTTCCAATTTCTTCCATGCCTCATGAGCTCTCTCAATGTTCTTGATTTGCTCAAATGTTCTTTCATCCAAAGAATCATGGATGGCACTAAGAGCAATATCATTATTTTGGAGTAGCATCTCTTCAGCGACGGTGGAAGCTTCTTCATCTTCTACCTCAATCTTTATTTCTACCACCTTCCAAACCTTTCTATTGATTGACTTAATATATGTTGTCATCTTAGCCTTCCAATAGGGATAATTTGAGCCATCAAATTAGGGTGGCTTCTTGGTGTTGTTGATTTGAGCCATTTTTACACCGAAGGTTGTTAAGCCTCAAATCACAGTGACCTTAGCTCCAATACCACTTGAAAGGTCCTAATGGCTAGAGGGGGAGGGGTGAATAGCCTATTAAAAATTTCTACAACAACACTTAACAAACTGGTCAGACAATTATGAGGCGAAGCAAGTGTTGCGCTAGCCTACTAAAATAGCAAGCCACCTACCACAATTCTAGTTTATATAGTTTCTATCTACACAATAGATATGACACTACACTAAGTTAGTGTGCTCTCAAAAGCTAACTAAAGAGCCACACTAACCAAACTAACAAGATCTCACAACTAGCTACACTAAAGAGCTTGACAACTAGTTTACGGTAATGTAATAAGAGTGACCAAGAAGGTTATACCGCCATGTCGAGGAAGGAACCAATCAATCACAAGAATGAATAATAATGAAGACCAATCACGTAGGAATCAAATGATGAACACAATGATTTTTTATCGAGGTTCACTTGCTTGCCGGCAAGCTAGTCCTCGTTGTGGCGATTCACTTACTTAGAGGTTCACGAGCTAATTGGCATCACACGCCAAACCCTCAATAGGGTGCCGCACAACCAACACAAGATGAGTATCACACAAGCCACGAGCAATCCACTAGAGTACCTTTTGGCTCTCTATCGGGGAAAGGTCAAGAACCCCTCACAAACACCATGATCGGAGCCAGAGACAATCACCACCCTCCGCTCGACGATCCTCGCTGCTCCAAGCCATCTAGGTGGTGGTAACCACCAAGAGTAACAAGCGAATCCCATAGCGAAACATGAACACCAAGTGCCTCTAGATGCAAACACTCAAGCAATGCACTTGGACTCTCCCAATCTCACAAAGATGATGAATCAATGATGGAGATGAGTAGGAGGGCTTTGGCTAAGCTCATAAGGTTGCTATGTCAATGCAAATGGCCAAGAGTATGAACTTGAGCCGGCTATGGGGCTTAAATAGAAGCCCCCATGAAATAGAGCCGTTGTACCCCTTCACTGGGCACATCACGTGGTGACCGGACGCTCCGGTCAGATCGACCGGACACTAGCCCTCAGCGTCTGGTCACGTAATACACGCCACGTGTCCCCACTCTTTAATCACTAAACGCTTGATCTCAACGGTCATATGACTACCGGACGCTGCAGCACAAAGTGACCAGACGCTAAACCCCAGCATCCGGTCGTATCCAGTAAGGTTCCAAAAATGAATTGCTTCGACCAGACGTGTCCGGTCATGCTTGACCGGACATAGCCAGTGTCCGATCACATGGTGACTTTCTTCTGCGTGTCTGACAACACGACATGACACAACCTTCCAGTGTTTGGTCATGAGCAACCTAGCGTCCGGTCAGTTGACCGACACCAGCGTCCACGCTGCTACAACTAACCGAACGCGCTGGTCCCTCTGAGACCAGCATCCGGTCACCTTGTGACCAGCGAGACTAACTCCTTTTCACCTCTAACTTCTTCACCCTTGCTCAAATGTGCCAACCACCAAGTGTATCACCTTGTGCACATGTGTTAGCATATTTTCACAAACATTTTCAAGGGTGTTAGCATTCCACGAGATCCTAAATGCATATGCAATGAGTTAGAGCATCTAGTGGCACTTTGACAACCGCATTTCGATACAAGTTTCACCCCTCTTAATAGTATGGCTATTAAACCTAAATGTGATCACACTCTCTAAGTGTCTTGATCACCAAAACAAAATAGCTCCTACCATTTATACCTTTACCTTGAGCCTTTTGTTTTTCTCTTTCTTCTTTTCAAGTCCAAGCACTTGATCATCACCATGGCATCACCATCATCATGTCATGATCTTCATTTGCTTTGCCACTTGGAATGTGCTACATATGTCATGGTCACTTGATAAACTAGGTTAGCACTTAGGGTTCCATCAATTCACCAAAACCAAACTAGAGCTTTCAATCTCCCCCTTTTTGGTAATTGATGACAACCCTTTCACAAAGATATGAATGAAATTTAATTGAATCTATGTTGCTTGTCCAAGCATATTTACTATGTGTAAAAGGATATGGACAAGTTTCATGAACTTCATATGGTAGCAACTGCTCCCCCTATATATGTGCTAAGAGTTTGGATTGTAGCTTGCACATATGCTTAGATAGGAAATATAGGAGACAATGTCTACCAAATGATGCTAAGGTGTAAAAGATGGACATTTGAAGCGTGATACCAATCGGAGTGCACCATTATACCATCCTTAGCACCATGGTTAGCTTGATACTACTTGGAAATACTTGGAAATAAAATCATTAGATATCCTATGCATGCTAGTTTTTCATTTTATCATTCAAACCTACAACTAGCATACACCACACAAGCATGAATATTGAAATTTGAAACTTGTGCCATGCAAGCAAACATATGAAATGCACATTCAAATGCATCATACAAGTTCATGAGCTTGCTCCCCCTACTTGTGTGCTCAAACCTTTGTCATATCTCTCCCCCTATGTCAAGTTCTCCCCCTATCACTTATATCTTTATTTCTTTCCCCCTTTGTTGTCCTTTCACCATCTTAGTACATTAATATCTTTGTTTTTCTCCCCATGTACTAATATCTTTGTTTTTCTCCCCCTTTGTCATCAATGACCACAAAGGTTCAAAATATAGATAGGTAGAGATTATCAATGTCAATCAATGGTGTGGGGATCATATTTCCAAATTTGGTTCAATCTAGATCATTTGCCAAAGATATTTAACTCGGTTTGATCCAAGGACAAGCTTCTTCACACCTCCAAATAAGGGTTATCTTATACCATGTTGAGTTAAACACTTAGAGCTCATTTTCTAGATCAAACACTAGGTTTGCAAGCCCACAAACATGTCATATGCTACCACTAGATCAAGTCAAGCATAGAAGCAATAGTGGTACTATACAATCATCAAAATCATTTGATTTTCATGAATGAGCCTATTAAATGTGAAAGATGTCTAGATGCACTAAATAAGTCCTTAGCAAGGATGTATGCCATGCCAATCAACTTTTACCTTAGATTGCTCGAAGGAGAGGCATGTCATATGAGTGGGGGTGCATCAACACATATTTGAGAAATCCAATATGTTCAACTCATTCCTTAGCTTGCAAAACCTTTTCTCATCCAATGGCTTGATGAATATATCGGCAAGTTAATCTTCGATGCCTACACTTTCAATGCAAATGTCCCCTTTTTGTTGGTGGTATCTTATGAAATGGTGGCGGACATCAATGTGTTTTGTTCTTGCATGTTGAACCAGATTGTTGGTCAACTTGATTGCACTCACATTGTCACATAGTAATGGCACTTTCTTGAACTTGATTCTAAAGTCACTCAAAGTGGCCTTCATCCAAAGTACTTGTGCACAAAAACTACCGGTGGATATGTATTCGGCTTCGGCGGTTGATAATGCAACACTATTTTGCTTCTTTGATGACCATGAAATAAGTGATCTTCCTAACAAAACTAGAGTACCTTTTGGCTCTCCGCCGGGGAAAGGTCAAGAACCCCTCACAAACACCATGATCGGAGCCGGAGACAATCACCACCCTCCGCTCGATGATCCTCACTGCTCCAAGCCGTCTAGGTGGTGTAACACCTCGGGTGTTTAAAATATTAAAACCTGACATGTCATCATATGCATTGCAAAGCATTTGGCATTTGGTGAAAACTTTGAGATGCATACACTAAAACAAGTTTATATTCATGTGGTATGTGTTGAATTGCATTGTTTGACTCAAGTTCAAAGTTTGTTTGGATTTTTGAATTTTTCGAGAAAACCCCGCTTTTTAGCATTTAAATCCTACCCTAAAAATCCATTTCAAAATATAAGCATATTTTGGGGTTGAGCCCAAAAGCATAAGTGTAGAGCTTGACAAGTTATACAAAGTTTGTTTTTGGAGTTTTTCAAGTTGTTTAGAAAAATTTTGAGTAATTCAAAAAGGCGTAATTCGTTAAATTTCCCTATTCAAATTCAAAAGTTCATTTCAAAATCTAGACCAAATTAGGAGATGGTTATAGAAGCAAAGTTGTAGAACTTTTGATTTTGAACAACTTTTGTTTTTGGAGATTTTTGAGTTGTTATGAAAATTTGAGAGTAATTTATGAATTTTGGCGAATGGCAATTCTGTAATTTGGATGAACAGTGTCCACCGCCGAAGCTACATGGCCGGCGATCTTCGGTTTGCTTCCAGGCGCGGTCGTGGCCGTCTTTGACGTCGCGCTGGCGCGGTGAAGGCCACAGCGCAGCTTCCTTGCGCTTCTGAGCCGCTCTACTTAGCTTTGGCCGTCGCCGTTTGCCTCTGCTCTCTTGCTCTGTTTTCCCGACGCCACGGCCATAACTCCGGCGAGCTCGTGTCGATGCCGTAGTGCTTCACCGTCGCTGATAAGCTTGTCCCAGCTCCGTCTCATCCTTGCGCACCTAACCAACTAGCCCTGGTCGCTTGCCATCATCGGGAAACGCCGTTCGGCGCTTTTCTTCCTCACGGCCGGCAGCACCACCGTGGAGTGTGCGTCACCGTGGCTAGCGCGCTACGGTGAGTCTCTGCCCTTACTGAGTCTTGCTTCGGCTTCGCCTCAATGATGTAGTGCTTTGTGAACCTTTGATTTCTCATTTTGACCACCACAGCTACCGGAGCATCGCCGTCGTCGAAGATCGCTCCGCCGTGACCGCTTTAGCATAGATGATGAAGATGTGTTATGGTTTAAGGATCGTCTGGTGGTACCAAAGATTCTTGAGTTGCGGCAGTCAATTCTGGAAGAGGCACATGCTACTAGGTTATCTATCCATCCAGGAAGTAACAAGATGTACCATGATTTGAAGCAAAGATTCTGGTGGACTAAAATGAAAATAGAGATTGCTAGATATATAGCAAAGTGTGATACTTGTCAAAAGGTGAAAGCTATACATTTGAGGTCTGCTGGTGAATTACAACCATTACCTATTCCATCTTGGAAGTGGGAGGATATAAGTATGGATTTTATTGTTGGTCTACCCAAGACATCAAAGGGATTTGACTCAGTATGGGTTATTGTAGATCGACTCACTAAGTCAGCACATTTTCTTCCAGTCAAGACAATATATCCTACGATTCAATATGCCAAAATGTATTTAACAAGAATCATGAGTCTCCATGGAATACCCAAGACTATTGTGTCAGATAGGGGTACATAGTTTGTCTCCAACTTTTGGAAACAATTGCATTCTTCATTGGGTACCAAACTTCTGTATAGTACAGCTTATCATCCACAGACTGATGGGCAGACTGAAAGAGTCAATCAAGTACTTGAAGACATGTTAAGGTGTTGTGTCCTTAACTATTCCAATAAGTGGGATGAGTGCTTACCTTTGGCCGAGTTCTCATACAACAATAGTTATCAGGAAAGCATTAGAATGGCTCCATTTGAAGCACTCTATGGTCGTAGATGCAGAACATCGTTGAGTTGGTCTGAGCCTGGAGAAAGAAGATTCTTTGGAGTTGACCTTGTGAAAGAAACAGAAGACAAGGTTAGGCAAATACAGAATAATTTGAAGATAGCTCAATCCCGTCAAAAGAGTTATGCGGATAGACGACGAAGACCATTGGTATTCAACAAAGGAGATTTTGTATATCTGAAAGTATCACCAATGAAGGGAGTTAACCGTTTTGGTGTTAAAGGAAAGTTGGCACCCCGATACATTGGACCATATCAAATTCTGGAGAGGTATGGAAAAGTGGCATATCGCTTGAAATTACCTGAACATCTCACAGCTGTGCATGATGTGTTCCATGTTTCTCAATTGAAGAAGTGTCTCCGAGTGCCTGAACAGAATGTTGAACTTGAAGGAGTAGAACTAGAATCGGATTTAACTTATTCCGAATATCCTATCCGAGTGTTAGATCAGAAAGATCGTGTTACTCGAAGACGGACAATCAAGTTCTATAAAATACAATGGAATCAACATTCAGAAGAGGAAGCTACATGGGAATCAGAAGATTACTTGTTAGAAAAGTTTCCAGAGTTTCTAGCGTCAATATAGAATAGAATAATGTTAGTTGAACTCGGTTACTACAAGTTGTGTTTTGTAAAAGAACCTCAATTGTTTTATGGAAAAGTTCTGGATGTTTTTGGATTGACACATTTCCTTTTCCATTACTTACTCTATGGCTTTGAATCTCGGGGCGAGATTTCTTTTAGGGGGAAGGATTGTAACACCTCGGGTGTTTAAAATATTAAAACCTGACATGTCATCATATGCATTGCAAAGCATTTGGCATTTGGTGAAAACTTTGAGATGCATACACTAAAACAAGTTTATATTCATGTGGTATGTGTTGAATTGCATTGTTTGACTCAAGTTCAAAGTTTGTTTGGATTTTTGAATTTTTCGAGAAAACCCCGCTTTTTAGCATTTAAATCCTACCCTAAAAATCCATTTCAAAATATAAGCATATTTTGGGGTTGAGCCCAAAAGCATAAGTGTAGAGCTTGACAAGTTATACAAAGTTTGTTTTTGGAGTTTTTCAAGTTGTTTAGAAAAATTTTGAGTAATTCAAAAAGGCGTAATTCGTTAAATTTCCCTATTCAAATTCAAAAGTTCATTTCAAAATCTAGACCAAATTAGGAGATGGTTATAGAAGCAAAGTTGTAGAACTTTTGATTTTGAACAACTTTTGTTTTTGGAGATTTTTGAGTTGTTATGAAAATTTGAGAGTAATTTATGAATTTTGGCAAATGGCAATTCTGTAATTTGGATGAACAGTGTCCACCACCGAAGCTACATGGCCGGCGATCTTCGGTTTGCTTCCAGGCGCGGTCGTGGCCGTCTTTGACGTCGCGCTGGCGCGGTGAAGGCCACAGCGCAGCTTCCTTGCGCTTCTGAGCCGCTCTACTTAGCTTTGGCCGTCGCCGTTTGCCTCCGCTCTCTTGCTCTGTTTTCCCGACGCCACGGCCATAACTCCGGCGAGCTCGTGTCGATGCCGTAGTGCTTCACCGTCGCTGATAAGCTTGTCCCAGCTCCGTCTCATCCTTGCGCACCTAACCAACTAGCCCTGGTCGCTTGCCATCATCGGGAAACGCCGTTCGGCGCTTTTCTTCCTCACGGCCGGCAGCACCACCGTGGAGTGCGCGTCGCCGTGGCTAGCGCGCTACGGTGAGTCTCTGCCCTTACTGAGTCTTGCTTCGGCTTCGCCTCAATGATGTAGTGCTTTGTGAACCTTTGATTTCTCATTTTGACCACCACAGCTACCAGAGCATCGCCGTCGTCGAAGATCGCTCCGCCGTGACCGCTGTCAACGTCGACCCGTGTCACCGAAGCTTATCCGGTCTCGTTCTTTGCTCCAACGTGTTCATGGTGAGCTACTGGACCTTCCCATGCCCTCTGTTTCACCGTTTTCGGCTTCATTTCGCCGGCGTAGCGTAGCCGCGCCGTCGTGGCCGCCATGGCCGACGTAGTGCTTGGTCCAGTCCATAGTTAGTCAGGCTTGTGCTCAAAATGGATGCGCCTAGTCTCGGGGAGGGTGTAGGTATCTTGGTCGTCGCCGTTGGGCTCACCGGCGGCGAGATATCGCCGGTCAGAGCCGTCGCTGCCGTGGTCAACGTCGGAGGTTGAAGATGACATGTGGGACCCGGGTGTCAGTGACTCAACGTTCAAATGGATTTTTCTATTTTTCAGAATTAAATGAATAGTGCTGTAATTTGTTATTTTTGTGTAGAATTATTTAGAGCTCCAAAAATTATGAAAATTTTTGTGTGAATTCTCTATGATGTATATTATATGACAAAAATTTGAAATATTGATTTTCAGTATTTTTGGGGTATGATAAAAATTGCTCAATTAATTAATAAATGACTTTCCATGATTTTTCTAGGCTTATTTACTTGTCCAAAAATTATGAAATTTGTTTTGCCACTTAGTTATCATGTAATGAACATTTACTAAAATTTTGAGCTCAATTAGAATAAGTTGATTTATTTCATAATTTTGAATTAAATAATTAATTCATAAAAGCGAATAGTAACCTTTAATGATTTAGGTTTTTGTTTGGACTTTTGGATTGAGTGATGACCTTGGGTCGTTAGTTGATAATGATCCTTGGCAATTGATTTGGGTGTTGTGAAAAAGGTTGGATTAGTTTGACTTGCAACTGTACCGCGAAGGAAAGTTGTATTCAAATTATTAATTTTGCATCCATCATGGAGCATCATGTTTCGTATTCCACATCATGTTAAACATGGCATTGTTATTACGTGTAGTAAACGAAGGTGAACACGTGGTAGTTAATCAAGTTGTCGGGGAGGTTGATCCATCTGTTGAGGTCGGATCGAATACTTGTGTAACGTCGCAGGAGCCGGACTTTTCCGTCAACGAAGGCAAGCCCCGGATGCATACAACCCTACCTTGTGTTTTACAAATTAATTTTGCTTTTGTTTTCCATTACTGCATTAAGTGATTAGGAGTTAAGTAAGAGCCTAATTGGTGCATTACCACCCTTGTTATTCCATATTTACCATATTACCAGTTTTAAACTCGTATATGCCTAGTTTTGCTTAGCTATGCGTAGAACGATGAAAGTCGGGCGAATACCTGTCACCTACAAGTTTTAAATGGAACATTGGTTAATTATGTTAGCATGTGATATGGGAATGTGGAGTAATAAATCTAGACCGGGCGGACTCGGTGTGTGTGAGCCACAAGACATGGAGGTCTTGTGAGCAGGTTCTTTCCGCCTGTGTCGATTAAGGCACGTCCGTTGTTGAATTGCATGAGGTGAGAATTTGTAGTACTAACCACATACTCCGGTAAGCCTGAACTTGGCGATTCTATTACGAGAATGGCTACTCGCGCACTGGGAGTGGAGAGATGGCGGGAATAGCGTGTACCCACGTGGCCATGGGCTGGAATGGTGGAGTACTGTATTCTCGGGTGGCGCGGACCCGTTCTTGTTTCAGAGGATCTGAGGGTAGGTTGGTATATGTAGGTCGGGGACCTGCATATGTCGTGTGGTCTGGAAGTCCCAGCTGGGTTTATAATCGGTTTGAATCATCGTTGCTCCTCGGTTATGGAGACTCAACTCACTGTTCAGCATCGTAGTATTAATAACTGGAACTTAAAGCTGGTTTGAGAAGGTGTTGGTTATGAAGTTTCATGATCTCATTACGGATCGTGTCAGCTTTGTATATGATCTTATGAAGTTTTAAATGTTGACATAAAGAATTTCGTTAAAGAGCTTTTACGCAAAAGAACTTTGATTATTGTTAAAGCCATACCTTGAATCCCTGAGCCTACATTCCTGAGTTCTATCAATTTTTATTTCGGTTAAGTCTTGTTGAGTACTTTTGTACTCAGGGTTCGTTGACCCCTTGTTGCAGGTGAGCCTCATGAGCAGATCTGTTTTGGATCGTGCTGCATGACAGTTGTGCCTTGTGATGACGATGAGAAGTAAATGTGTGGCCCTTGGGCAGGGCAGTTTCATTGGGTGTTTTGTATTATATTATAATGCCACTCCACTATTTCGTTTTGTAATAAACATCGAACCTAGTTGCGAGGTTTGAAACTACTGTTTTGTAAATTATGTTATTGTAAGACTTCCGCTGTTTTTACTCTGGTGCTGATAATTGAATAAATATTGTAATACTACAATGACTCTGTAACGTGATCCTGCTCGGAAATTGTGGATGATTCGGGGTTCCCCGAGGACACCCGACAGTCTTTTTAAGTTAATGGAAACATATGCATAAATGTCAAAGGTCATTGGACAGTGACAGGTGCATGTGGGCCCTATAACTTAGGAGGTTCTGCCACAGGTGGTGGCAACCACCAAGAGTAACAAGCGAATCTCATAGCAAAACACGAACACCAAGTGCCTCTAGATGCAAACACTCAAGCAATGCACTTGGACTCTCCCAATCTCACAAAGATGATGAATCAATGATGGAGATGAGTAGGAGGGCTTTGGCTAAGCTCACAAGGTTGCTATGTCAATGCAAATGGCCAAGAGTATGAGCTTGAGCCGGCTATGGGGCTTAAATAGAAGCCCCCATGAAATAGAGCCATTGTATCCCTTCACTGGGCACATCATGGGGTGACTGGACGCTCTGGTCGGATCGACCAGACACTGGCCCTCAGCGTCTGGTCACGTGATACAAGCCACATGTCTCCTCTCTTTAATCACTGAACGCCCGATCTCAATGGTCATATGACGACCGGACGCTGCAGCACAAAGTGACCGGGCGCTGAACCCCAGCGTCCGGTCGTATCCAGTAAGGTTCTAGAAACGAATTTCTTCGACCGGACGTGTCCGGTCATGCTTGACCAGACACAGCCAGCGTTTGGTCACACGGTGACTTTCTTCTACGCTGTCTGACAACATGACATGACGTAGCCTTCTAGTGTCTGGTCATGAGCAACCCAACGTTTGGTCAGTTGACCGACGCCAGCGTCCATGCTGCTACAATGGACCGAACGCGCCAGTCCCTCTGAGACCAGCGTCCGGTCACCTTGTGACCAGCGAGACTAACTCCTTTTCACCTCTAACTTCTTCACCCTTGCTCAAATGTACCAACCACCAAGTGTATCACCTTGTGCACATGTGTTAGCATATTTTCACAAACATTTTCAAGGGTGTTTGCATTCCACTAGATCCTAAATGCATATGCAATGAGTTAGAGCATCTAGTGGCACTTTGACAACCGCATTTCGATACGAGTTTCACCCCTCTTAATAGTATGGCTATCAAACCTAAATGTGATCACACTCTCTAAGTGTCTTGATCACCAAAACAAAATAGCTCCTACCATTTATACCTTTGCCTTGAGCCTTTTGTTTTTCTCTTTCTTCTTTTCAAGTCCAAGCACTTGATCATCACCATGGCATCACCATCATCATGTCATGATCTTCATTTGCTTTGCCACTTGGAATGTGCTACCTATGTCATGGTCACTTGATAAACTAGGTTAGCACTTAGGGTTCCATCAATTCACCAAAACCAAACTAGAGCTTTTAGGGTGGTGCCCATCGTCTGGAGGGGCCCTCCTCTTACTAGGACTTCCTCACGACCCACCCGCCCACCTTCATGCTGATAGATGAGCCCCTAGATGCGGAGCACTGGCTTCGCATCCTAGAGCAGAAGTTTCTATTGCTTAATGTGGTCGACAAGCAGAAGGTGCGCTTTGTAGCGCAGTAGCTATTGGGGTCTGCAAGTGCATGGTGGGATACCTTCCATGCCATGCAGCAGCTAGATCATCTGGCAACCTAGCAGGAGTTCACCACAGCATTCAGAGAGTTCTATATTCCTGCCGGTGTCATCAACCAGAAGCTGACTGAGTTCCTAGAGCTACGTTAGGGGAGTATGACAGTGATGGATTATGTTAATAAGTTCAATCACCTGTCCTAGTATGCTGGCATTCATGTGGACACTAACAACAAGAAGAAGGACCGCTTCTTTCATGGTCTCTCTTCCATCCTTTAGGAGAAGCTGTACACAGTGAACTATCAGACCTTTGGGGCACTGAGGAACACCGCCATTTCCATGGAGGGTTTTCAATGGGAGTCCTAGGCAGAGTGGAAGAGGAAGCGGGTGGCTGTAGGGTCTTCCAGCCACCCTCATGCTTAGAAGGTATAGGTTGTTCGGCGAGGGCCCTATCAACCATCCGACGGGCCTTCATTTCGGCAGCCCCAGCAGACTTCTCAAACTTCTTCCACACAGCACTGTGCACCCACTCAGCAGGTGCAGCCCCAGCAGCCTCAGGGACAGCAGGTTCCACCTCACCAGGGATTCAAAAACAAGCCTGGTGCTTGCTTCAAGTGTGGCAAAGATGGCCACTATGTCCAAGCGTGTCCCCAGAATCAATCAGCTCAGTCTGCTCAACCATCAATGAACTCTAGGCTAGTGAAGTAAACTGTGATCAAGAGGAAAGTGCCTAGCAGATCTGGACAGGTGAATTTCACAGATGCTGAGCAGATATTGCAGTAGGAACCGATGATGGCTGGTATGTTTACCATCGATTCCCATCCAACTTATGTGTTGTTCGATTCTGGTGCATCACATTCCTTTATAAGCATGGGATTTGTGGATCAACACAACTTACCACTTATGGCTATACCATATGCCTATAGAATCTATACTATGGGTTCACAAATATTCATCAATACCCGAATGGACACAGTAAGCTTGGTATTAGCCACCCACACTTACCACCTATAGTTCATGGTAATGCCGGGGCAAGGCATTGATACTATTCTTGGAATGAACTGGTTGTGGGTATGTGGGGTAGTATTGGATATGAAGCAGAGAAGTGTCGAGTTATGGCTTCCTTCTTCTGAGGATAGGATGTCTCTGCTTGTACCCTCAGATCCAGTCTTACCTATTGTTGCCCATGCTGAAGCCTCTCCTAATCTTACCCCCATCCCTATGATGTGTGAGTTCCTAGATGTTTTTCTCGAAGATCTACCTGGGTTGCCACTGGATAAAGAGGTAGAATTCTCTATTGAGCTAGAGCCTGGTACTGCTCTTATCTCTAGATGCCCATACCGCATGGCTTCGAGGGAATTGTCTGAGATGAAGAAGCAGCTAAAAGAGTTGATAGAAAAAGGTTTCATCCATCCTAGTTCTTCACCATGGGGTTGTCCAGCTATTTTTGTGAAGAAGGATGGTACTCTGCGGATGTGTGTGGATTACCACCCTCTTAATGCGGTAACAGTTAAGAACAAGTATCCTTTGCCCCGCATAGATACTTTGTTCGATCTACTAGCTGGTGCCAAGGTGTTCTCAAAGATTGACCTCCGATCAAGCTATCATCAGATCAAGATCAGACCATAGGATATACCAAAGACAACTTTTTCTACTAGGTATGGGTTGTATGAGTACCTAGTGATGTCTTTTGGTTTCACCAATGCTCCTGCTTTCTTCTTGTACCTGATGAATTCAGTCTTTATGCCGGAGCTAGATAAGTTTGTGGTAGTATTCATTGATGATATACTGATTTATTCCAAGAATGATGAAGAGCATGCCTAATACCTTCGGATAGTACTGTCTCAACTAAGGGAACACAAGCTTTATGCTAAATTTAGCAAGTGTGAATTTTGGTTAGATCGAGTGTAGTTTTTGGGGCATGTGTTGACATCTGACAGCGTTTCAATAGATCCCAGCAAGGTACAAGATGTGTTGGATTGGAAGTCTCCCAAGTCTGTGCACCAGATTTGCTAGTTCCTTGGTCTAGCTGGGTACTATCGGCGTTTCATTCTGGATTTCTCCAAGAAAGCCCAGCCAATGACCAAGCTACTCCAAAAAGAAGCTAAGTTTGACTGGAGCCCAACCTGTGAAGAAGCCTTTCAAGCTTTGAAGATATTTCTAACCACTGCTCCTGTGTTGGCCCAATCGGACATTGATAGATCCTTTGATGTATATTGTGATGCCTCGAAGATGGGGTTGGGGTGTGTGCTTAAGCAAGATGGGCATGTAATAGCTTATGCTTTGCACCAACTGAAAAAAGTACGAGGTGAATTACCCCACTCATGACTTAGAGCTAGCTACTGTTGTCCATGCTCTAAAGATTTGGAGGCACTATCTGTTGGGCAATAAAGTGCATATTTTCACAGATCACAAGAGCCTCAAGTATATTTTCACTCAGTCTGAGTTGAATATGATGCAACGGAGATGGTTAGAATTGATAAAGGATTACAACTTGGAAGTCCATTATCACCCAAGAAAGGCCAATGTAGTGGCTGATGCTTTAAGCCAAAAGTCACACCAGGTTGAGGAAACACCTTTGTCTCTCAACCACGCAGAGGTGTTGGCTCACATTATATTGACCTTAGAATTGTGGGAGCAGATTATTTGGGAGCAAAAGGAAGACCCCGAAGAAATTCCCCACGTCAAGAAATTGATTGCCGAATGGCGTGGTCCTCACTTTAGTGTTGATGAGCATGGTGTAGTAAGATACAAGGATATGCTAGTGGTTCCATTCAGTGAGGAGCTGAGAAGAAAGATCTTGAATGAAGCTCACTATTCAAAGCTATCTATTCATCCTGGCAGCAACAAGATGTATCATGATCTGCGCCACTTATACTGGTGGTCCAACATGAAGCAGGACATCACTCGGCATGTCATGGAGTGTGACACTTGTGGTAGAATTAAGGCAGATCACATGCGTACTCCAGGATATTTGCAGCCCTTGCCCATTCTAGTGTGGAAATGGGAAGATATTTCCATGGATTTCATTGTGGGTTTACCCCGCACAACCAAGGGCTATAACTCTATCTGGGTCATTATGGATCGTCTCACTAAGTCTGCTCATTTTATTCTAGTGAAGGTTTCATATATAGCCAGGAAGTATGATGAGATATACTTTGATCGGATTGTGACCCTACATGGAATTCCCCTTACTATCATCTCTGATAGGGAATCTATTTTTGTCTCCTATTTCTGGGAGCAGCTCCAGGAGTGTCTTGGGACTAGTCTCCTTCATAGTTCAGCCTATCACCCTAGACTGATGGCCAAACAGAAAGGGTGAACCAAGTGCTCGAGGACATGTTGAGAGCTTATGCCATTTCTTTTCCTGAGAAGTGGGATGAATGTCTAAAGTTAGCTGAATTCTCTTACAATAATAGCTATCAAGAAAGCATCCGCATGGCACCATTTGAAGCTCTATATGAAAGAAGGTGTAGGACACCACTCAACTGGGTTGAAGTGGGAGACCGTGGGTACTTTGGGCCTAAATTCATCAAAGAGGCTCGAGAGCAAGTAGGCATTATTAGGAGTCACTTGAAGGAAGCTCAAAGCCGACAGAAGGCTTATGTAGACAAGCGAAGAAGGCCTTTGGAGTTTGAAGTTGGGGATTATATGTACCTCAAGGTGTCTCCTATGAGTTTTGGTATCCATGGCAAGCTAGCCCCCTGATATGTGGGTCCTTATCAGGTGTTGGAGCAGTGTGGCCCTGTTGCTTATCATCTCCAGCTTCCCGATATCTTATCTGCGGTACACAATGTGTTTCATGTATCTCAGTTAAAGAGATGTTTATGGGTTCCAGATGAAGCTGTGGAAATTGAAGGGCTTCCCCTCTAGCCAGATTTGACTTATATTGAGCACCCTATCAAAATCCTGGATGAAAAAGAAAGAGTAACCAGAAATAGTGTGGTAAAGTTCTACAAAGTGCAATGGCAAAATCTTTCAGAGGATGAGGCCACGTGGGAGCAAGAGAGTTACCTATTGAAGCATTACCCCCACCTCCTTTCTGGTTCAAATAGTTAGTTGCTGCGTCAAAATGTAATTCCTATCTCCTTCTCACACTAGGCACAGGAAATCTCGGGTCGAGATTTTGTTTTAGGGGGATAGATTTGTAACACTCTCGGTGTTATGTTGTACAGTTTTTGCTAAAAACCCTGCATGAGCATCAACTTGTGTGTAAATGCGTCTATTATAGAGTATAAATCAATATTCGGATCTTGAAATGTTCAGTTGAAACATGAAACGAAGGTTATATTTCGTGTCTCGTATTATCACTTAGGATTTTAAATGAATTTTTATCAGACAGAAATGCTACGGAACGCATCGGCGGAACATAGTAAAGTTTGTCGTACGAACTTCGTAAGCGACGATGAAATGCGTACGATCGAGGATGAGGTTCGCTAGCTAATACATCAAGAAGGTCGGAAATAGGAATTCGACGCGAAACCGTTCGAAGTTTAAGTCATTTCGCGTAAGTTTGAAAATGGGTCGACGAAGCCATGTTTGACAATTTTTGTAGAGCGATCGGGTGAAGAAGTGGCAAGATGTTTTGGCATGGTTGGCTAGCCCTAGGTACCCTTTTGAGTGTGGAATAACTGGTTTAGCTTTTGGGTCATTGGGTTTGAGATTTTGGGATGCTTTGAGAAGCGTGCAAGTCACTGTCTAGGCTGACCTTAGTGTCTGGGCACGATCACCGCGCCAACGCTCATCATCGCCGCATCTGCTGCCCAGCGAGAGTGCCATGCATGGGCCGCTGCACCGGTCGTCCCCGCCACTGGCATCGCCCTACTGACCGCGCCATGTTGCTGCCTTGGCACGCCGTGCAAGCTCTCGCTCACGCCCTGCCACGTGATCCCGTATCGCCGCGCTACGCTGCACCGCCATCGTGCCTACGCGCACCCGCCCACATGCATGGCCCTGCACTGCTAGCCATGTCTCCTGCTGCTGCATCCTAGCATGTGCTCACACGCACCACGTCTGTGGGCCAGGCTACTCTGCTCGCCGTCGCGTCGAACTATGCCCTGCCCACGCTGCGTGTCGACCACCGCCTACACGACCTCTGCGGCCATTGACCTTTAGCAGCGGCATGCACGTAGGCCTACCGTTCACCCTCGCCAGCACATCCGAGCGCACTACGTCGCCACGCTACCGCCTACGCGGCCACTATTGCCGTTGACGCCTCGAGGCTACACGCGCGTGGGACGGCTGCCTAACCTCGCCATCACAGTTGTGTTCGCGCTAGCACTACGTCATTGTTTTCTTGAACCTATCATCCTCTATGGCGCTCAGTACCAAGCCGCCACCGGCTAGCGGGATGGTCAGTGAGATCAACGCCTTGTGCATGCTCCATTGTTCCCCATCGTTGGGCGCTCCTGGTTTGCGTTGACGTCCGCAACAGCGCCGAGCCAAGCCATGCCTAATTTCCCCTGTTTCCTAGTCGCCTTGACATCGAGACCTTTTCCTCCGATTTCACCATAGTGAAGCCATCGTAGTGAAATTAACTCCGTCGTGTGTCCAGCCACCCAACTGACCCCACCTGGCAGCGAATTTTGCCTTGTCGTGCTCCAATTGGGAGTTGCCACTCTGATGGGTCCTTAAGACCGGGTTGGCATGCGCCATTGGCAAGCCGCTTTGCTAGAGCATCTTAGAGCAATTCCTTGCACCGCCGGCCTAGTCTCCACCCACTAGGCACACTACGCGCCTCGCCCGAAGCACTACCGTAGCCTAGCTTTCCCTAACGCAGCTGTGCCAATGCCGTGCGCCGCCGCACCGCCCATGCGCACGCGGCCAGCTCAGCTCGGGCCATCTCCGAACGAATCACCGCCTCGAGGAGTTCCGTGGTGAATCACTAGAGCTCACTAGCTACCCCTTTTGCCCTGACTTCGCTGACATTCACTGGAATGTCGTCGCCGTGACTGCAGGGTCTCTGCCACCATGGTCAGGCCGCACTGCTACGTCTCGACTCACGCTTCCTTCGCCCGGCGCTTTATGTTTGCTCCTAGGTAAGGGTCGACTCAGTAGTTAGGGAGGAGAAGGTCTGCTGTGGCCGGCGTATGCCGTCAGTGCTAGCGGCACCGCGCCAGAGTGCGTGCATGGGTGTTGGGGGTGTAGCTGTTGTGAACGTAGGATTTTCTGAGGGCGTAGCCGTAAAACAGTAGACTAGCGGAACAGTGCCTTAGCGCTCGTGGGGAATACAATGTAGTCCGATGGTGTTTTTGCTTATTGCCCGACGCGCGTAGGTCCCTCCCTCCGTGGGCCGTCGTCCAGCTGGGCCGCGCTGCACGTGCGCATGTCACGCCGTTTTGGGCCAAGCCGAGGCGCACGGGCCACGCGATTGAATTGCGTTTTCCAATTTTCAGTAAAATAGGAAGTGTTTATTCAATAAAGTTTTTAGGTGAACTTGGATAAATTGTAGTAAATTGTGTAGTTGTCCAAAAATAGTGGAACCAATTTTGTTAGATTCACAAAATTACCATCTACTTGTTAGTATAGTTAGATATGACGATGGTAGGGTCATAAATTCAAACTAAAGAGCTTAGTATTATGTAGATTAATATTTGTAGGAATATTTGTGGAAAATTGGTGATAGCTATAGATATGAAAATTTTATAGTTGGCTCACTAGGTTAGTAGGTACTTGCTATAAATTTTGTAGCCCTAGGGTAAGTTGATAAGTAGAGTAGCTATTATCCTTGCTTTATCGTATATAGTGTAAATCAACATTAGGAGTAAGGATAGCTGTAGTTGCCATAATAATAAATGACATACTTCACATTGTTATTGGTAACAATAGATAACTTAGTACCATGGTTGGTAGCAATAGCTTAGTAGTAAGCAGATGTACTTTTATTTTAAGAGTTGTTGTTGCTATATTACTAAGCATTGCATCATCATTTCATTCATGTAGATCACGAGCTGGTAGAATTCGTGCTCGTCGATGAACAAGAGTACGACAAGGTCATTGAGGAGTATGAGGAGGAGATCCTCATGCAGGAGGGAGCCCCAGAGCCATTTGGTGCTGACCTTACTGACCCGTCGCCTGCCCAAGGCAAGCCCCGGTGCAAAACCCTTATTTCTATGATCACTAAAAATATATATATATATATATATATATATATATATATATATATATGATGTGCATTTAAGTTATAGGCATTTTATGAAAACTACATGCATAAATATATCTACCCATGAGTCTTACTAGTGTAGGTCGAGTAGATGCTATGCTCAGGATATCGATAGCGTGAGTAACCTGCCGTTGCTCGCAAATAGGTGATAAATATGATCACTCATGATAAAATGCTGGAAAGGAAAATGGTGACCGAGCAGGGATATGGTTTGGGTACTGGTGGGTGTAAGGGGTTGTGTCCTGCGGCCAACAGGGCATAGCTCGGTTACACTTTTTCCCTGTTTGTGTCAATTAAGGACCGATCATTGCATAAGGCATCGTGGGCAAGTCATAGATTTATTGTCCCGAGCGCATACTTGGGTATGGATGCAGAGAAGACTTGTCGCTCTCTTGTTGTGGATCCGGCTCTTTCCGGGCCGACTAATGGGAGGCGAAGATGGTGGAGGTCCTTGCACCGCACTAAGTTCGGGACTCAGGAGTGGGGGCTTGGAGTCCAAGTTTGGACGGGGACCTAGACACCTAGGATAGGAGGGTGATGGGTTAGTCCTGCTTGTGCCTGGGGTACAAGCGGGGCATGTGTTTTTAGGGCACCCAGCTGGGCACATTGATTCGTGAATTGCCGGGCGATCCGGTATGGCTTGTTTCATGTCTAGCACCGTAGTAAGAACTGAAAGATGAAAGGTGATAAAATGGAACTGATTGCTCAACTCTTGCTTGAAAGTAGAACAAGTGCTTATATAGACTGGATAGATAATAACATAATACGGCTGATAATAATAATATAAATAATGACTCACTATTAGTATTGCTTTCTGCTAAAAGAAAACCAGCAAACCATAAAGCTTATCATGTTCCTTGGAGTCGGGAAATTATTCCCACTAGTCGGATAAGTCTTGCGAGTACATTGTGTACTCAGGGTTTATTTTACCCTTGTTGTAGGTGATGCATGAGAAGTACCCTTGTGTGGAGTATTCTTCTGGTGGGCTCAGATGGATCCTCGTTCTTATCGCTAGATGTTTACTTTAAATTCCGCTGTTTATCATTCCGTACTCTGACATTTGGTATTGTAATAATGTACTTTTAAAAAACTCTGATGTATGAAATGGACCTGTATTATAACTCGTTCTCATTATTGGATCCTTGGGAAAAATGTGGATCTTTTGGGTTCTCCCTTGGGGTGTGCCCGACGGATACCGCCCGCTGTAGCTTGCTTTCGGGGTGCTTAATGTCTGGCGGAAGACAAACAACTCTGTAAGCGTGTTATTTCGGACAGTTCTACCATAGTTACGAACAATATGTGTACATAATCACCCTAGGTGATGGTGGTCGGAGGGTGAACTTGAGTTGGTAGTCCGAGGAGACACAACAACAAAGAGCCTAGATGCCAGGTAAAGGCATTGTGCTTGAAATGTAGGCCACAAGCTAGACCGGAGGCGAAAGGGGTACCGTGCAGAAGTAATCACTTTCCACATGGAGATTTGCGCGCATTGGGCCTCTCAAGATGGACAGAATCCTCATTGGCTTCAACGGGGATGTCTAGAGCTTTGTCGCTATGTGGGCGAGCAGTCATAGTTGCTCATCTTTGTTAGAGCTATTTGGTAGGGATTGGGACCACTTTTTTACCAAACGGTGGAAAACCAAATTATTTGTCACATGGAGCTCCTTTTTGCGCTCTCACAAGGCACTAATGTGGAATGAACCTGAAAAAAGCATTCCCCTCGCTCTGTTTGCCACGGCGTGGGCTTGGACCCTTTTGGCCCGGACATAGGTGAAGCATGGGTGCGGTCGTGGCTAGGGGCGGCAACACGGAGGAGGGGACCACCACAGAGGAGAGGCGCCCTATGTGGAGGAGAGGAATGGTAGGGAAGGAGGAGGAAAAAGCGACGTGCTGTGACCGAGGGTGTCTTGGTAGTGGTGGAAGGCAAAGCACGAGCAAGGTGCAGTTGCGGGCATGACAACATGTGGGCGCTCGACAACAAATGTAGTGGAGGTTGGGGAGAGAAGAAGAGTTGTCATGTGGTGCAGTAGTAGGTGATCAAATAAGACTATGAAACGTAAAAAATAAAAACGGATTATGAATAATTCTTTATTTTGAAAGTCCAAAGAAACTATTCTATCATCATGTTCGCTTGGCTTATAAGTTGTGCTTTTTCAGCCAATAAATAGTATTTTTATTTTACAACAAATCAACCAATAGTACTTTTAGTCATGGCTTATCAGCTAAGCGAACAGGGCAATCATCGTTGGAGCTGTGTTTAGCTTTGGCTAGAGCTAGAGTTCTACCAAACCAGCCATAGCACCGTGGTCATGTGGGTCGCAAGGTAGTCCTCTACAGGAGCCTAGTATTATCGAGCACCCATAGGACTTAGCATCGTGGTCGTATGGGTCGCAAGGTAATGCTCTACGGGAGCCTAGCCATTATCGAGCATGTCAGGCATAGAGGGAGGGAGAAGAAAGAAGGGGAAATTATGTTCTTACCCTTGTTCAGGAGTCTAATTGTAATTTTACCCCTATTTTTTTACTTTGTGGTTTTGCCCTCACTTTTATGAGATGAAATCTCCATTTGCCCCTGTTTTGGATGACCGTTAAATGCACTTAGAAAAAAGAAATTAAAAAAAATCAAAATATCTAAACACAAAGGCAAAAGACCAAATTGCCCCTTATCTCTTCATTCTCTTCATCATCTGTTCAGAAGAAAACAGAGGCACGGGTCGCTCGCTCTCTCTCGTGCGTCGGGGTGAAGAACAGGGCCTGGCAGCGGTGCACGGTTCGGCGGCGGTGGACTAGGCGGTGGCGCGCGGCGCTCGGGGCAGCGCACGGGGCCTGTGGTGTGGCGGCGAAGCGCAGGGCGCGCCAGCCTGTGGTGAGCGGTGGCTAGGTGCGGGCCAGGCCTAGGTCAGTTGCCAACTCGCCATGTGAGTGATCCTTCCTCCCGTGACCTCCTGATTCTCCTCGGTCTGCTCTTCATTAGCTTCGGAATCCTGGTCCCCTGCGCCCAGCGCGCGCGTCTGGTGTATGAGTAGCTGTTACTTTCGATTGGAACTGGGTTGACCTAGCTAGGGATGTAGGCCCACGCCTCGCGCCTAAAGATTCCGTGAGCTAGCTGGCTGTGTGCGGCTGATTAGTCGCGGCTTCAGCCACGAGAGGGCAACAACACCCTTGTTGTCTATGGATTTTGCATAGCTTACTTGTTAGATTTTGGTTTTGTGCTTATCTGTGGGTTGTGTCAGCTTGATTACAGCTTTGGCTTAGTGAGCTGGGGTTGTGCTCGTGGGAAGTTGTTTATCTAGCCATTGTAGGTCACTGACTCGCTGCTTATGCTATCTCGTTTTACAAGCAGGCTCAACAGTATTCGTATGTTCATGAAGTTCCTCCTAATCTGCCATGTTTGGAAATGACTCTGTATTCGTGCAGCAGCTCTGTGCGGCGCGAGTGGCTAGGCGATGCGGGAGCGGACATGGCCCAGTGTGATCGGGTGGTAGGCGCCCTGAGCGGGCAGGCCTCTAGGCGCTATGCCACGCGAGGACAGGAGCAGCGAGCCCGGCGAGATGGATTTATGCGACGTTGGTGAAGAGACTAGGTAAGATTTGGAGCTCATGTGATTTGGTCTGTAGGAAAATTAGTATCAATCTGTAGGAAGAATGAGTTTCTGTCTGTAGAGCGATTTAGCTAACTGTGTATTTGGTGATGTGATTTGTAGGCCAAATCACATGGATATGAGCCTTGTTGTTAGAGTTCTGTCATTTTTCAGTTTGCCTGATGGGGGACCAAAATCATGGCAACAGGGTAGAACCTTGCCTACTCAAGTTGTTGACATACATAGCTTTGACCTACTACAGCTAGTTAATTTCATAGCTGAGCACTACATGTGGGGTTCAAAATAGTACATAAGTTTGTGGCGTGCATTGGATGAAATTTCTAGAGAACCTTCTATTGAGATTAAAACTGATGAGCAGTTGCTTGAGTGGTTTGAACTCAATAAAGAGAAGGGAAAGGTGTACATTAATGCCCAAATTAATGATTTTGAGGGTCCATTGCAATTTTCACCAACAAAACGTAGGTGACACCCTTCTGTAAGAAATAAAGTGTCCACCAATGAGACAAACACTGCTGAGAGAGCCACATCCACAAACAAAAAAGAGAGAGCCATCAAAAGAGAGAGCCACCAAATCCAAAGCAAAAAGGCGCATATCATGATGAGGGTGTAGGAGTTGATGAGGAGGGCATATATTCTGACACTGATTCACTTGTGGTAGCAAGTAATAGCAGCTATGATAGTAACTTGGCTGCATCCTATGATTCTTGTGATGATTGCTCTGACCCTGAGTTTAATCCCGATGAACCAGTTATTGATGATGATAAATATGACCCTCCACCCTTCTCATATGATGTTGATAATCCATGTATTGATGTAAATGTGGTGTTTCCAGACGTGGATCAGTGCAAGTCTACAGTTACACATCATACCATCTTGAATGATCATGCTTTTGAGATTGTGAAAAAGGACAAGAGCAAATTTAGAGCCATATGCAAGAGAGCAAATCAGGGTTGCAAGTGGTTGTTTTTTTGCATCTACAAGTAAAAAGTACATTGGCTGCAAGGTGTTTTCAAATTTTTTGTAACATTCAGCATCAAGTAAGAAGTATTAGTGTGCAACAATTTACTAATAAAATAGTTCTTTTCTTGCTGTTTTTTGCAGGTTAAGACTAGTGGTCCAAAGCATACTTGTGGTTCATTCAACAATTGTGGTGAAACAATGGCCTCTAATAAATGGGTAGCTGAAAGAGTTGTAGTTGTAGTTGCTTGCCATATTTAATGTCTGTTGCCTGCGATATTTAAATGACTACTCAAAAGATCATTACAACTGTAGATTTTTATTCAATTGCAAGTATTTCTTGAATTTAAATCAATAATAGAAGTAGCAACTGAAATCAGCCCAGCTTAAATGTTGATGGTTAGTCGGCCTTGTTTGCATAGCAGTAGAGCCAGCAGTCTCTTCATCCATGTGAATGGGCACAGTTGTACTCTTGTTATAGTTGATTTGTTGTCCAGTGGCATTTGCAAACTGATCAAGCAGTGTGGATCGACCTTGGATGAATCCAGTCTGGTCTAGATCAACAAGCTTCTTGATTTGTGACTACAAC
The DNA here is from genome assembly GCF_019320115.1 of Miscanthus floridulus. Classification (NCBI taxonomy): domain Eukaryota; kingdom Viridiplantae; phylum Streptophyta; class Magnoliopsida; order Poales; family Poaceae; genus Miscanthus; species Miscanthus floridulus. The sequence goes on from NC_089580.1 coordinate 159,503,594, forward strand.
CTTATAGTCAGGACCTTGGTCAGTATCTTGACGCAGCAATTTTGAAGGCAGATGGATCTAAAAGCGGAGACTGTTGTTGCTCCAGGCTTTTTTGGCAACAATACCATGTATGATCTGTTCACCCTTTCTAGTTGTACTTCTTCTCTGTGAAAGGCATCCATGAAGCACATGATGCTGTTCTTGACCGTTTCCCAGGCTGTAAGATAGAAGCTTGGGCCAAACCCGTCTGGCCCTGGTGCACTATTTCGGTCCATAGCCTTCACTACCTCCCATGTTTCTTCTACTGTGAAAGGATCAACAAGGTCCTCAGTTGCCGCTGGACTGCCTTGATACAAGGTCTGACAGACAAATTGCCACACCGAGCTACCTTCAATGCCTATGATTATTTTGAAGTGATCATTCAGTGCCTGGACTTTGCCATAATGATTTGTTACCATCACCCCATCCACTTCAATGTTTCTAATCTTGTTTCTTCGCATACGGCTGTTGCCTTGAGCTTGGAAGAAAGCAGTATTGCTAGCACCTTCCCTAATGGCTCTGAATTTCCCCCTCTGCTTCCAGTATGCAGCTTTCTGCTTTAGTTCATTGGCTAGCCGCTCACTGCTTAACTGATGGACCTGAATTTTAGCATTAGAAAGGCAACAGTCTTCTTCCAGAGAGTCAAAGAGTTGTATAATAAATTTGCAATTTTGTATAATAAAGGCAACGACCTTGTTTGCATAGCAGTAGAGCCAGCAGTCTACTATCGTAGCACCCTCTTAAATGTTGATGGTTTACCTTGTCATATCTTTAGGCTGTTTCTGTGTCATTTGTAACTTATGCTTGTTTTGATGTTTCAGTGTTTTACAAAGTTTCATAGTAAAGAATTTCTATTAGAAAGTTATTATTGTTTGAAAAAATGCTTATTTAGTCAACTTGTTTACTGAACCAATTTTCTTCATTCATGTGAAGTGCAAGTGCAAGTGCAAGTGCAAGGGGAAGGGGAAGGGAAAGAGGAAGTGCAAGTGTAGGACCTGGAACAGAAGGGGCTGAAACAGAAGGATGAGGAAGAGGAAGAGAAAGAGGAGGGAGGTTGGGTGCATTATTGGGAATAGATGCATGAATGTGATGTATGACACTGAACATATAATATCTCACTATTAGCTATCGCTTTTTTGTTGGACTTGTATGTTGGATGAGGTATGGATGAGGCTTGGTACTGTATGGATACTTTTGCTACACTTTCATTTGATGTGATATTATCTATCTTTATTTACATGCTGTGTGGAATCATATGTAACATTTTGTGTAATTATGTTGCCAAATTTTTTTAGAAAATAGGAGTAAAATCACAATGTATTCAGATAAGTAGGGGCAATTTCACATGGGCAAACTTGTCCTTATTGAGCCCATTTAACACCGTTACTTGTTGTTTCCGGAGTAGGGGTAAACTTAAGCTTCGTTTTCAAAAAACAGAGGTAAAATCACAACGATAAGTAGGGGCAATTTCACATGGGCAAACTTGTCCTTATTGAGCCCATTTAACACCGTTACTTGTTGTTCCTAAGTAGGGGTAAACTTAAGCTTCGTTTTCAAAAAACAGAGATAAAATCACAACGATGACAGAAACAGGAATAAAATCATAATTGGACGTTAAAATAGGAGAAGAACGGCAATAGCCCCAAGAAAGAAACAGCAGATATCGTTCCATGACAGGGGAGAGCAAAGGAGATATCACGAGGAGGAAAGGCCAGCAAAAACATACCACGTCATAAAAATGTTACAATATTCTCTCCATGATAATTTTATAATTATATAATTTTAAAATTAAGTCTTATTATAAGAGCGATAAATAAATATTTTTAAGGAAGAGTGGCAAATAGATGGCGTGATGCCAACTCGTCTCGCTGGCTCGTACTACTCCTGTCATCCACACCGCTCCGCCGCGACCACGGCGAAAGCCGCGCAGCCACCTCCCCGAATCGAGCCAAATTGGCTCCCGCGCGGCCGCGCCACCAGCTCCTCCGTCTCCACCCCGATCGCAATGCCACCACGTGGTCAACCCAAAAGGTCGCCGTGACCCGTGCCGGAGAGATCTCGCGCTCCGGCCCCGGGTCACCGCGCAGCTGTGCTGTCGCAGGCCCACCCGTTCACCCACCCAGCCACGCTCTCGATAAGGCCGCCGCACGCGGCCGCCCGCACCGACACCCTGGAGCCGCCGCAGCAGGAGGCGGTGAAACCGTCGCCGACCAACGGTCGCATCCGCTACCGCACGCCCTCGGCGGCCGATCTGCTCCCCGCCGACGATCTCGCCGCCGCCCCCTCCGCCGCGGACGCCGCGGCGGCCACGGCGGCGGCCGCGAGGATGCGGCGCTACTCGGGCGCCGGAGCACGGCAGCAGCAGCAGACGGATGCGGTGGCCGACCGCGTGCATCGGTACCGTCGGGTACTAATGGTGTTGCTCTCGCCGGTACTCCTCATCTCGTTCGTGCTCCTTCTCATGCCGCGCGCGCCGGCCTCCGCCTCAGGGGGTGGGCTCCTCGCCGTTGGCGGTCGGAGGTGGGGACCCCGGGCCGTTGAGGACGGATTGAACAAGTATGCCGTTATATTTGACGCCGGCAGCTCCGGGAGCCGCGTGCACGTGTATTGCTTCGACGAAAACCTGGATCTAGTGCCTATAGGGAAGGAGATTGAGCTGTTCAAACAGGTGAATGGTTTAGGCTTTTCTCTTGTCCATTTAGTTTGAGTTGCGTCTGCTGTGGAGTGGCCATAAATGAGATTATTGATGCGGCCTGTTTGGTCTTCTACTATCTCAAGCCAAACTAACAGCACTGAAAATTCAGTAACACTACTACACTAGTAGAATCTAATTGGCCACTCTAACAACGAAAATCCAGTATGTATGGCCAATCTAAACAATGATTGTTTTCTACTTTCTCTTGACTAAATGTCGGAATTGTTCGTTTTTTGGCTATCCAAAACTTTGGCTTGGCTCTTGAGAGTTCACAACCAAGTAGTCCTGCACATATTTTTTGCAGAATTTGCAAAAGAAATCAGAAATTTGTATTGCAAATATAATCACTTAGGGCCTGTTTAACAATGGTGAACTGCACAACTTAATGTCTTTTTATTTGTTTTCCATAAATTGTTGGAACAAAAATCTACTGTATCTAGATTTTCACAGCCAGAAGAATATTGGCCGATGAAGTTATGCCACTATGTGGTTTTGTCTTCTGTATCAGGATATGATAAATTGCATGCATAGCAACCACCACATGCTTATTACTTGCGATGAGCTCTTGCCATACAAAGGCATTAAGCCAGGACCTTGTCATGATAAATTAGTGTTGTTAATTCAAACGTGAAATCAGTTGATTTTTACCTAGGGATGACAACTTTAGGGATATGACAGCTTTTGTTGTGTTTGTTGTTCCTGCAATAGTGCAATCAGGAATTTTTTTTTTTAACTATGTAATATTTGAATACATGTCAGAATGTGACTACAGCTAATTCTTGGGGAATACCAGAAGTAGAAGATTAAGAAGAACAACTTTCTGCCTCGATTTTGACCAAATGCTGTTTCAAAATTTCTTTGTAAATCTGCTTGAATTTTTTGCTGAACGTCAATCGTCAAGTTAACTAGCTTGAAACTTCTTGAACGGGGATTCCATTTTAGCTGTTTGGAGATAAAAAAAATTTAATATTCTGCTCCTCAGAAATCTATCATGTTATGGGTGCTAGAGCAAGAAAAATTGGACACTAAATCATCGGAAACCATACCAAAGTAAATGCACTGCAAAAATGCAAAGTTGCAGGTAGTTGTTCCAACTTCCAAGACTGTATCTCTATGAAGCAACCTAAAGGCTCAAACAACGTATCATCCTGGTTGAGCTTTTCTCTCACCAAAATAATATACCTTATAGCTGTATAGTTTCTGAAGGACTTGAGAACCCACTGTGTAAAAATGTTCATTTCTACTCATTAACCTGATCATCTGTAATTACCCTACTAGCTAATATATTGTCGTCCTATTATATATTTGAATTGAACAGACCAATTGACCATCCAGAAAAGAGAGGGATTCTAACTTCTCTGATTGTTTATCTCTCTCTCATGTTGGCTCTAGAAAAAACCAGGCCTGAGTGCAGCAAAGGGTCCACAGGAGGCTGCTGAATCACTTATTTCTCTTTTAGAGGAAGCTGAGAAAGTAGTTCCAGCAGAGTTGCGTGGACAAACACCTGTCAGGGTTGGGGTGAGTTATGGTTCCTGTATTGCTTCTTATGGTAGTGGAAACTGAAACAGTATCAGTTTTTGCAACAATGTTTCTAGCGAAAACATGATTTTGGACCCTTATGCAGGCCACTGCAGGTCTCAGAGCATTAGGGACTGAAAGGTCTGAAGAAATTTTGCAAGCGGTAAATATTCTCCATGTCTTGTCTTATCCATCAAGATCTGAGCATTCCATCTTTTCTTCTGTAGCCTTATTTTTTACATTTGTATTTGATGCGCTGCGTATTCTCTTTTAGTTTTGAATTGGCTGATTTCCTTTTGTTGTTGCTGAATATGAGTTCTTCAGGTTAGGGAACTTCTCCATGACAGGAGTTCTTTCAAATCCCAGCCAAATTGGGTCACTGTTCTAGATGGATCACAGGAAGGCGCATTCCAGTGGGTACGGTGTTGTTCTAATTTTCTCCAAGAACCTTTTTTTTCTTCCTTTGTTGTTTAGGTCTTTAGGATTGTTAACAGTGTTCTGTAACATTCCCCCCCCCCCCCCCCCCCCGCGGTTCTCTTTCCAATAGGCTACTTTAGCTTTGTCCAAAGTCAAACCTCTCTAAGTTTGACTAAGTTTATAGAAAATGCACCATCATCTACAATATCAAATTCGTTTCTTTAATTTCTCCATGAAATATGTCTTGATAGTGCATTCTATTTGAACTTCTGGATATTAATAAATTTTATAAAAACTTGATCAAAGTTAGAGACGTTTGACTTAGGACAAAACTAAAGTGACCTATAGTTTGGAATGGCGTGAGCAGTTGGTTTTAACTTGTTCCTGTCTTAACTTTTTTTTCTCGAATACGTAGGAGAGCTGTGTATCTTTGTATGTTCCTGTCTTAACTTTGACTTTGGCATTTTAACTTTGAAAGTAAAACGGTTTCTCCACTTGCTGTTCTTCTACAACCTTCACATTAAAAGAAGCAACATGGATGTCTTTTCTATTCTTTTATAGGTTACCATCAATTATCTTTTGGGAAAATTGGGAAAGCCATACTCAAATACAGTTGGAGTTGTTGATTTAGGAGGTGGTTCAGTCCAAATGGCTTATGCTATCTCAGAGAAGGATGCAGCAAAGGCACCTGAAGTGGCAGATGGTGAAGATTCATATGTGAAGGAGCTGCTACTTAAGGGAACAACATACTATCTTTATGTTCACAGGTCTGAATCAAATGTGTCATGACAATCTGAGATTTATCGTTGACTTTGTTCTACTGCTATTTTCTGCCATTCTAATATACCAATGATGCCTAAAACTGTAAAACATGTGACTAGTGTGGCGTACTCCGTTATTCTATATTGGTTAAACCATTCCATTTGCAGTCTTTATGACATTGTTGACTACTAATAGTAGGATTGACCGAGAACTATATATCTTATTTGAAGTTTGAGTACCACACTGTAGAAAGGTGAAACATGCAATTATTTGGAGGTTGCTACAGGTTGTTAGCAACTTGGGTGGTTGGGTCCAAAAATGGTTTTGTAATATTGAAGAGTTAAAACTGGTTTACTTGTTTGTCACCAAGTGAGGAATAAGAATATTTGGCATCCCATCATACTTGAAGTGTTTAGAGCATGTATAATAGCAGGCTATAAGCTAGCTAAATGCTGAGGTGGAGGAGAGAGGAGAGGAAAGAGAGGAGAAGTGGGTTGTAAGCTTACAGTCGACTTAGGCACAAGAACCAAGAAACTTTGTGAGAGAGATAAGTGGGCCATGTATTAATAGTGAAGAGCTAACTATTATATGAGTGGGCTGAGAGAAGGCTGCAAAAAAGCCTTACAGCCAGCAGCCGGCTGTATTATTATCCTTGCTCTTACTTGTCACCAAGTGAGGCCACTATATACGTATTTTGGTCAACTCTATCACTTCTTCCCCTTTTTTACATTATAATAAATCTGACATGGAACAATATCGTTTACCACAATGCGATGGACTACTGTTGGGATGGGCATCATAAGATTGCCTCCTTCTGAATAAGTTGTGTAGAGAACATAACTATAATATATAACTGCAAATGTTGTTATCCACAGTTATTTGCATTATGGTTTGCTGGCGGCTAGAGCGGAGATCTTAAAAGCTGGCGAAGGCAGTGATTACAGCGACTGTATGTTGGAGGGGCATCTTGGTATGGTTGCTTGCTTTAATCTACTAGGCCCAATATCTAAATCTGATATATCATTACGTCTGTCTTTTTGGAATGTGAAATGAACTTCCTATGTTCTTACTGAAATTATATCAGCATTAATAGGGCAAATGGTTATTTTGTAACAAAACCAAATGCTTGGAAAGACTATTGTCCTGAGCTTTGTTCTATTCTATGCAGGGTCCATGCCCTGTTGTGAAAATACATAAAGCAATATGTTGACTTGTCTTATGAATTTTGTGTGCTATCAAATATTAGTCAAAACATTACACCATTCTGATAATGAGGCCGTTGATAAAAGCATGCAACTTTATCAGCAGATTGATCCTGCAATGAATACAATACATATTTCAGTTTCCAACAAAGATGAAATTTACCCATTCAAACTACTATCATCAAATTGTCAGTATCTGTTTTCTGTTTATTGCTCATAAAATTATCATATCTTAAATGTGCTATTAAATTCAGGGAAATACAATTATGGTGGTAATACATTTGAAGCATCAGGCTCACCTTCTGGTGCTAGTTATTCCAAGTGCAGGGCTCTTGCAGTTAGAGCTCTTAAAGTTGATGAGCCAGCATGCACACATATGAAATGCACATTTGGCGGTGTGTGGAATGGTGGTGGTGGAGATGGACAAAAGAATCTTTTTGTAGCATCCTTTTTCTTTGATAGGGCTGCTGAGGCAAGTCTAATTTACAATTGTGCTTTCTGATCTGTCTGAAGTGAATTGCTATTGGCGTAGTCACGATTATCACCTAACTGTGTCTCATCTCTGTTCAGGCTGGTCTCGTGGACCCAAAAAAAGCAGTTGCTAAGGTTAAACCTTCAGACTTTGAAGAGACTGCACGCCGGGTTTGTAAATTGAACTTGAAGGATGCACAGGCAACCTACCCTGATGTCTCAGAGGAGAACATTCCCTACCTTTGCATAGATCTTGTCTACCAGTACACATTACTTGTCGATGGATTTGGTATGGCTTATTTCAAACTAAAAAAATATATCATGATAACTGTAAAACTTAGAAGTTATTACCCCCCACACCTATGTTCTTACACCTGCTTTTTTTGTTCTCTCAGGTGTTGATCCTTATCAAGACATTACCTTGGTAAAGAAAGTGCCTTATGGTGATTCGTATGTTGAAGCAGCATGGCCCCTTGGTAGTGCCATTGAGGTTGCATCTTCATCATAGAAACAGCACGGCAGTAACTTATTTTTCATTTTTTATATAAAATATATATATAAATCTCCATCGTTATAGTTTTTGGTTTAGTTTACTGATCTGTGGTAGTGAGTTTAGATCCTGGGTTTGATGCTAGGGTTTTGCCTTGATTCACCATTTGTTCTCCATTTTCCGTTCTATTTGTTTAGGTTTCTACACATTAACAAGGTATACATGGAGGAGTATGTATAGATTGTAGTTCTGTGCCAGCATTTTCCCCTTTCCATCCCCAGGTATTTAGAAGCCTTTGCCATTCATCCTTAGTATGCTTTGTGGGTTGTTCAATGTGATGCCATTCGTTTTGTTCCCTTTCGCCAACTGGGATTGCTCAATGTAATAAACGCATGGTTTGCCTTTGTTCCCTGGATGGTTCATTTGTAGTCTTGTAGATTTAAACTATATTTCCTCTTATAACAAATATAAGTGCTCGGTGCTTAATCCCGCTACTATCTAGGCCCTGTTCGGCACATATTCTCTGGTAGCTTCATGAGCTATTTGAAGTTGTTTTATGTTAAACGGGTATTTTTAAACAGTTTTGCATGTGAAGCTTCTTAAAACATGTTCTCACAAGGATTGGTTGAAATGGAGCTATTTTGGAGCTCAAAACAGCTGTTTCTCTCAACTTCAGCTCGCTTAGGTGGCCTCTTACATGTGATTTGTACAATGTTTTAAGGAGCTTCCACATATAGAGCTGTTTGTCAAAAAGTTTTATCAAAACATTTTTAACTCTATTGAAAGCGCCGCCACCCCCCCCCCCCCCCCCCCCCCCCCCCCCCCCCCCCACCCACCCACAAAGCTCCACTAGTTAAGCGGATTTGTGTCAAATGGTGCCTTAATTGCATGCCATGTTCATGGTTCAGCACCGCCTAGCGGCTATTTGTCGTGCCCGGGATTGACGATAGGAACCACGGAGTAGAGAGCAAGAACAACATAACAGTATTACGGCTGTAGACTGTCGATGCTTCTGAAGTCCTTTTGTCACCCTCTGAAGGCGCATGTTTTCAAATGAGGACAAGCAATCTGAGCTCACGCAGAGCAACAACCAGTCAACGATGCTGCTCCGAAGCCAATCGTGGCATGGAACTTCACCACCAAGTTCCTTCGGAGCAAGGCATGACCAGGCCTGGCTAATAGACTGTCCACTGTCCAGCAGTGATTTCCCCTCTATTTCACCATCATCTCTCAGCTCGATCGTGAGAGTGAGAGGGATGCTTCGGGCGGGAGCCTCCTCGCTCGCAGCCGCGGCGCCATGTGTGCCATGGAGCTTCCTGGTCTACGGTATGACGTATCCTGTCCCTGTCGCTCCTGAGGCAGGCCGGCCGGCTGCTGCACCGGCTGTGGTGGCGTCCCCGGCGGCTGGAGCGCGCGCTGCGCGCACAGGGCCTGCGCGGCACCCCGCACCGCCTCCTGGCGAGCGACCTCAGGGAGAACGCCAGGATGAACAGGGAGGCGTGGTCGAGGCCCCTGCCGCTGCGGTGCCACGACATCGCGCCCCGCGTCGCGCCGTTCCTCTGCAGGAACGTCCTGGAGCACGGGAAGCAGGCGTGCCTTCTCTGGTTCGGCCCGGTGCCCAGGGTGGTCGTCGCCGACCCGCAGGTGGCCAGGGACGTGCTGTCCAACAAGTTCGGGCACTTGGAGAAGCCCAATTTCCCGGCACTGACCAAGCTGCTCGCCGATGGCGTCGCGGGCCTCGAGGGCGAGAAGTGGGTCAAGCACAGGAGGATCCTCAACCCCGCATTCCATGTCGAGAAGCTCAAGGTATGCATACAGCAAGGTCTTCTCATGATATATTGTTTTCTGGGCATGCCCTTCCATTATTCCCTGATGATCGGCTTATTGCAATGCTCTTGTGATGTACTCTGACCCTTCATTTCAGAGTATGCTGCCGGCGTTTTCCGCGTGCTGCGACGAGCTGGTTAGCAACTGGGTGGAGTCTGTGAAGAGCCCCGACGGTTGGTGCGAGCTGGATGTTTGGCCGGAGCTCCAGAACCTCACCGGAGACGTCATTTCTCGCACCATATTCGGCAGCAGCTACCTCGAGGGAGGCGGATTTTCCAGCTGCAGGCAGAGCAAGCTGAGCGCCTCGTAGCCACCATTCAGAAGATATTCATCCCAGGCTACCTGTGAGTTCTAGTGTTCTACAGCATATATGCTCTACTGCTATTGAACTAATCTGACCAGACCGATGCTAACTGCTAACGCTATGGAACGCCCACCAGGTATTTGCCGACCAAAAACAACAGGAGGATGCACGAAATCAACAACGAAGTCAGCTCGCTCTTACGAGGATTGATCGAGAAACGGATGCAGGCCATGAAAGAAGGCGAGAGCCACGGCAAAGACGACTTGCTGGGTCTGTTTCTCGAGTTAAACATGAGAGACACGGACGAGCATGGGCAGTCCAGCCTGGGGATGACAATCGAAGACGTCATCGAGGAGTGCAAGCTCTTCTACTTCGCAGGAATGGAGACCACGTCCGTGCTGCTCACCTGGGCAATGGTCCTGCTATGCATGCACCCGGAGTGGCAGGACCGTGCGAGAGAGGAGGTCTTTGGCCTGTTCGGGAAAAACAAGCCGGAATATGATGGCCTCAGCCGTCTCAAAACTGTGAGTTCATTCGCCTGATACTCCATCTTTTCAGTGTACGAAACTTGTTCCCTCCAGACTTCCAGACGTAGGCCTGACTGAACATATATTGTTGCTCCATCGATGCAGCTGACGATGATCCTTCACGAGGTTCTCCGGCTGTATCCTCCGGCTATCGCGATCAGCCGGAAGACATACAAGGAGATGGAGATCGGCGGCGTCAGGTACCCTGCCGGGGTTGTGATCGACCTGCCCGTGCTGCTTATCCACCATGACCCGGATCTCTGGGGGAGCGACGTGCACGAGTTCAGGCCGGACAGGTTCGCCGAGGGGGTCTCCAAGGCGCCCGCCGCGTTCTTCCCGTTCGGCTGGGGGCCACGCACCTGCATCGGCCAGAACTTCGCGCTGCTCGAGGCCAAGATGGCTCTGAGCATGATCCTTCAGCGGTTGGAGTTCGAGCTCGCGCCATCCTAACTCATGCGCCACACACCGTGATCACACTGCACCCGATGCATGGGGCACAGATTAAGCTCAAGGCGGTGGTCTGATCGTTGAACACCATCCATCACTGATCACTCCTTTGATTGTCCTAGCTTGCTGAGCAGATGGTGTAAATATAGGGTAGCACATCGAGTGGAATGTTTTTTTTTAAAAAAAAATAGACGGCTTTATAAACGCACGCACGCAAAACTTACCCTTATCGGCGGATGAAGGATGATATAATAGCTCGATTGCCACCGCCATCTGCTAAATTTCCAATTTTCTGTGGATACTTCCACAACTACATTTCACGCTATATCACAGATCAAACATGATTCATTCGGAATTTCGAAGTGCAAAAGCATCGCTTCAAAGTTCCGATACGCTTTCGGACACAGTTTTTGAATGAGGTGACATGTCACTCTTCTTCCCTCGTAGATTTTTTTTATTTTTAACATATTTTTTAAACTAATTTTAAAACTAACAATGTTTATTTTTTTTAAATCTAACACTTTTGGCCACGCCTATTCGTAAGGCGCGGCAAATTAACGCTGTCGCGCCATGCATGGGGGCGCGGCAAGCTTGCCCACGTGGCAGGGAATAGGCGTATGACCGGTGACGTCGCCGGTGACGCGCCACGAATCATGGCGCGGCAGTGACGCGTCCTGATCGGTGGCGTGGCAGAGCCGGCTAAAGGCCCGCGGCCTAGTCCTGCCACGCCACGCCCTGCCCACCGAACGCCCGCGCCCGCACGTCTGCCCGCCGCCGCGCCATGCACGTCGGCGCGTCACTCCCGTCGTGCCCGCACGCTGGCGCGCCACCCTCTTCGGCCGCTCGCCGCGCCCTCCGGCCACACACGGCGGCTGCTCGTCGTGCCCGCCACCGCCCTCACTGCCGCGCTGCTGCCCTCACTGTAGCGCCCGCGACTGCCGACGCCGCCCTCACTGCCGCATTGTACATCGCTCCCAACTGTCGCACGCCCTTCTCTCTATCCCGTGTCCACCCGCCGCTGCCGCCGAGGCCAGCGCCCGCGCCTCCCGGCCCGGTCTAGCGCGTCGCCGCCGCGAGGACGAGCGTCACTGCCGTGAGGTACTCCCCTAGTGTATTTGTTGATTGAATCGACATTGTTAGTATAATAAGTTAGTAAAATAAATAAAGTTAGTATAATTAGTAAAGTTAGTTAGTTTAGTTAGTATAGGCAATATAGTAAGTTAGTATAGATAGTAAAGTTAGTTAGTTTAGTTAGTACATTTAGTGAGTCTAGTTATACATTGTATTTAGTATAATTAGTTGTTGTAGTTAGTCTTGTATAGTTGTTAATATTAGATTAGTTAGTATAGTTATAGTTAGAATAGGTATTAATATTACTATGAACATTACGTACGATGATTTTGACGACTTGATGAAGTTTCTTAAAATGCTTTTATAGATGAATTGTTGTGTTGGAGTTTTTTATGGAGGAAGTGTTAGGAGAGAAGATAGAATGTTTGAGGATATGGAAGAAGAATTGAAATGGTTTTATGAACCTCCTAGCTTCAACGACCTTTGTGTCCGTTTGAATGCAAAGTTTAACGGTGATTTCACACTGAAGGAGAGGTTTGATACTGGAAAGACTAGGGCACACTATGTTCTCATGCCCTTGCGTGACCCTGCTCACTGGTCCTGCTACACTAGGGTGCTCCAAGGTTCCAATGTGTCCATGGCTGAGGTGGTAGTGGAGAATGAGTACATGATGCAAGGTGTCCTGGACGGGCCGTCCATTGATGGTGTTGGAGGCAATGAGCAAGAATTGGGGGTCGAAGGGGAAGCAGCTCAGGGTAACATGGATTTGGACGGTCAGTTGACGCAGGAGCAGTTTCATTCAAGTCAAGTAGGTTGTATAAGCAGTGATTTCGATGTGAACGAGTTCGAACTGGAAGAGAAGGAGCAGAAGGAGGAGGACAGGATCGGTGATGTAGTTAGCAGTGATTCGGACGGTTCAGATGGTGACCAGGGAGATAGACATGCTATGCCCACACTGGTTGATGCCATGCCAGTACCTGTTCATGGTATGCCATTACCAGTACCAACTAAGGTTTTGCATGCTATCTAGGCTCAGGGTAGACTAGTCATAGATTTGCCAGCAAATGATACCCCTATGATTCATGGGGTAGAATTAGCGAAGCGCAACAGTATGTTCCACCACCACCTTACACAACGACTAAGCTTGAGCAACTAAGGTCGATGAACGTACCTTTCAGGGGCGTTTCGAACTATAGGGATGTCAGCATGACGGATATGGCAGTTTGTGACATCGGTCTCTAGATGTGTAGGAAATCATTGTATGACCATGAGAAAGAAACCCTTAGGAAGGGGATGATATTCAATACAATGTCAGAGATGAAGCTCTTCCTTCAGGACTATGTTTGTATCACCATAGGCCGTACAACGTCACTCATTCGGACCAGGAGTTGAGGTGCCACGTGATTTGTAAAAACGGTTGTATATGGAGGTTAAATGCATGAAAGAGACAGAGTGATGGCAAGTGGAGGATAAGTAAAGTTGTCAAACCCCACACTTGCCTAACAAATAGGGAGAAGAAAAATCATCAGCAGCTCACTGCATGTTACCTTGCCCGTCGTATATTAGGGCTCATTGATGACAATAACGACATTTCAGTGTCTTCTTTACAACGGTCCATATCTAGATTCGTTAAGTATGATGTGAAGTACGGAAAGGCTTGGCGTGCTAAGCAAATTGCCCTGGTGATTCGATGGGGTAGTTGGGAGGAAGCGTACAATAGGGTGCCCCGCATCTTATGTGCAATGCATTACTACAACTCTAGCTTGAAATGGTTTGTGGACACCGGAGGGATGTATTTTCATATGCTAAATGAAGCGGGAAAGGCCTGGTTAGAGGCGCAGATGGAACAGAAGGCTCAGTGGGCGTTAGCATATGACGATGGGGGTTTTAGGTATGGTATCATGACCACTAACTCCTCGGAGTCCTTCAACCGTGTATTCACCGGAGTTCGATCGTTGCTTGTGTCTAGAATTGTTGAGTTCTCCTTTCATAAGTGCAGCGAATATTTTGTCAAGAGGTGGGAACTTGCGCAGAGGAATATAACTGAGCAGGGGCATTTTGGAAAGGCCGGAGCAGAACATTTGAAGGAGCCTGAGTAATTGGCCAAGCAACACATCACCGAGCCGTATGGACCCTGCCGCTATATCTTTAGTGTATGGGACAAGGATGGCACAAGCTTGGGCGGCAAACATTATGGTGGACGAAACTACCGAGTTGATCTTGAAAAGGTAGAGTACAGTTGCAACATCCCTCAGATCATGCATGCCCCTTGCTCTCATATGATCATGGCCTGTAGGGTTCGCAGGTACAACTTTGAGGATCTGCCATATATGCCACACTTGTATCTCCGTTCGAACACCGTTAGTATTTGGGAGATAAGCTTCGAGCCATACATTGACCTAACAGAGTGGCCACCTTATAATGGTTATGACTACGTGTCACATCCAGATCTAATGAAGGTAGGGAAGGGTAGAAGGAAGAAGAAGCAACTCAAGGGGGACATGGACGCTATGAGAGGATACGACGAAGACATGTACGGAGGGGGAGACTTCAACGAGACCCATGGCAGAAATCTTTGCTCCATTTGCAAAGACCCCGGTCACATGGCTAGCAGGCATAGAAGACGAGGGCAGCATGTCCATACATAGAAGTTGCTTATTTTCCTAGTGAAGTTGTTTAATATGTCTGTTAATGTTACTTTGAATATATACATGTGCTTTTATATTATGTTCGTATTGCATAACAAGTAGTTCAAATTTTGCAATGCTACATAATGTTAATTTGAATACTCTAACCCTTTGTTTATCAATTTGTAATAGGATGGCCCCTTGAAAGGTCCTAATGGCTAGAGGGGGGGTGAATAGCCTATTAAAAATTTCTACAACAACACTTAGCAAACCGGTTAGACAATTATGAGGCAAAGTAAGTGTTACGCTAGACTACTAAAAATATAAGCCGCCTACCACAATTCTAGTTTTTATAGATTCTAACCACACAATGACTATGGCACTACACTAAGTTAGTGTGCTCTCAAAGGCTAACTAAAGATCCATACTAACCAAACTAACAAGCTCTCACAACTAGGTACACTAAAGAGCTTGATAACTAGTTTGCGGTAATGTAAAGAGAGAGAGCAAGATAGTTATACCGCCGTGTCGAGGAATGAACCAATCAATCACAAGAATGAAAACCAATGAAGACCAATCACCTCAGAATCAAATGATGACACAATGATTTTTTACCGAGGTTCACTTGCTTGCCAGTAAGCTAGTTCTCGTTGTGGCGATTCACTCACTTGGAGGTTCACGCGCTAATTGGCATCACACGCCAAACCCTTAATAGGGTGCCGCACAACCAACACAAGATGAGGATCACACAAGCCATGAGCAATTCATTGGAGTACCTTTTGGCTCTCCACCGGGGAAAGGTCAAGAACCCGTCATAATCACCACGATCGGAGCTGGAGACAATCACCAACCTCCGCTCGATGATCCTCGCTGCTCCAAGCCGTCTAGGTGGCGGCAACCACCAAGAGTAACAAGCGAATCCCACAGTGAAACATGAACACCAAGTGCCTCTAGATGCAAACACTCAAGTAATGCACTTGGATTCTCTCCCAATCTCACAAAGATGACGAATCAATGATGGAGATGAGTGAGAGGGCTTTGGCTAAGCTCATAAGGTTGCTATGTCAATGCAAATGACCAAGAGAGAGAGAGCTTGAACCAACCATGTGGCTTAAATAGAAGCCCCCATGAAATAGAGCCGTTGTACCCCTTCACTGGGCACAACACGGGGTGATCGGACGCGCCGGTCATATTGACCAGACGCTGGACCCCAGCGTCCGGTCATGCGATGCACGCCACGTGTCCCTTCTCTTCAAATACTGAGCGCTCGATCCCAACGGTCAAGTTATGACTAGACGCGCTACTGTGAAGTGACCGGACGCTGGACCTCAACGTTCGGTCATTTCTAGTAAGCTTCCGGAAACGAGAAATCACGACCATACACGTCCGGTCATGCTCGACTGGACTCACCCAGCGTCTGGTCACTCGGCGTCTCCTCTGTGCACTGCCACATCAATGGGACCAGACGCAGCCCTCCAGCGTCCGGTCACTAAGTGACCCAACGTTCGGTCAGAGACCGACGCTAGTGTCTTCGCTGCTTCTGCTGACCGGACGCGCCGGTCCTTCCGAGACCAGCGTCCGGTCACTTACAGTGACCTTCGTCTTTTCTATCTAGGGCGCCGGTGAAGTTCCTAACCCTTGCTCAAATGTGCCAACCACCAAGTGTGTCACCTTGTGCACATGTGTTAGCATATTTTCATAAATATTTTCAAGGGTGTTAGCACTCCACTAGATCCTAAATGCATATGCAATGAGTTAGAGCATCTAGTGGCACTTTGATAACCGCATTTCGATATGAGTTTCACCCCTCTTAATAGTACGGCTATCGAACCTAAATGTGATCACGCTCTCTAAGTGTCTTGATCATCAAAACAAAATAGCTCCTACCATTTATACCTTTGCCTTGAGCCTTTTGTTTTTCTCTTTCTTCTTTTCAAGTCCAAGCGCTTGATCATCACCATCATCATGATCTTCACAATTGCTTCATCACTTGGAGTAGTGCCACCTATCTCATAATCACTTTGATAAACTATGTTAGCACTTAGGGTTTCATCAATTCACCAAAACTAAACTAGAGCTTTCACCCCTCCCACGCAGCACCAGTTGTATCCCCTTCTTGAGGTGGAGTACGACGACCCACACCGAGCACACTTCTTGACTAACACCGACGCAGAGGTGCCCTTGCCTTCTTTGAGGCCTCGCATGCACACCAGGGCGCACCAGTGGGACGAGCGTTACGCGTCGTACATACGGCGTGTCGGCTTCCTCGAGTTTGTCTATGTTGTCAACTATGGTCTTCCACCCCTTGACCCAGCACTACTTACTGCTGCTGTAGACAGGTGCGAGTGCCTTCATTTTACATAAACATTCTTATAACAAATTTGAGGTAACTAACAGTCGTTCTACTCTTATAACAGGTGGAGGCCTGAGACCCACATGTTCCACCTACCTTGCGGTGAGATGACCTTGAGCATGCAGGACGTGAAGGCTATCTTTGGCCTTCGGTTGGGGGGACTTCTAGTGATAGGTATAGTTGACAACAATCACTGGAGGGAGCTGGTGGCTCAGTTCACTGGCTTTCTTCCACCGGACGATGAGGTTTCCAAGAAAAATAAGTGAGCAATTCAAGCCTATTTAATACTTGCATTGCTTTCCTATAGCCATCGGGTCTCATTTTATTTGGTGAATTTTAGAAAAAGTTCTAGTGTTTCGTCGTTGTGGATCACAGAGCGCTTTGATTACTTGGACCCATAGGCTAATGAGGCTCAGATCAACAGGTTCGCTAGAGTGTGGCTCTGGCACTTCCTTGGTGCTTTCCTATTCCCAGACGCCTCGGGCAACACCATCAGCTAGATCTTTCTTGACATATTACGCCAGCCGTGGGATAACATAGCAGCGTATAGCTAGGGCAGCACAGTCCTGGCATGGACATATCGACAGCTATGCATTGCCTACCATCGTACCTTAGGGTATGCGAACCTTGGGGGTTGCTCCTACCTACTCTAGGTTTGGTGTTGGGAACAATGGCCCATTGGGAGGCCCCTTGTTACTGGTTTCCCTGTAAGTACTTCGGTTCACTATATTCTTTGAGGCAGTTACATATGATGAAATTATTAATGGCTAATTCATTATCGTGTTCAATGCAGCATTAGAACGGGCAGGATATACTACCTACAACTCTGTATATCTAGACGCAAGCAGAGTTAGTTAGAGGGAATGTGAGGCGCAAGTATAGGGAGTACACAGACTGTCTCGACGTCCTGACACAGCACCAGGTTACGCTCTCTTTACTATCATACATGATGAGGACATCGCCACGCTGGACACACCGACGCCATGGTCTTCCCCAAGTTGCAATTCGTTCCCAACTCAGCTGCCACGTCACCCTCGGATTCAGCAGACACGTCGTCACTGTTTCGGTCATAACTTCCTCATACGACGTCGAAACGGGCCGTTCTTGGATGCGTTGGAAAGGGGACGACGACGCCGTCGTTTTGGATCTGGTCCCAGCTCCAGAAGGTCCGTGGATCATTCTGTGTGACCACGGCAAGGTGCTGCGTCACCTATTTGGGCCAACTTGGCCATGTATCGTGTCGGGCCTTAAGCCCAAGTTGTGGGCGCCCAACCCCTGGCCGTCCCCAACCCTAGGTCGAGTCTTAGACTATAAACACAGCCGCCGCCGCTGCTACACAATTGGGTTTTGTTTAGAGTTTAGTTTTCCATCGAGAAACTGAATCGTTCATTGTAACTGTGGTGACAAATCCTTTTACAGTGATCCAGGGCCCCCGTTCTTGATCTCCTCCACTGTGTCGATTAGTCCTTTGGAACCGAGTTCTTGAACCCTCTATTGATATTCGCGTCATTCATATTTGCAATTTCAAATTGCGTGTTTTACCTTCTTGCTTGTGCTCTTCGATTCGCTTACAGGAAAAGCCTTCTTGGCGAGGTCAATCAAGTTGTGCTTGGTTGATAACCAACGGAGCGGTGGTGTAACGGTTGCAGGGTTTGAATCATGTCTGATTTGAAGCCGGATCGCCAGCGTCGAGATCTCCACAAATCGAACTTACCGGCTACCTCTCGGAAGATCGGGCCTGTACTCATCAATTGGTATCAGATATTTCAGGTTTACTGCGAGGTATAATCTCGTTTGCCTTAGATTCATATTTGTTCATTACCTAGAGTCCACAAAAAGCCCAAAAATATTTCAATTTCCGCTATCCTATCGCCCTTTGTGCCTTTGCAATTTCGTTTCAGATTCGTGTTGTTGAGTTTGTGTCCGTGGTCGAGTCTTGTTGCTGGTTTAGGATTGTGTTCGTGGTCGTAGTTCAATCGCCCGTTGCTATGATTTTGTTGTCCGCTGCTATCCCATCCACCGTTCCCAAACAACAAGTCGAAGCCACCACATTACTCGACTTGCCCCGCTAGCCGCCTTGTGTAACTTCTCGCCGCCGCGCAAACCCTAGACAAGTTGCCAGCCGCTCTTATTTTGCCTGCATCGCAGCCCTCCTTACATCATCAGGCGAATACCTACTGCTGTTAGTCACAGTGACGATCCTGTGATCGGTGTTAGAGTTTCGGGACGCTTTGCCCTAACTGCCGCCGCCGTGTTGTGCCTCCCGGAAAACATACCTTGAGATACCTTCGGTAAAACAGGCATAACTTTTCGCTCGTTTATCCGAAAAATCTGAAATTTTTTCAGCAGCTTCTTGACACCATTTGGGGCCGACCCAAACTGGGCTTTGCCCTGTTTGGTTTCGTCAAAATTGCCAAAAAAATTCGGGAAAATAAAGAAAAAAAATTGTCAAAGTTTTTGCACGCTTTTCAGAGCACGTGCTGAATTTCTGTAGACCACATCCCACCTCAGTTGTAGGTGCCAATTTTTGTGGTTGCATCTTTTGTGATCCTTGTTCAGAGAAAAGTATAAAAAAATAGTAAGAAAAAAAATTTTGTTTCCTACTAGTGCCTTTTGGAAAAATCCGGAAAAAAAAAATTCAGGAAAAAGGAGAAATCCGGGCTATTTGCTTGTTCTGCGAGTTCTTTCGATCGTCCTTTGTTTCACCTTGTTGCGCTACGTCTCGACACGTCTTAGCCAGCACCTGTGATTTGTACTTTGGATCTGGATTGAACAATCATTAATCTGCATTCGTTAATTGCTAATCCTTGCTGTCATATTGTGTGCCTACCCATAGCTCCACATATTCTTCTGTCAGCACAGGTTCATCTTGCAACTTTTACCCACGCTCCACAACAGATTGCTTCGCCACTTTGGTTTTGCTCCTGTTTGGCGTTGGTAAGAATACAGGCAAGACGGTGGTAAGCCGCTTGTGATTTTGCATTCCACTTTCACCACCATCACCACCACTTGTTTCCTTTTAGTTGATAGGGATAATACTTTGGTGTTGTCTTTTTCTATCTTCTAACCATGGCAGGAACTCCGACGAACTTCAATGAGTGCGTGTCCAAGGGCGAGCTTGCAACGTTCATGACTGAACAACGCAATCTTATGATCGAGCTGACGCGCAACGTGAACAATCTGGTCACCCGTATTGAACAGCTTGAGCAACGCCCTCCGCCTTATCGTGCTGATGATGAAGATGCGGATGCTTTTGGTGATGAAGATGCGTATGCTGACGGTGGTGCCCGTCGCCGCCTCAACTTCAATCGTCGCGGCATGGGAGGTAATAATCATGGTAATAATGATCCTTTTGCTAAAATTAAATTTAGTCTACCTCCTTTTGCTGGTAATGTTGATCCAGAGGCATATTTAGATTGGGAGCTTGCTGTTCAACAAAAATTTGATTCTCATAATGTTCCTCCTGAGCATAGAGTTAGACTTGCTACTAGTGAGTTTACTAATTTTGCTTTGTTCTGGTGGAGTGATCTTTGCAATGCTAATAATGCTGCTGCTGTGCCTCAAACTTGGAATGTTTTAAAGCAACGTATGAAATCTCGTTTTGTTCCTCCTTATTACCAACGTGATTTACGTTTGAAACTACAAACTTTAAAACAAGGTGATAAAGGAGTGGAAGCATACTATCAAGAATTGCTTATTGGTTTAGCACGTTGTGGTATAAATGAAGATGATGATGATGCTAGTGCTAGATTTTTTGGTGGTTTAAACCATGATATACAGAACATACTTGATTACAAAGAATGGTGCAATTTTTCCCAATTGTATCATCTTACTATTAAGGCAGAACGAGAAGTACAGGGACGCAAACAACACCAGCCTTTCAGGTCTAACAATGGGAGGAATTTTCAGCAGCGTTCCGAGCCGGAGACGCCCAAGCTTCCTGTTGCACCACAGCCATCTACACCTCCATTTTCTTCTAGGGTAAGTAAATTGTCTAATGTGCAGTTTCCACAGCTGAAGAAAGGTGGAACTCCGGGTGCTTCTACTAGCTCCTCCTCGTCCAGCTCTAAAATCATTTGCCACCGATGCAAAGGCATGGGACATGTCATGAAGGAGTGCCCCAGTCGTCGCGCTTTCATTGCTACCGAGGATGGATATGTAAGTGCTAGTGATGTTGAAGATGATTTAGCCCTTGCTGCTAACATTGATGCAGATCCCACCGAGGGCGATCAAGACAAGGAGACCATCACCATTGACTCCGTGGCTGCTGCCGCGGACTACCCTAGCCTTCTTGTGCAGCGTGTGTTGAGTACACATGTGGGACATGAAGAAGAGATGAAGATCCAACGCCACAATTTGTTCCACATGTATCTCATTGTGCAGGGTTGTCGTGTTCTCACTATCATTGATAGCGGGAGTTGCAACAACTTGGTGAGTTCAGATTTGGTTGACAAGCTTGGCTTGACCACACGACAACATTCGTATCCATATAAACTTCAATGGTTCAATAATAGTGGTAAGACTAAGGTAACTAAATCAGCACGCATTAGCTTTTTCACAGGCTCTTATCATGATACTGCTGATTTTGATGTTGTCCCTATGCAAGCTTGTTCCATTTTGTTAGGTCGCCCATGGGAATTTGATAATGATGCTTTACACCATGGTAGAACTAATACATACACTATCATACATAAGGACAAGAAAATTACATTGCTGCCTTTGTCTCCTACGGATATTATTAAACATGCTAATGAGATCAAAAATAAACCTCCAACAGACATTGCTAAAAATAATGGGATTAAGTTAAAAGGAGGTGCTTTTCTTGCTACAACTCCTGCTACTGCTGAGTTATGTGATAATCCTGATGCACCATGTTATACTATGTTTTGTCAACCTTTTATGTCTGGTGCATTGCCTACTGTCACTAATCTTTTGCAGGAGTTCGCTGATGATGGGATGGAGTCGAGGACGACTCCAATTCTACAAGGAGGGGATGATGAGGACATCGCCAAGATGGAGTCGAGGACGACTCCAATTTGAGAAGGGGAGGATGATGAGGACATCGCCATGCTGGACACACCGACGCCATGGTCTTCCCCAAGTTGCAATTCGTTCCCAACTCAGCTGCCACGTCACCCTCGGATTCAGCAGACACGTCGTCACTGTTTCGGTCATAACTTCCTCATACGACGTCAAAACGGGCCGTTCTTGGATGCGTTGGAAAGGGGACGACGACGCCGTCGTTTTGGATCTGGTCCCAACTCCAGAAGGTCCATGGATCATTCTGTGTGACCACGACAAGGTGCTGCGTCACCTATTTGGGCCAACTTGGCCATGTATCGTGTCGGGCCTTAAGCCCAAGTTGTGGGCGCCCAACCCCTGGCCGTCCCCAACCCTAGGTCGAGTCTTAGACTATAAACACAGCCGCCGCCGCTGCTACACAATTGGGTTTTGTTTAGAGTTTAGTTTTCCATCGAGAAACTGAATCGTTCATTGTAACTGTGGTGACAAATCCTTTTACAGTGATCCAGGGCCCCCGTTCTTGATCTCCTCCACTGTGTCGATTAGTCCTTTGGAACCGAGTTCTTGAACCCTCTATTGATATTCGCGTCATTCATATTTGCAATTTCAGATTGCGTGTTTTACCTTCTTGCTTGTGCTCTTCGATTCGCTTGCAGGAAAAGCCTTCTTGGCGAGGTCAATCAAGTTGTGCTTGGTTGATAACCAACGGAGCGGTGGTGTAACGGTTACAGGGTTCGAATCATGTCTGATTTGAAGCCGGATCGCCAACGTCGAGATCTCCACAAATCGAACTTACCGGCTACCTCTCGAAAGATCGGGCCTGTACTCATCAATACATGTGTCTTGTTCGATGTACACTATATCACAACCTAACTCAATTATGAAATGTTCAGGTGCATTGGTGTCCTTGGGATGCTCCGGAGCTCCAGGACTATCTAAGTCCTATCACTAGGGATGAGTCAGACGAGTATCGTTGCAACGTCCATCTTATTTTCTTCCATGTGGTCGAGATTCACTTGCCCATCAGGATTTGCAGGTAGTTTGGAAGAATGATAGGCTACCCACCACCACTTTACTCTAACCAAGAATTGCACGGATGCATTATTGATTAATAACAAAGCTACAATTGAGAGGTGTGTATGGTACAACTAACAATCGTTTCATTACAGGTATGACCGCAGGAAGAGGTACAAGACCAAGGATTGGTGCATGACACACAATGTGTACATCCATTTGTGGTAGACCAGGGACCAGCAGCCGGTCGATGCGGGTCCCCATGTGACCAACACACCTTCGATGAGTACCTACAGTGGCTTCATAGGTCTACAAGGACACATATCAAGCCCCCATACACTGAGGAGGCGATTGACGAGGATGATGTGATCGAAGATGTGTACGACGTTGCCACTAGGGACGACACACAACTACAGAGAGCCTCACTTCAAAGATACGTGGTAAGATACTCGAATGATACAATTTGTTATCCATTTGGTATCAAGTATGTGTGCTAAAACTATCCAACCGTGTTTCTGTACCCAGGCGACACAATTGTCAAGGCTGTTCAACGAAGCAGCGTTTTGGCTTCACGAGTCTAGAGGGTAGGGGTCAGGCATTCTCGAGGCTTTTGTGGAGGTAAACATAAACTTGTCCGTTCCAAAAATGCTTCTTTAGTGTATATGCGTTTGGGAAATGCACTAACTTTAACGTCTATTCATGCAGAAGGTGAAGCGGAGCTACAGGGAGCTAGCTCAGAAGTTGAGTTGCATGGACACTCATTGGGTGGAACCCGATTACCCGACGCGGTTGGGTGCTATGTCTTCTAGCTCTTTGAGGACACTAGCCGGCTCTTCTCAGCCGGTGATAGGTGTCGCTTCCGCTGTGCATACACCACCACATTATAGCGCTGGGAAGGACCCTACAAACGAGGACGACGAAGATGACGACAACGATGACGACCCCCCCCCCGGGCTTCCGCATACAGCACCACCAGTGGGACCCTTGGTAGCAGGACGAGACCAATATGTCTCAGCTAGGTGGTGCCCTGCTTGGTACCCAAGGAGCCTCATAGGTAGTAACAAAGGTAGTTTCTTTAAATACGTAGGCTCCATTACTAATGATCATAAAGATTATAAGTAATCATGCATATCATATACTTATAGGGTATGAGCCGTAAGCACCGGCAACGTGACCACACCGACATTGGCTACACTCCCAATGTGTTGCTAATAAATCCAAAGAGACAGAGGTGTTCGAGGGATCCTTACACTCTTAGGACTTAGTTGGTTATGTTGAACTTATGTTGAATGAATATTATTGTCTAAAACTTGTAGACTCATGAACCAATGAAAATGTTATGTGGCAACTTGTCAACTTACGCACAGACTCCATTTATTTGCTTTGTATTCATTTCAATGCGTCGTGGCAGCACTTGTAGTTGTTTACAGCACCGACAGCAGCTCCCGTTCAATTACAATTGAGGTTGGTCGGCTTCTGTCTATGTCCAGGTCTTGTTGCGCCGTGGGCCTTGGTGCGTCAGTGTCGCGTCGTGGGCTATGGCTCGATAGAACCTAGGCTTAGGGTTGCGTGCCAAACGTGACTCATGAAAAAAGAATGCTAGAGTAAAGTGATAACATTATTGTTATTTTACATTGATCTGATGGTAATAACATAAATTACATGCTACTATTTTAAAATACATGGGAAACATGCAAGATATATATGCCAGCCAACCGTATTCAAAATAATTTCACTCGATTTTGTTCATTTTAGAAATTCTCAATGCATTCGCTATTATTAAAAAAACTTGGATGCATCGAAGAGCGACAAATGGATGGGTCGAAGGGTGACAAACGGATGGGATCACTTAAGATCGACCATGGGTAATCCGAGTACATGATACATGGGTACAATACATCAATAGTTCAAATGGAAAACAAGACAACATAATGAAAGTTCTAATACATAGCTACATTGATCATTAATAAAGCATGGAACTAACAGACGGCATAATAAAAAAAACCCCGGTCAGAAACATACAGAGTAAGCAACTCGTTGTCCAAGTACCAATCCTCTACGACAACCCTGTTGTTGTGGCTAGGGTCACCTGCAATGCCCTGATCTGCCTTTTACCTGTAGTAAGCGGCCTCCGCTTCATCTATGGCCTGAGATAAGAACGCGTTCTCTTCCTCCTCGTTCATGTGGCTTGGCTCACCCGTATTGCCCTAATCTGGCTATCGCTTGTAGTAAGCGGCCTCCGCTTCATCTGTGGCCTCTGTGGCTTGAGAGAAGAATGCTTCCTCATCATCCTCTGCCTTTAAACCCACCTCTGCTAGAGCGATGAGCTCGCTCAGTCTGTTAGTGTCGTCTTCATCCTTCTCCACCTATAAGCTCGCCTCTGCTAGAGCGATGAGATCGCTCAACCTGGCAATGTCGTCCTCATCCTCGTTCCCCTCATTGTCCGTCGATAGAATATCGTCGACAGTCCTCCGAAGGGTATCCCATGAAGATAGATTGATCGTTAGAGAAGCGTGTGATCAAGAATAAGAAGGCAACAGAGACACATGAGTTAGATAGGTTTAGGCTATCAGTATGACGTAATACCCTACTCCTGTGGTCTATTGGTTTGTATTAGCTATCGTATGATATTGCGTGAATTTGGAGGGGGTCCCTGCCTACCTTATATAGTCTAGGGAGCAGGGTTACAAGTCGGTTAGATCTGAGAGATAACCAGAAAGTAATAACTTCTTACAGGAATCTTGGGATCATACATATCCTAATAGATCTTGTAGTATCTTCAGGATATCTTTCCGGTGTCTTGCGGGAGGAGCCGAGTAGAGTCGTACCCTGCAAGGCTTCGTCTTGTGGGCCGGGTCACCCCTAGGGGCGCAGCCCATGTGGTCTGCCATGGGTATCCATGGTCGTACCCCCCACAGCTAGTCCCTGAGCCCCTTATACCCGTTGTGCAACACCGTCCTGAGCTTGTCCGAGCAGGTGCAAACAAAGCCGAGCAGTCAAACTCATGGTTCAACCACCATGATGAGTTGCCTAGCAGTTGTGAGCAATTGCCGAGCAGTTGTGAGCAGTTGTCGAGCAGCATAACCCAAATATAGCTTGCCATAAGAGTGTAAGGAGCTCAAGTTCAGAATCAAAAATTTCTTCGTAGTGGACCAAGTGTGCCCACTTAGAGTCCGACCACGAGAATAGGAGATAGTCTTCTTCAACTTCAAGAGGCGCAGAGTCATCGAAGCATGCCCACTTAGTCCCTGAGCCTAACAGTAGATGATGTAGTCATGTGGTGCCAGGGTCCAAAGTAGAAGAATAATAGAAGACTAGTCGAGCAGACAGCCAGTCCCTAGGTGTAGCCCCAAAAAGCACATTCAGCGCAAGGTGAAGTGTGCCCACTTAGTCCCTGAGCCTGATAGTAGATGACGTAGTCATGTGGTGCTAGGGTCAGAAATAGCAGTCAACTTGCAGAAAACAGAAACGCGGAGAAATCACTAGAGTAACGGCTGTACAATAGCAATTACTGAGCCGTAACGGTTGGCGGAGAGGTCGGCAAGCCGTAACATATTGTGGAGATAAGTCAGGGATACGGGCCGAGGTTGCATGAAGGCCCAGGTAACAGCCCACCTTCAGTTGCAGAGGATTCGGGGTGACAGAAATCATGGGAATGGTTCCCCAAAAACCCTTGAGTGCGAGAAGGTAGGGAAAGTGCTTTATAACTGCGCCGCCGCATCCCACATTCCTACCTTTGCCATTTTGCCATTTTGTCTTCCTCCTGAACCCTCGCATCTCTAGATTCACATCCACACTTGCTTCTGCCATCAAACCCTAATCAGATCAAAGAGATGGCGCCGAAGAAGGGAGTTGCCAAATCGAAGAAGACGAGCCCCAAGAAAGCGAGCGCTGAAGCCCGACATGACGAAGAGTGGGTGCCGTCGTGAATGGGAGAAGCAGAGCTCAATAGATTGGTGGAAGCTAGCATTCTTCCTGATCGTGCTACCACCGAATGGCGGTCGGCCCTCGGTGAGCCCTTCCCAACACCTCATACCGATGAAGTGGTGGTATTCGAGGATTATTTCTGGCATGGGTTGGGATTTCCTATTCATCCATTCCTGAGGGATTTGATGGAGCTTTGGGTGGTTAGTCTGTGCAATCTCCACCCAAATACCATTTTACATATCTCTATCTTCATCCATTTCTGTGAGGCATATCTCAGAATCCTTCCCCACTTCAACCTCTTCCGTCACCTATTCTAGCTAAAGAAGAGAGGCGGCGGTGGTTCCAAGGTGGTTGGCGGAGTGTACCTTCAGTTACGCAATAGAATGGTGGGGGAGTACCTTACTGTGCCGCTGAACACATCACTGAAGAACTAGAACACTAGGTGGTTCTACATGAGACAGAGCCACCCGATTGTCCGCTGCAACACCGACCATATCCTAGAGATCCAAAAGAGCTAGTCGGAGATGCCCAACAGCGTTGACATGGAGCAAGTAAGGGAGGTCCTTAACTTAATAAAGGGTGTGAAGACCAACGGTGAATTGGTGGCGGCGAGCTTTTATAGTGTGTCGCATTCAGCCCTATAAGGATAGACCCCACCCCACCTTTGAATTCAAAGGAGAAACTGACTGTACCCGAGAGAAGCCGGAGATGCTGTCAAGGGACGTTGTGGAAGATCGGGCTATAGAGCTATTCGCTCCGTTTGCCTCATTCAATATGTCAGGGTATACGAAGCCCTTTAACTGCAAGAATCTGCCTCCTCAGGTAAATATCTCAGTTGTAAGCTCTTGATGCTTTGTACCTTTTGTCATTTCCAAGCATTGGACTAATTTACTTATGCGAAGATCCACTCGCAGAATAGGACGGTGTACTTCTCAGGCATGCCAAAGTGCGAATGGCCGAAATGAGTAGATTCTTGGCCACCGCCATGGCCAGAGGAGGACACCGTCAGCATCTCGTCGGAGAGTCCATCCCCAGTGTCGAAGAAAATCTGGGGGGAAAGGGCTACGGCAAACGAGCCAGCCTAGAAAAAGAGAAAGACGGTGGCTGTCGCTCCCTTCAAATGGGGTAGCATCTCGCTTGGTGGTGACCAGACCACTCGAACACGAAGGATCATGGTGTTCGAGTGGTCGGATGACGACAAAATTCCGGTGGCTGCTCCACCAAGCATTGAAGCACCTCCACGCAACAGCGCGCAGAAGAACAATCAAAGGGAGGCGAAGAAGTGCCCAAGCAGTGGGCGTGGAGAGTCCCTAAGCAATAGGCGATGGAGGCCTCCATGGAGCAGGTGACGGGAGTCCCCGAGCAGCATACGGAGGAAGTCCCAGAGTGACGGGTGGAACAAAGGCCGACAGTGGAGGAGACGACACCTCCACCCCAAAGCATGGGAGTCGGCCCCATGGCCACACCTGGGGGCTCAAGTGGGCAGCGCCGGTTCAAGAAATTGTACCAGCAGTCCAAACCGTAAGTATATTTGCCTTGGAGTTTCTTTGCTGTCATTTCTTAGCTTTTTTGGCGACTGATGAGATGATCTGACGTAGTGCAAAGCTTACGAAGGTGCCGACCCCACCCGTCTGGACTGCCGAGCAATCGAAGGCTGGTCTCGGAGTAGAAAAGGTGTCGGTTGACCCCATGCCGGAGTCCCCAGTTGCTCGGTGGCCTATGAAGGAGTCAACTGCAGCAACTGGTGGACTTGGCGATGGTGAGAGGTTGGCTTACGGATCGGCGACAGTGCCCGGGGCAATGGCATCATTCGCCAGATCTCTGAGAGCAGAGGCTGGAGCCACCAATGTCGCGTTAGTGTTTGGAACAGAGGGGCCTACGATGCCAGAGGAGCAAGCGGCCCTACCTGAGGTGTCTGAGGGCATGGTCGGACACGCTATCTGGCGATCGAGCCCCCAGGTGGTGCATCTAGCTGTGGTGGAGGAGGAAGAGGTGGAAGAGATCGAGCGTGCTAAACCTCAACCCCTATCTGTCTAAATTCTCCGCAAGCGCGGCGATGAGGTGGTGGTTGTCAAGGAGGAGGACACCACCAGGGAGATGAGGAGACTGAAATCCGTCATTGCCGGCGTGATGAAACAAATTAAGGTCAATACTGCATCTAGAGAGCTTATCTTTGATGTTGGAGAACGAAGTTCATCATTATCTTTGTGCATTTGCAGGGGATAACCCGGACCGTCGATCAACGGCACCAGCTGATAAAGAGGATGGAGCCCCTTACTGAGGAGAACAAAAAACTAAAGGCGGTGATGAACCTCATGGAGAGAAACATCCAGAAGGCCTAGCGCGAGCGAGACCTTGCAGAGTCCAACATGCGGGACCTAGAGTACCAGAAGGGCATCTTATCCAAGCGGCTGGCAACTGTGTCCGAACAGCTGCGGAGCAAGTTTGAGTAGCTGGCCACTATCTCCAAGCAACTGACGGGTGCTTCTGAGCAGTTGGAGCAGCTGCAAAAAAATCCGAGCAGAAAAAAGGTATGTCATATCGGCGAATGTGCTTTGGATTGTTGAATAGCTATATCTTTGGTGATGAATGTTGTACTTGTAGAGCAAGACGCAGAGCTCGGCCAACTACGCTAGGCCCTCGAACAACTCCGAGAGTAGAAGGCAAAGGAGTCGAAGCGAGTAGACAAATTGGCTGAGGAGCTAAAAGGTGAATACCTCCCGGTTGGAGTTACTATTAAAGTAGTTTCCTTGTATGATGGAACATTGTAATGCTTGCAGGCTACCGTCATAAAGCCAAGGCACAGTTTGATGTGCTGGTGGAGGAGGCCAGGACTCAAAAGGATAACTTTGACGTTATAGTTGCCGTAGTTAAACTGGTGCTCGACTGCATTGACCTAGAACCGGCTCCTCAGCCGGACGACAAGCGACAATGTTCAAACACCATCGTCCAGAGGTGCAAAGCAGCATGGGAGAACTTCAAGAGCTTCAACCGCGACGCCATTATGACCGCCGTTGCTCATGCCCTTGCAGTGGTTCGGTCCTAGTACCCAGCCATCGACCTTCAGAAGATAGTGGGCGGGTTCACCAAAGGGCTGAGCGAGGCAGAGACCCAACAGCTAGAGGATGAGGTGGAGGACACAGCGAAAAAGCTGGCCGACGATATAGACCTATTCGGCGAGACGGACGGTGATGGTGGAGCACAATGATCTGCTTGGAGGGTATTGTCTATAACATCTTTAGAGGATTGTTAGAACGCACGAGAGCACAAAAAACATTTATGTATCTGTATAAATGTTATAAAGTGCATGTGCATGCAGTTTGCTGGCATTTTTGTGAAAAAATCTTCGTAGTTTTAACCATAACGCAATTATACGTAGTATAAGTAGCGTTTGAGCAGTTAGCTCGCTACTAAGCCCTATGGCCTTGGCTAGCCCATAGTCCATAACATCGAGCGCGGAGCCTGTGCACATGTAGGAGTTGCAAGTGTGACCAAGGAACCGTAGCTGACCACCCATAACGCAGAGCATGGAGCCCATGGCACGTGTAGGGAGAGATCGGAGACTGGGTCTTCTCCATAGAGCGCAGAGCGAAACATCTATTGCTCGACGGTTGGCAAAATAACTTAGAGATAAACGTAGTCAAGTGGCATCCGAGCACTTAGTTCTTAACTGAGCTCTCAGCCTTGGCTAGCCCATAGTCCATAACGTCGAGCGCAGAGCCCATGGACGTGTAGGTGGAATAGGCATGACCAAGGAACCATAGCCGACCACCCATAACGCAGAGCGCAGAGCCCATGGCATGTGTAGGGAGAGATTGGAGACTGGGTCTTCTCCAAAGACAACAAAATAGAATATATGTTGCTCGCTGATCAGCGAAATATCTTGGAGATTTGGAGCAAAATGTTCAGCGATTTGGAGAAAATGTGTTCGGCAATTTGGAGAAAACGTGTTCAGCGACAACGTTGGAGATTTGGAGAAACATGGTCAGCGCGGTTATGGCGATTTCGTATTGGAGTTCATCATGGAGTAGCATAGAGCTTGGCGACCATAAGTGGAGTTTAAACTATAATGGAAGAAAAAGTGGAGACAAATTATGGAGACCAAAACTTTATTCATCATAAAGTGGAGAGTACATATCTGGGGCGTTTCAAGGATAGAAATGTATGAGGTGCTCGATGTGCCATGAGTTGGGAACATCGATTCCATCTAAGTCACATAGGCGATAAGACCCTAGTCAGACAACCTCTATGACGACATAAGGCCCTTCCCATGGGGAGGAGAGTTTGTGCATCCCTTTGATTTTTTGTTTCCTGTGGAGAATGAGGTCGCCAACAGTGAATGAACGACCTTTAATGTTGCGGTTGTTGTACCTCTGCAAGCCTTCTAGATACTTGGTTGTGCGAACGCAAGTGCTTAGGCATTCTTCCATGGCCCTGTCGATGTCCTCTATCCAAACAGTTGCGCTTGCTCTTCATCATAATTTTCCACCCTATGTGCTCAGAAGGCAATATCCACTGGTAGTATGGGTTCTGAGCCATAGACCAAGAAATATGGAGATACACTAGTGCTGCAACTAGCTTGAGGGTGCAGTCCCTAGACTATAGCTGGTAGCTCCTTGAGCCATCTGCCCAGATGCTTTTCTTCTTTCTGATATAGCCTCTTTTTGAGGGCATCAAGGATCATGCCGTTCGCCCGTTCGACCTAACCGTTGGCTCTAGGATGGGCAACGAAGACGTACTTGATGGAGATGCATCGGTCTTTGTAGAAGTCCCAAAAGTGGTGGCCAGTAAACATAGTTTCGAGGTTGGTGATGATGCTATTCGAGAGACCGAATCTGTGGATGATATCTTCGAAGAGCTTGATAGCTTTCTTTGCAGTAGCCGAGACGAGCGGTTTATACTTGATCTACTTAGAGAACTTGTTGATGGTGATGTATATGTATTAGAAACCACCTAGCACTAGCTTGAAAGGCCCTATCATATCCAGTCCCCAGCATGCGAAGGGCCAAGAAGCTGGGATGGTCTGCAGCTCTTGTACGGCACATGTATCTGCTTGGCGAAAAATTGGCATCCTTCACAATGTTGGACGAGGTCTTCTGCATCGGAGATGGCCATCGGCCAATAAAAACTAGCTCGAAAAGCTTTGCTGACCAGTGTTCTCGAGGCCGCGTGGTTGCTGTAGGAACCAGAGTGAATTTCGAGAAGTAGCTTCACTCTGTCTTCTTAGGTGATGCATTTTTGCAGTATCCCTTTCTTAGCACTTTTCCTCATCAAGTTGCCATCCACCAGCACGTAATGCTTGCTTCGATGGATTAGACGTTCGGTTTCAGTCTTATCGGCGGGTACTTCGGCGCTGGAGAGGTACTTGATGAACTGTTCCCTCCAATCGACGGCCGACAAAGGTACCGTAAGTACCAGCTGCTCGGCGGGGGGGACTTCTTGAATTTCCTTATCTTCCTTAATGGATGGCGCTAGAAGATCTTGAACAAAGACCCCCAGCGAAATCATGGTGCGAGAGGAGCCTAACTTAGATAGGTGATCGGCGAGCTGATTTTGATCGCGTACCACGTGGTGGTACTCGATACCGTAGAACTTCCCTTCAAGCTTCCTAATTTCGGTGCAATATGCATTCATCTTCTCGCTGGAGCAAGACCAGTCTTTGTTGAGCTAGTTGATGACCAGCGCGGAGTCCCCATATACCATGAGGCGTTTGACGCCAAGCTCAACAGCTATACGGAGTCCGTGGAGACATGCTTTATATTCGGCAGCGTTATTGGAGGCTAGAAAGTGTATCCAGAGAACATATCAGAGCTTATCCTTGGTCAGCGTAATGAAAAGAATGCCCGCACTGGCACCATTAATGTTAAGGGCACCGTCGAAGTACATCACCCAGTGCTCGGGGCAGGTGGCGGCGATGGGCTCTTGGATCTCGGTCCACTCAGCAACAAAATTAGCAAGCGCCTGAGACTTGATGGTAGGCCTGCTTCTGAATTTAATAGAGTATGTGCCAAGCTCGACAGCCCACTTGATGATATGGTCATTGGCCTCTTTGTTGTGGAGGATGTCCCCTAGAGGGAACTCAGTGACCACGGTGATCTTCTAATACTCGAAGTAGTGACAGAGCTTGCACAAAGTAATCAGGATGGCATACAGCAGCTTCTTGACCTGAGGATAACAAGTCTTGGGCTCATTAAGAACCTCGCTGATGAAATATACCGGATGTTGCATCTTATAGGCGTACCCAACCTCCTCACGTTCGACCACAATGGTTGTGCTGACGACGTGAGAAGTAGCGGCGATATAGATTAGGAGAGTTTCGTCTGACCATGGCACCGTCATGATTGGAGGATTTGTTAGAAACAACTTAAGCTACTTGAAGGTCGTGTCTACCTCTTCTGACCAGGAAAAATGCTCTAAGGCCTTGAGGAGTTTGAAGAACGGTAGCACTTTTTTGCTGAGGCACGATATGAAGCGGCTTAAAGCAGCCATGCAGCCTATAGGCTTCTGTATATCCTTGATGCATGTAGGCCGTTTCATATTGGTGATGGTGGAGACCTTGTTAGGATTGGGCTCAATGCCTCGTGCACTAACAATGTAGCCTAGGACTATACCGGATGGAACTCCAAAGATGCACTTTGAAGGTTTCATCTTCCATCGATACCTTTTAAGGTTGGCAAACATTTCTTCGAGGTCAGCGATAAGATCATCGGTGGTCTTGGACTTGACGACCACATCATCAATGTAAGCTTTAATGTTGTGGCCGATCTGTTGATCAAGGCACATCTGGATAGCCCTTTGATAAGTTGTCCCGGCGTTCTTAAGTCCAAAGGACATGGTGGTGTAGCAATATGCACCGAAGGGCGTGATGAATGACGTCTTGATCTGGTCTTCTTCCTCAAGGGAGATCTGATGATAGCTGGAGTAACAATCAAGGAAGGAGAGCAGTTCGCAGCCGGCAGTGGAGTCTATGACCTTGTCTATCTGAGGCAGACCGAAGGGGTCTTTAGGGCAGTGTTTGTTAAGATCAGTGTAATCAACGCACATTCTTCGTTCTTTATTCTTTTTTTGAACGAGAACAAGGTTTGCTAACCACTTAGGATGATGCACTTCTTTTATGAATCCGGCAGCTAAAAGTCATTTTATTTCTATCCTAATAGCCTCCTTCTTGTCTAGCGTGAATTGGCAGAGTTTCTGCTTGATCGGTTTGGTGGTCGGTGAGACATTCAAGGAGTGCTCGATCTTCTCCCGTGGTACCCCCGACATTCCTACAGGTTTCTAAGCAAACACGTCAGCGTTGGCATGTAGGAAGGAGACAAGCGTGCTTTCCTATTTGGGGTCAAGGTAAGCCCCAATCTTCATGGTCTTAGAGGGGTCGTCGAGGTCGAGGCCGACCTCCTTGATTTCCTTGGACTTGGCGGAGGCGCGAGGAGGCTCCAGCTCTGGGATCTCCATGTCATTGGCGGGCACCGTCTTAGCTTTGGTGACCACGCTAGCCATCTGGATGGAGAGGTCGGTGGCTTTAGTGAGGGCGAGACTCTCTGTCTCGCAGGCGTAGGCGATGGAGAGGTTAGCCTGTAGGGCCAGAACTCCTACTGGCGAAGGCATCTTCAGCACTAGTTACGCATAGTGTGGTATAGCCATGAACTTGGTCAGAGCTGGCCGACCAAGTATGGTGTGGTAGGCGGTGTTGAAGTCGGTGACGTAGAAATTGATGTGTTCGACGCGGTAGTTGCTTGCCATGCCGAACTGTACTGGTAGGGTGATCTCTCCAAGCGGTTTGGAGGCCCTACCAGGTACCACACCCCAAAAGGAGTTAGAGGGTATGAGATGTGCTAACCCGAGGCCTAGCTCCTTTAGGGCTCTAGCGAAGAGGAGATTCAGAGTGCTCCCACCATCGACGAGCACTTTTCTAAAAAGCACCTTCTGGATGGTTGCATCAAGGACGAGGGGGAAACGCCCTGTATAGGGAATGTCTGCCCACTGGTCAGCCTTGCTGAAGGTGATAGGGACCTCGGACCATGGGCGATAGCTAGGGTTGGCGATGGCATCTTCCATAGTGACGGTGAGCACCTGTCGTGCGGTGAGCTTCCGTTCCCTTTTGCTCCTGGTAGAGGTGAGGCCCCTGAAGATGGAGGAAACCACCTTATTGTGGTCCTAGAAGGTATTGTCATTGCCCCTAGGTGGTCGGTGGCCTCTGGCTCCGTCGTTGGTGTCGTCGTCTAGCTTTTTGTCCTAAAACTCCTTAGCCAACCCGATGTAGTTCTTCATCTTATGCTTGGTGTTCTTATGGAGAGGGCATGGGCTATCGAGGATCTTCTTATATTACTCATCATAGTTGCACTTGGCCCGAGGTTCATTGATGGCGGTGACAATGTGGTCTGGCCGGCGGCGGCGATTTTGGCCAGGCTTGGGTCCTTTAAGCCGATCACAACCGCTGTCACGATGGTAACTTCGGTCGTCGTAGCAGCGGTCGTTGTGGCGTCGGTCATTAAGGCGATCGTCGTAACGGTGTGTTGGGCGATGAGTGCCCGCATCCTCATTGAAGCACACCTCGGCTTCCTTGGTGTCGGCGTGCTGGTTAGCGGTCGTGATCATCTCGCCAATCCCGGTAGGTGGCTTGTGGTTAAACTTGGAGCAAAGCTCGCAGTGGTGGAGTCCTTAGATGAAGGCGGTGATGACCTCAGCTTTTGTGATATTGGGAATAGAATTCCTCATCTCGGAAAAGCATCGAATGTAGCTACGGAGGAGCTTAGATGGCTTCTGGTTGATACGGTTCAGATCATGCTTGGTGTACGATCGAGTACATGTAGCCATATAATTGTCGGTGAAGACTTTTTTCAGCTCTTCCCAGGATCCAATAGAGTCCGAGGTAAGGCTTATAAACCAGCTCATGGTGGCTGGCATAAGCATGATGGGAAGATAGTTCACCATGACACTGGTGTCTCCTCCGGTGGTGCGGACAGCAGTGGCGTAAGTCTACAGCCACTGTGTCGGGTTCATCCTTCCTTTGTAGGGCTCGACCCTAGTGATCTTGAAACCACAGGGCCACTAGAGTGTTCGGAGTGCCTTGTGAATGCTAGAGGCCCCTCGGGGTTGTCGGTGTCGTCGTCTATAGCGTTGCTGTTAGCGAGCGGCACGAGAGCTGAGTTTGGGTTACCGTACTCTTGCTCATACACCTGGCGGCGGTGTACTTCGTCTTCATGGCGACCGAAGCGGCTTTCGTCGATACATCATCTTGCATCTCGGAGATTGTTGAGGTGCACTCAGATGTCCTGGTCGACCTCCTGGTCGGGGTTGGCGGTGATGTTCAATGTGGTCTCCCCTGGCTCCGCCCTATAGGGGTTGCCTATCACCGTGGCGCTAGTTGGTGAAGCAACTTGGGCGGCGATCGGATCTTGTGGCGACTGATCAGCGAATCGAGGTTATGGAGTAGGAAGGTCTCTGATCCTGGCGGATCTCATTGACCTGACAATGCGCCGCTTTGAGC
Organism: Miscanthus floridulus; assembly: GCF_019320115.1. NCBI lineage: Eukaryota > Viridiplantae > Streptophyta > Magnoliopsida > Poales > Poaceae > Miscanthus > Miscanthus floridulus. The sequence continues at coordinate 159,539,773 of NC_089580.1, forward strand.
ATTACGGTGACCCTAGCGACCTCTGGTGTCTGCTGGAGCCGTTCAAGCTCAATGGCGGCCATGGCCAGGTTGGCGCTTGGAGTCATGTAGATGTTGTGGCCGTCAATGCGAAGAAACTCATCATCGAGGTTGCGCTGGAGCAGCCTTCCTTGTGAATCAAGCTGCTACTCAGCCATCGCAAGGGTAATCTTGTTTGCTCGGCATTGTGTGCGGTTGACGTTCTGGTTCTCACGAGCGACGCGTTCCTCCTCAATTTCGCCATTCCGAGGGGGGCTGTCGACGCTGATGTTGAAGATTGTGCCACCACGGAATGGAGGGAGAGGAAGTTGCTCGGTGAAGGTTTCGGCGAGGGTCTCCGTAGAGCCCTAGCACTTGAAGCCCGGATTCTCCTTCGGGATGGTCTGGAGGGACGCTCCAGAGCGTCGACAGATGTGGAGCATGTTGATGGCCGGTGGGGGTTGGTCAACAATCTAGTCGGCGTGAGGATGGACGTCCCCTCCTTGGTCGGCAATTTGCCCCTTAGGGTGTCTTGGAAGGTGGTGGCGACGTTGGTGAGCCCAAAGGGCAGAGCCGCAACTCCTGGAGTTTTCTGAGCAACCTTCGGCAGATCTGTATCGGAGGATGGTCGGCACTGGACCAGAGTGTCCAAAGTCAATTAGGTGACGGAGAGGCAATCGGCAAGCTTCAGACCAACCTGATCGATGGATGCGACCAGATCGTCATTGTTGATCTACCTCCTCTGGTAGCGAGAAAGCGGGCGGCGAGTTGTTGATGAAGGTAACCTCAGAGGTGGTTCCAAGATTAGATCTGTAGTTGTAGGTGCAGGGGTGATCGACGCAGAATCGATCTGCACCGGCTCAAGGAGCTCTCTGACTCCATCAGTGTTGATGATCCACGAGATCGATCTGACCGTGAAGATCTGGCCGGGCCACAGGAGGAACGAAGAGCCTATGGAAAAAGCCATCTTGTTTGACAAGGAAACAACACATAGACCCCTACCTGGCGTGCCAACTGTCGATAGAATATCGTTGGTAGTCCTCCGAGGGGTATCCCACGAAGGTAGATTGATTGGCAGAGAAGTGTGTGATCAATAACAAGAAGGCAACAAAGACACACGAGTTAGACAAATTCAGGTCGTCAGTATAACATAATACCCTAGTCCTATGGTCTGTTGGTTTGTATTAGCTATCGTATGATATTGTGTGAATTTGGAGGGGGTCCCTGCCCGCCTTATATAGTCTAGGGAGCAGAGTTACAAGTTGGTTAGATCTGAGAGATAACCGGAAAGTAATAAATGATTATAGGAATCTTGGGATCATACATATCCTAACAGATCTCGTAGTATCTTCACGATATCTTCCCGGTGTCTTGCGGGAGGAGCCGAGCGGAGTCATACCCTGCAAGGCTTCATCTTGTGGGCTGGGCGCCCCTGGGGGCGCAGCCCATATGGTCTACCATGGGTATCCGGGGTCGTACCCCCCACATTGTCCAACACAATCGGACATAGAAACGTTGCGACCGGCTCGGGTTCTGTGCTCATGTAATTTGTTTTCCACATAACTTGCATGGGCCACCTCTACGGCATGGTCCAACGCGATTATAGTACATTTAAAAGTAGGCAACGAAAGTAAGAAGGCTTCCAATGACTCACTTGCACACAATGCAGCAACATGGTCATTCAAGACCTGCATCTGTACTATTTCCTCCTCCATTGCAACCTTCCTTGCCTTATCCTCCTCTAATGCCCACCGTCTCTCTGACCCCCATTTGTCAAGCCTGACATCGATCGGGTTACGAATACCGCTCTTTCTAGCAAACTCATGCATGTTCTTCTTTCATAGTTTAACAAAGTAGTCGACATAGTCACATCCATATCCCCTCTTCCATGCAATTACTTGCATCCCCTTCAAGTCATCCAAGAACTTATCTTGACCATCATAAGGTTTCCACTTGCATTTCCTAGTGCTCTGTTCAAATGAAAAATTATATCATGATTCTTCAAAAAATCTAGAAAATACAATTTCAGGTTTTCAACACCAATAACTAACCTTGTCATAGTCAACCATATGGCCGTAATAATGGCCTATTCCAAGCTCCAAAGGGACTAGGCCATAGTTGGATTTTAACACCACATTTGCGCATGACAGGAGGTGCTTTGTAAATTACCTTTTCTTTCTTATTTTCCTTAACCTTTGGCGGTTCTTCTGGCCATTGGTTCTTAGGACCATACAACTACTCCTTGAAATGACACTTCGTCATTGAAAACACCTGAATAAGGTGACATTAGTACATGAACACATATAGCTCAACATTTCAACACATACACTTTGCACTTACTTCATGCTTGTTTGGACACACAAACTCCAACGTATTCTCAGGGTTTATCATAGCTCGATCTCCACAATCACACAGAAGAGGTTCCTCGAGTCGTCTAACTGTGGCTATGTGCTTCTCCTTAACCGTCATAGGAGGGGGCTTAGGGGAAGGTGGAACCCACCGCTTGAAGTGCTCTCGTGGATGTCGCCCTCTCCACCAATCGTCAAAAAGGAGGTACCTGGGGTCAAACTTGTCTGCACTATCGATCCACTGAAAGAAAAAGCACCTCTCATGGACCTACACAACAAAATTCCAACAAAATATTAGTAACCTAGTAATACAAATGAAGAAAAAAACATACGAAAATAATTACTTACATTAAAACGACTGTATGTGTAGAAGCAACAAGCCGCTATGTTCGGATGTCTCGATTGAAACACGTCGCCCAAACGACCACGGTCATAGTTAGGGATAGGGAGGGCAGGAGGGACAGGAGCATCTTTGCTAGACTCGTCGGGGTACAATTCTCTAGGATGACCCCGTTTTCGCCACAACAGCTCCCGAAACATGTCTTCCATCAAATAAAACGATTCAAATTAAACATCAATCAAAACAACACAAATTAATGTAAAATATAATCATTTGCATTGCAACTCAAATAATATAACCAACACTTATAGCAAACAAAAATATACATGGTAAACAAACTTCTAACTAAATAATTAACCTTAACATTGACAAAATCAAACTAATATCTTCCTCCAAACCATAGCCCATAGTTCCCAAACATAATTTTCCTCCTAACCTTAACTCTCATTCATAATATTTTAATCCACTATTCAAACAAAAATAAAAAGTACGTCATTACCTAGAACAAGGCCGAGGAGGGAGGGAGGCGGCCAAGGAATGGAAGGAAAGGGAGGGAAGGATGTGGCAATGGAGGGTCAGGCATCGACAGCACTTGGGAGTGGCAGGAGGGCACGGCGCGGAAGTCATCCACCGCGTTAAGGTAGACAGAGGGAGGGTGGCTCGTGGGAGATATTTACCTAGGACTGTCGTGCTGTGAGGGATGGCGCGGTAGACTGTGGCCGAACCTCCTAAATTATAGGGCCCACATGCACCTGTCATTGTCCAATGACCTCTGACGACTATGCATATGTTCTCGGTAACTTAAGAAGACTGTCGGGTGTCCTCGGGGAACCCCGAATCATCCACGATTTTCCGAGCAGGATCCCATTATAGAGTCATTGCAGTATTGCAACAGTTTATTCATTAATATACATCAGAATGAAATAGCAAAAGTCTTACAGTAACTTAGTTTACAAAACAGTTGTTTCAAACCTTACAAACTAAGTACGATTATTATTACAAACCATAGTAGTGGAGTGGCATTAGTAACATAAACATAACACATAAAGAAAGTACCCTGCCTAAGGGCCACACATTTACTTATCATCGATTTGAACAACAGTCATGCAGCACGGTCCAAGACAGACCTGCCCATGAGGCTCACCTGCAACAAGGGTTAACGAACCCTGAGTACAAAAGTACTCAACAAGACTTAACCGAAATAAAAACTGATAAGACTCAGGAATGCAGGCTCAGGGATTCAAGGTAAGGCTTTAGCAATAAACAAGGTTCTTTTGCGTAAAAGCTCTTTAACAAGATTCTTTCTTTCAACATTTAATCCTTATCAAAATCATATATGAATCTACCATGATCCGTATTGAGATCATGAACTTCATATCAAACCCTTTCTCAAATCTTTCTCAAGTTTCATTTATTAACTACGATGGTGAACAATGAGTTGAGTCTCCATAACCAAGGAGCAATGACGATTCAAACCGATTATAACCCAGCTAGCGATTCCCAACCACATGACATATGCAGGTCCTTGACCTACATATACCAACCTACCCTTAGGTCCTCTAAAACAAGAACAGGTCCATGCCACCCGAGAGCACAGTACTCCACCAATCCAGCCCATTGCCACATGGGTACACGCTACTCCCGCCATCTCTCTACTTCCAGTGCGCGAGTAGCCATTCTCGTAATAGAATAGCCAAGTGAAGGCTTACCAGAGTATGTGGCTAGTACTATAAAGTCTCATCTTATGCAATTCAACAACGGACGGTTCTTAATCGACACAGGTGGAAGGAACCCGCTCACACGACATCCATGTCCTGTGGCTCTCACACACCGAGTCCGCCCGGTCTAGATTTATTACTCTATATGCTCATATCTCATGATAGCATAAATAACCAGTCATAACCAAAAATCCATTTTTATCTCGCAGGTGATAGGTAATCACCCGACTTTTATCGTTCTAAGCATGGCTAAGCATAATTAACATTCTCGGATTAAAACGGGTAACAAGGTTGATAAGGAAAATCAATGTTGGTAATGCACCAATTAGGTTTCCACTCAACTCCAAATCACTTAATGCAGTATTGAAAAGCAAAAGCGATATAAATTTGTAAAACACAAGGTAGGTTTAGATGCATCCGGGGCTTGCCTTGATTGTCGGAATAATCAGGTTCCGGAGACGTTCCATAGATATCAAATCCGACCTCAACAGATGGATTAACTTCCTCAACAACTTGATTGACTACCACATTCTCGCTTTCGTTCACTACACGAGGTAACAATGCCATGTTTAATATGATGCGAGATATAAAACATGATGCTTGACGATGGATGCAAAAGCTAGTAACTTGAATACAACTTTCCTTCGCGGTACAGTTGCAAACCTACAACTAACTAAATCTTTTCATAAACCCAAACACTTACTTTATGTACCAAGAATTATTTTATACTAATGACCCAAGGTCATCACTCAACCCAAAATTCAAATAAAACATAAGTCATTAAAGTTTACTATTTGTTTTTATGAATTAAATAATTAATTCAAAATTATGAAATAAATCAACTTTCTCTAAATGAGTTCCAAATTTTTGTGAAGACTCATCATATGATAACTAAGTGGCAAAATAATTTTCATAATTTTTGGATAATTATTTAAGCCTAGAAAAATCATGAAAACCCATTTATTAATTAATTTGAGCAATTTTTATCACATTCAAAATATACTAAAAATAACATTTAATATTTTTCCTAAATAGTTTACATCTCAAAGAGGTCACACAAAAATTTTCATAATTTTTGGAGCTCGTTGTTGATCAAGGCAGGTACGGCGGCTCAGCTGGTGTCGCCGGCGGTGTTCCGGTGGCTACGGTGGACGAAAGGATCAGTCAACAAGGCACAAAGCATCATGACAACACGGTGAAGCTGGAGCTACGCTGAGCAAGAGCAAAGATGCACCATAGAGTGTTGGCCACGGTGACGCACACTCGACGGCGATGTTGCCGGCCGTGAGGAAGAAAGGCAACGCGCAGCGTTTCTCGACGGAGTCAGGCTTCATGGACTGGTCAAATGGTTTCGCTAGGAGTAGGCGGAGCTGTGACCAGCTTTGCTACGACTGGGAAGGCGCTACGGCGATGGCACGAGCTCGACAGAGCAACGGCGGCTCGACGAGAAAAGTAGAGGAAGAAAGCGGAGGAGAACGGCGACTGCGCCTCGGCTTTATAGCGCGGCCAAGGAAACAGAGATGACACGCAGCAGCTTCTCCACGCCAGCGCAAAGCCAAAGACGGCCACGGGCGCGACTGGAACGCGGTGGAAGATCACCGACGGTGAGGTGTCGCCCATGGGTACTGTTCAAGGTAATTACCGAATTGCCACTCGATTTAATTCTCAAATTACTCCCAAATTTGTATGGCAACTCAAAAATCTCCAAAAATAAAAGTTGTTCCAAATTCAAAGTTCTACAACTTTGCTTTAATAACCACACTCTAATTCGGTCTACATTTTGAAATGAAAGTTTAAAATAAAAAGGGGGCACTTTAAGAATTTAACCCTTTTCAAATTACTTCAATTTTTATATAACAACTTTAAAAACTCCAAAAACCAACTTTGTACAAAATGACAAGCTCTACACTTTTACTTTTAGGCTCAACCCCAAAATATGCTTAGATTTTGAATTAGATTTTTTAGGCTAAAATTAAATGCTGGAAATTAGGGTTTTCGAAAATCCAAATCAACACAAATGTTTTGAAATTGATTCATTCCATACAAGTCAACATATATAACATAAAAGTAAACTTGTTTTAGTGAATGCATATCAAAGTTTTCACTAACACCAAAAATGATGTGCAATACATATGATGACATGGGGGTTTAAAGCACCAGAGGTGTTACAATCTTTCCCCCTAAAAGAAATCTTGTCCCGAGATTTAAAGTCCTAGGATAAGTAATGGAAAAGGAAATGTGCCAATCCAAAAACATTCAAAACCTGTTCATAAAACAGCGAAGGTCCCATTACAAACATTATTTGTAACGACAGAGCACAACTAACATTATTCTATATTTACGTAAGAAACTCCGGAAACTATTCTAGCAAGTAATCTTTGGATTCCCAAGTAGCTTCTTCTTCGGAATGTTGATTCCATTGTATCTTGTAGAATTTGATTGTCCTCCTTCGAGTGACACAGTCTTTCTGATCTAGAACTCGGATAGGATATTCAGAATAGGTCAAATCAGGTTCAAGTTCCACTCCTTCAACCTCAACATTCTGATTAGGCACTCGAAGACATTTCTTTAACTGAGAAACATGGAACACATCATGTACTGCTGAGAGATGTCCTGGTAACTTCAAGCGATATGCCACCTTTCCACACCTCTCCAAAATTTGAAATGGTCCAATATAATGAGGTGCCAACTTGCCTTTAACACCGAAACGGGTAACTCCCTTCATTGGTGACACCTTCAGATATACAAAATCTCCTTTGTTAAACATCAATGGTCTATGTCGTTTATCTACATAACTCTTTTATCGAGACTAGGCTATCTTCAAATTACTTTATATCTGCCTAACCTTCTCTTATGTTTCCTTCACAAGGTCCACTCCAAAGAACCATCTTTCCCTAGGTTCAGACCAATTTAGCGATGTTCTTCATCTACGACCATATAGTGCTTCAAATGGAGCCATCTTAATGCTCTCTTGATAACTATTGTTGTATGAGAACTCAGCCAAAGGCAAACATTCATCCCACTTATTGGAATAGTTAAGGACACAACACCTTAACATATCTTCAAGTACTTGATTTACTCTTTTAGTCTAACCATCAGTCTATGGATGATAAGCTGTACTATACAGAAGTTTGGTACCTAACGAAGCATGCAATTGTTTCCAAAAGTTGGAGACAAACTGTGTACCTCTATCCGACACAATGGTCTTTGGTATACCATGTAAGCTCACAATTCATGCTAAATACATCTTGGCATATTGGATAGTAGGATATATACTCTTGACTGGAAGAAAATGTGCTGACTTAGTCGATCTATAATAACTCATATTGAGTCAAAACCTTTTGATGTCTTGGGTAGACCGATGCTAAAGTCCATACTAATATCCTCCCACTTCCAAGCTAGAATAGGCAATGGCTGTAACTCTCCAACAGACCTCAAATATATAGCTTTTACTTTTTGATAAGTATCACACTTGGCTATATATCGAGCAATCTCTATCTTCATTTTGGTCCACCAAAATCTCTATTTCAAGTCATGGTACATCTTATTACTTCCTGGATGAATAGATAACCTGGTGGTATGTGCCTCTTCAAGAATTGACTGTCGCAACTCAGGAACCTTTGGTACCACTAAACGATTCTTGAACCATAGCACACCTGCATCATCTATTCTGAAGCATGCTGCTTTTCCCTTCCTGACTCTTTCTTTGATATGGGCTATACCCTTGTTTTCTTTCTGAGTGGTAATAAGCTGGTCTCAAATAGTTGATTCAACAGTTATATTGGTCAAACTATCTTGTTGAATTACCTCTATATTCAACTTTTCCATCTCTTGACATAAAGTTAGATCCATTGTTTTTACTACGAGGCAATTGCAATGACTCTTACGACTGAGTGCATCTGCAACCATATTTGCCTTACCAGGATGGTAATGCACCTCCAAGTCATAATCTTTAATCAATTCTAACCATCTTCTTTGCCACATATTCAATTCCGATTGAGTAAAGATATACTTTAAACTCTTGTGATCTGTATAAATATGGCAAGTATTACCAAGCAGGTAATGCCGCCAAATCTTCAAAGCATGGACAACTGCTGCTAACTCTAGATCATGAGTTGGATAATGTTCTTCATGTTGCTTAAGTTGTCTAGAAGCATAGGCAATGACTCGGCCTTCTTGCATTAGTACACACCCAATACCAATACCCGAAGCATCACAATAAACGTCAAACAGCTTTTCGATATCTGGTTGTGCTAACACTGGTGCAGTGGTTAATAATCTCTTCAAAGTCTATAAAGCTTCTTCACATTCAGGTGACCAGACAAACTTGGCTTGGTTCTTCAACAATCCCATGATGGACTTGGATATTCTAGAGAAATCTAGAATAAAACGACGGTAATAACCCACCATTCCTAGAAAACTCTGAACCTGATGAACAGTGGTTGGTGGTTCCCAATCTAGTACATCCTTAACTTTGCTTGGATCTACTGTAACTCCTTCAGCTGACAAGACATGTCCTAAAAACTGTACTTCCTTTAGCCAAAAGTCACACTTACTGAACTTGGCATATAACTGATGTTCTCTTAGGCGGGTCAGAACAACTCTGAGATGTTCCACATGTTCTTTCTTGTTCTTAGAATATACTAAGATATCATCAATAAACATCACTACAAACTTGTCTAGCTCAGGCATGAACACTGAATTCATCATATACATGAAATGAGCTGGGGCATTCATCAAACCAAAAGACATTACCAGGTATTCATATAATCCATATCTGGTGGTAAATGCCATTTTGGGAATTTCTTCAGGCTTAATTTTGATTTGATGGTAACCTGACCTCAAATCAATCTTGGAGAAAACCTTGGCTCCAGCCAGTTGGTCAAAAAGTAAATCTATCTGAGGTAAGGGATATTTATTTTTAATTGTCACTTCATTCAATGGACGATAGTCAACACACAATCTCAGGGCCTCATCTTTCTTTTTCACAAAAATTACAGGACATCCCCAAGGTGATGAACTAGGTTGGATAAACCCTTTATCAATCAACTCTTGCAACTGAGTCTTCAACTCGGCTAATTCCTTGGGAGGCATCCTATAAGCTCTCCTAGAGGTTGGAGCTGTTCTAGGTTTTAGATCTATGTTAAACTAAATATCCCTATCAGGTGGTAGACTAGGTAAATCTTTAGGAAAAACATCTGGGAATTCACAAACTACAGGAATATCTCTAATCTCCTGGATGAAAGTTGCACAAACTTTTTCCACTGATCTCTTTAAGATTGGAAGTTGGATAAGAAGCTGAGAATTACTATCTAGCAAACTCAACCTTATTGTCCTATTCAAAGTATCTACAACAGCTTTATGCTGATATATCCAGTTCATTCCCAAGATCACATCTATATCCTGATCTTTTAGAATAATCATGGTGGTGGGAAAAATGTGCCCACCCAGGTTTATGGGTACCTGGTACACCATTTTCTTAGTACACAGATGTCCCCCGGGCGACTGTATATAAAAGTTCTCCTTTGTTTCCCCAATTGTAATTTCATGCTTTATGACAAAGGTTCTATTGATGAATGTATGAGATGCACCAGAATCAAAAAGCATAACTGCAGGATGATCGGCGACAGGAAACATACCCAGCATCATGGGTTCCCCTTCTGAAATCTCCCTAGCTTGAATATAGAAAACCCGCCCCGTCTTCTTTTCATTTTTGCCCTTCTAAGCATTTTGGTTGTTGTTCTTGTCCTGAGCTTGACCCTGTTGTTGATTTCCAGGAGCCTTCTGGAAATTTGGATTATATTGCTTAGGATATGGACATTCCCTTGAGAAATGACCTGACCTCCCACAATTGAAACATGGGTAATTGTGGCCTTGGGTGTTGGAGCATGAACACCAGGAGCATTTGTCGGTTGTGAGTTTGGGTAAGTCACGGTAGGATGGACATTTGGTTGTTGACTGGCTTGGAACTATGGCGGATGATAAGGAGGACGATAATGATTCACTGGATGATAGATTATCTTCTGTCTCTTTTGATTGCCACTGAAAGACCTAGATGGCACACTCTTCTTCTTCTTTATTTCCTTATGCTGCCGATATTTCTCCTCTGAAGCAATAGCAATATTAACCACCTCATGATACATGACATTGGTGCAGGTAGTCATCATGGTCTGAAGTTTGGTATTAAGGCCATGCATGAACCACTTCTTCTTGGCATCAATGTTAACATGCTCAGGTGCGTACTATGAAAGGTGATTAAACTTGCCCACATACTGCATGACTGTTTGATCACCTTGCTTTAAAGCAAGAAACTCATCAAGCTTCATGGCCATAACTCCATCCAGAATACAATGGGCACAAAAAGCAGTACGGAACTCGGCCCAGGTTAACTGAATACCAGCTGGTTGCATAGCCACAAGGTTCGCCCACCAAGCACCTGCTGCACCTCTAAGCTGTTGGGCAGCAAAAATAGGCTTCTGAAACTCAGTGCATGGAGTGAGGTCAAATTTCTGCTCCATGGTACGAAGCCAATCATCAGCTTCAAGTGGTTCATCAGCCTTGGTAAATACTGGTGGTCGTGTATCCGTGAAGTCGACATACGTAGCTTCTTGCCTTTGATGATTACGACAACGGTTCTCTTGCATCATATTTTGATTGCTTTGAGCTAACTCATAAAGCAACCGAGCATTATCTACTGTCACATTGACCAGTGCCGTGATAGCATCAGCCAAATTTGGTGGAACTGGTGGGGGATCAGGAATACCATCCTCGTCTTGTGAAGAACCAGGAATAGTCAAACCCCGAGTACGACGCATCTGTTCATGACAAACCAAATTTTTACTCACAAGCATTTATTGAACTATTAAAAGAGCTTACTACAAACACATTACATTGGGTTCACTTATTTATACACAAGTCTGCACTTAAGCTAGACTACCCAACTAAACTAGAACTCACTATATTACAACTCTACTCTTTTCCTCGATCACCTCAAACCTCATGATCGGTATCCATTCCAGAAACATTTCCGCCTTCATTATCACTTTCATTGACCATCACTACTTCTTCTGGATCTTCTTCTTCTTCCTCTTCCGGTTCATCATCATCTGCTATGATGACACCTGGGTCCATTGCATCTGCCTGAGGCTCATGATTTGGATTTAGGAGATTATTCAGCCTATGGACTTCTTCATGCAGATTGGTATAATATTCTTCTAAGTCTTCTACATAGAACTCTAACTAATGAGCTCGGGCTCCAGCTACATCTTCTCTATGCCAAGCTTCATTTCTTCCTTCCACCATACGAACTAACATACGCTCGCAGTTCTTATGAGCGGTGGTGAGACACCTCAATTGATCCTGTAACTTGCCCACCTGGATGGCATCCAAGGTCCTATATCTAGTAGCCTGTGCTAATTCTATTGAAAGCCTCTGTATCTCAACCTAGGGATCAGGCCTAAAGCTGCTACTACTAGCACCGTCACTCCTAGGGGCAAGCTGGTGACAAGGAACTCCTTTGGGTCCAACAGACTTACGGGGCGTTATCTTGGTACGATCCATACTGTAGAAAGCAAGATTTCAAAATAGTAAGACGATCTGATAAAAGTCTAAAGAGCAGCAAGGATGGATTACACTACTCAACCCGGACTAAGAGGGAAAGTAAGTAACAAGTGGATTAATTATGATGCATGAATCGTCCATACAAAACTTAAACATCAAAGCTCCTATGGTACAAAAATAATAGTTCTTGTTATATAGGGCATAATAAGATTACTACTCCACCATACAAAGCCTTTTTAATCAAATAAGGAATGGCGGGAATGAATTAAGATAAGTCAGAAGCAATTTAGACCAAATTAACATGTTAAATTTATTTGTCCCAAATCGTTTTGAAGTTTTATAAAACAATAATACAAAAACCTTTGTAATGGTCGCTCTGATACCATTCTGTGGCAGAACCTCCTAAATTATAGGGCCCACATGCATATGTCACTGTCCAATGACCTCTGACGACTATGCATATATTCCCGGTAACTTAAGAAGAATGTCGGGTGTCCTCGGGGAACCCTGAATCATCCACGATTTTCCGAGCAGGATCCCATTACAGAGTCATTGTAGTATTACAACAGTTTATTCATTAATATACATCAGAGTGAAATAGCAGAAGTCTTATAGTAACTTAGTTTACAAAACAGTTGTTTCAAACCTTACAAACTAAGTACGATTATTATTACAAACCATAGTAGTGGAGTGGCATTAGTAACATAAACATAACACACAAAGAAAGTACCCTGCCCAAGGGCCACACATTTACTTATTATCGATTTGAACAACAGTCATGCAGCACGGTCCAAGACAGACCTGCCCATGAGGCTCACCTGCAACAAGGGTTAACGAACCCTGAGTACAAAAGTACTCAACAAGACTTAACCAAAATAAAAACTGATAAGACTCAGAAACGCAGGCTCAGGGATTCAAGGTAAGGCTTTAGCAATAAACAAGGTTCTTTTGCGTAAAAGCTCTTTAACAAGATTCTTTCTTTCAACATTTAATCCTTATCAAAATCATATATGAATCTGCCATGATCCGTATTGAGATCATGAACTTCATATCAAACCCTTTCTCAAATCTTTCTCAAGTTTCATTTATTAACTATGATGGTGAATAGTGAGTTGAGTCTCCATAATCGAGGAGCAACGACGATTCAAACCGATTATAACCCAGCTAGGGATTCCCAACCACACGACATATGTAGGTCCCTGACCTACATATACCAACCTACCCTCAGGTCCTCTAAAACAAGAACGGGTCCGCGCCACCCGAGAGCATAGTACTCCACCAATCCAGCCCATTGTCACGTGGGTACACGCTACTCCCACCATCTCTCCACTCCCAGTGCGCGAGTAGCCATTCTCATAATAGAATAGCCAAGTGAAGGCTTATCGGAGTATGTGGCTAGTACTACAAAGTCTCATCTCATGCAATTCAACAACGAACGGTTCTTAATCGACACAGGCGGAAGGAACCCGCTCACACGACATCCATGTCCTGTGACTCTCACACACCGAGTCCATCCGGTCTAGATTTATTACTCCACATGCTCATATCTCATGATAGCATAAATAACCAGTCGTAACCAAAAATCCATTTTTATCTCGCAGGTGATAGGTAATCACCCGACTTTTATCGTTCTAAACATGGCTAAGCATAATTAGCATTCTCGGATTGAAACGGGTAACAAGGTTGATATGGAAAAACAATGTTGGTAATGCACCAATTAGGTTTCCACTCAACTCCTAATCACTTAATGCAGTATTGAACAGCAAAAGCGATAGAAATTTGTAAAACACAAGGTAGGTTTAGATGCATCCGGGGCTTGCCTTGATTGTTGGAATAATCAGGTTCCGGAGACGTTCCACAGATATCAAATCTGACCTCAACAGACGGATTAACTTCCTCAACAACTTGATTGACTACCATGTTCTCGCTTTTGTTCACTACACGAGGTAACAATGCCATGTTTAATATGATGCGAGATATAAAACATGATGCTTGACGATGGATGCAAAAGCTAGTAACTTGAATACAACTTTCTTTCGCGGTACAGTTGCAAACCTACAACTAACTTAATCTTTTCATAAACCCAAACACTTACTTTACGTACCAAGAATTATTTTATACTAATGACCCAAGGTCATCACTCAACCCAAAATTCAAACAAAACCTAAGTCATTAAGGTTTACTATTTGTTTTTATGAATTAAATAATTAATTCAAAATTATGAAATAAATCAACTTTCTCTAAATGAGCTCAAAATTTTTGTGAAGACTCATCATATGATAACTAAGTGGCAAAACAATTTTCATAATTTTTGGATAATTATTTAAGCCTAGAAAAATCATGGAAACCCATTTATTAATTAATTTGAGCAATTTTTATCACATTCAAAATGTACTAAAAATAACATTTAATATTTTTCCTAAATAGTTTACATCTCAGAGAGGTCACACAAAAATTTTCATAATTTTTGGAGCTCGTCGTCGATCAAGGCAGGTACGGCGGCTCAGCTAGTGTCGTCAACGGTGTTCCGGTGGCTGCGGTGGACGAAAGGATCAATCAACAAGGCACAAAGCATCACGGCAACATGGTGAAGCTGGAGCTACGCTGAGCGAGAGCAAAGACGCACCGTAGAGTGCTGGCCACGGTGACGCGCACTCGACGGCGATGCTGCCGGCCGCGAGGAAGAAAGGCAACGCGCAACGTTTCACAGCGGAGTCAGGCTTCAAGGACTGGTCAGATGGTTTCGCTAGGAGTAGGCAGAGCTGTGACCAGCTTTGCTGTGACTGGGAAGGCGCTACGGCGATGACACGAGCTCGACGGAGCAACGGCAGCTCGACGGGAAAAGCAGAGGAAGAAAGCGGAGGAGAACGGCGACAGCGCCTCGGCTTTATAGCGCGGCCAAGGACACGGAGATGACGCGCAGCAGCTTCTCCACGCCAGCGCGAAGCCGAAGACGGCCATGGGCACGACTGGAATGCGGTGGAAGATCACCGACGGTAAGGTGTCGCCCGCGGGTACTGTTCAAGGTAATTACCGAATTGCCACTCGATTTAATTCTCAAATTACTCCCAAATTTGTATGGCAACTCAAAAATCTCCAAAAATAAAAATTGTTCCAAATTCAAAGTTCTACAACTTTGCTTTAATAACCATACTCTAATTCGGTCTACATTTTAAAATGAAAGTTTAAAATCAAAAGGGGGCACTTTAAGAATTTAACCATTTTCAAATTACTTCAATTTGTATATAACAACTTTAAAAACTCCAAAAACCAACTTTGTACAAAATGACAAGCTCTACACTTTTCCTTTTAGGCTCAACCCAAAATATGCTTAGATTTTGAATTAGATTTTTTAGGCTAAAATTAAATGCTGGAAATTAGGGTTTTCAGAAATCCAAATCAACACAAATGTTTTGAAATTGATTCATTCCATACAAGTCAACACATATAACATAAAAGTAAACTTGTTTTAGTGAATGCATATCAAAGTTTTCACTAACACCAAAAATGATGTGCAATACATATGATGACATGGCATGTTTTAGGGTTTAAAACACCATAGGTGTTACACAGACCCTACCCCGTCACCGATCAGCGTCCCGGTCGTCGTCACGTCATCCCTCTCGCCGCGCCAGTACGCCACCATGCATGGTGTGGCACAGACGTTTCGCCGCGCCAGAGAAATAGGCGCGGATAAAAGTGTTAGTTTTAGAAGAAGAAAATTTAAAATTAGTTTAAAATATTAAAAATAAAAAATTTCCCCTCGTATGTGCCGTTGACACTTGACAGCAACCTCAAGTCCGCAACCACGCCGGGGAGGCGTTCGTTCATTTGCCCGATAGGTGCAGGCTCTACTGTTCTCTTTTTCCCTGCCTTCTCCCCATCGTCACCATTGCCACGAACCTTCGACGAAGCGACCATGGACCTTCGCCGAAGCTGCCAGTGAAATTCTCACTCAGTTGCACGCCAAGAACCAGTGGGGCACTCTACACAAAGCGAGCTTTCATAATAACACCTCCGAATCGCTGCTCCTCAGCGCCGCGCAAGATTTCCCCTTGCATTCCATTTTCGGTAGAGCTCTCCTAGTCTCCTTTCTTGGCGCGCCGCAACCTCGTCGCTCCATGGATCTGCTCCAGAAGCTCTCCTCGGCAATCGGCATCCCGGAGAAGATCGGCGGCGCGATTCTCGACAAGCTCTGGTCCAGGGGGGCCCGCCTGCTGGACGTCGAGGAGGAGGCCCAGAAGCTCCGGCACGCCAAGGACCACATACGCGCGGTGCTCAACGACGCTGAGCAGCGCCGATTCATCGTCGACGACCATGTCAAGCTCTGGCTCCAGGAGCTCAGGGCCACCGCATTCGACGTCGACACCCTGCTGGACCGCCTGAACACCATCACAGCCGTGTCCAGGCTGGGTGCCGCGGAGCCGTCGCGGAAGCGGAAGCGGCTCTGGCCCAACATCGAGCTCGGCCTGCGGCAGCGCTGGGAGCTAGATGCCTGGATCTCCAAAATCAATGAGCGCCTCGAGGAGATCTACAAGTTGAAGAAAAGTTTCCGGTTGCAGGCCGGGGACGGAAGGAGGACGGCTCAGCCGATGCAGGAGAGCCGAAGGTTTGTTGAAGCTGCTTCACATCTCGACGAGAGACCCATAGGCCGTGCCGTGGAGAAGGAGAAGATCATCCGTGCTCTGCTCGCTGACAGTGGCATGGACCTTCCTGTGATTTCCATCTGGGGCACTGCAGGGATCGGGAAGACAGCGCTGGCGCGGTTGGTCTATGGTGATCAGGAGGTACAGAACTTCTTTGCTGAAAAGATTTGGGTTTGGTTACCAGATAGGTGTGATGTCAGGAGAGCCACCAAGATGATAATAGAAGCCGTGACCAGGCAAAAATGTGACCTTCTAAGCTTGGACATATTGCAACAAAAATTGCGGGAGCATCTGAGCCAAAGGCGGTTCTTGCTGGTGATCGATAACCTTTGGGCTGAGGGCTTTCAGTTCTGGGAATCTCTGAGGCCCTCTTTTGCAGGAGAGAGAGGAAGCAAAATTTTGATCACTACTCAAAGTGAAATGGTTTCGAGGATGGCATCCAATATTCTTAACATCAATTTGAAGGGTTTGGGAATTGATGCGTGCTCGCAGATCCTTAGAGTCTATGCTTTCTCAGGGATAATTAGCAGAGATCAGCATGATTTGGAGCTGCTTGTGAAGAGGATTGCCGAAAAATGCCTTGGCTCTCCATTAGCAGCCAAGTCTATTGGGGTGCTTTTGTCTGGCACTAATGGACAGATAGAACAGTGGGAAAGCATTCTAAGTGATATGCAGTTTCTTGAACATGACAGAAACACAGATACTATTGTGGCAACTTTGCAAATAAGTTATCAACACTTGCCATATCATCTCAAACAGTGTTTTGCCTTTTGTTCAATGTTTCCTGTTGGTTATGAATTTGAGAAGGATGAGGTGGTCCAACTATGGATTGCTGATGGTCTTGTTAACAGCAATGGTAGGAGACCAGTTGAGATGGTAGCAGGCAGGTGCTTTGATGAGCTCCTAGGGAGGTCGTTCTTTGAAACTTCCAACAGCTTCCCTACTCCAAAGTTCAGAGTGCCAGCTTTGATGCATGAGCAAGCACGGTTTGTTTCTAAACATGAAGCTCTGATATTTGATCCTGATAACTCACACATTGCTGACCATCCTGAGTGGATTCGTTACGTAACTGTCACGTGCCCAAAAGATGAGCCTCTTGTATTTGACAGCATTCAGCACTATGAAAATATGAGGCTCTTGAAGATATGCCCTGCAATGAAACTTCCCTCAAAGCAGGTTCCATCAGCACTATTCTCAAAGTTAACTTGTCTACGTGCTCTTGATCTGAGTTATACTGAGCTACATGTCTTGCCAGATTCTATTGGGTCATCAATACACCTCAGATACCTCAGCCTTCGGAATACTTTGATAGAGGCTCTTCCAGAAACAATTTGCAACCTATTCAATCTGCAGACACTCGACCTTGGGGACTGCTACTGGCTTATGGATTTACCTGAAGGTATGAGCCGCTTAGTTAACATGAGGCACCTCTGTTTACATCTTCATTGGGATAGAGTTACTGCTTTTAGATCAATGCCAAGTGGCATTGACAAGTTGCAGTCACTTCGGACTCTTTCAAGATTTATTGTAGCCGCCCGAGATGGAGCAAAGTGTAACCTCAATGAGTTGAAAAAATTGAACATCCGTGGAGAGCTCTGCATTCTTAAATTGGAAGCTGCCACTCATGATGTTGCCATGGAGGCCAATTTGAGTGGAAAGGAGCATCTGCACAAACTGATGCTGAGATGGAGTGCTGACACCTGCACGCAGCAGGTATACATAGAGGAGAGTGAGAGAGTCATTGAGGCACTCTGTCCACATACAGGAGTGAAGCATCTTCGAATTGATAATTACCCTGGAAGAAGACTTCCTTCTTGGGTGGAGAAGCTCTCGTCTCTGGAGTCACTGGAGATAATTTCTTGCCCCAGGCTCACTCGATTTTCCATTGAGACAATACTGCAGCCACAAATAAATGTCAGGATTCAATACTGAGATGATCTTGCGGTTCTTCCCACAAGCTAAGCTAATGTAACCAAGAACCCCTTCATTGTTTGGAAAACGTTGTTGTTCTAGCTTATTTTGGTCGCCTTTGTGTTTTTATCACGGACGCGAATGTAATCTTGAAAACTGTTGAGTGAGTGCGTGTGTGTGTGGTGTTTGTGGGGTTGTTTGGGCTCTTGCCCTTTTCTCTTCTTAATATAATGAGGCGCAGCTCTCCTACGTTTTCGAGAAAAAAAAACGTTGTTGTTCTAAATATGAGAAAGTGGGCATATTACCTAGAAACATCTCTTTATTGGAGTGAGTTTATGCGACGTCCTGGACAGATGTCTGCAAGAGGGCGCTGAAAGAATGTAGCAAATCCCTAAAAAGGGTTCAATTTAATAATTAATGTGAAGTGTGATGGTGCTCCATTTTCCCTTTGACTGGCAAATTTCTCATTGTGCTTTGCAGATTTGCATGTCTCACCTGGACCCATTGATGTATCTGTCCGATTCCTGTTGTCAATTCTATTATTATTATTTGATAAATATGTACAGCCCTGTGGCAAGTGCTTTAGACAAGATGTACTCCCTCCGAACACTGTTCTTTCCTCGGCAAATAACTACGGTGCACTCGTGTCTCGCGTCCGTGCCTTTTTGAGGTCTACTAGCTGAACCTTTGAGAGCACTAGTATTGGAGGGGGGGAGGGAGGGAGAGAGTAGTTTTCAAAGAGGGAGAGAGTCGGTGTGACAACTGACAACCATACCGAAATCCTCAAGTAGCAATTTTAACCAGGTCACCTGCAGTCATAGTTGCCATAGCCCTCAACTCATCAATCTCGGCGCTAGAACAAGAAACCCAATCTGCTTCTTGGTCTTCTAGGTAATCAAAGTGGAGCCAAGGAAAACATAGTAAACTGAGAGAACCGCGACTAGAGTGATCACTTCCCCAATTCGCATTAGAGCATGCCTAAAGCTAAAGCAATTAGAGCAAGGAAAGAAAAGACGACAAGAAATGGTTCCGCATAACACAGAGGATGTGAAGTGAGCATAGTGGATCTAGGTAGAAGAGATGAACTAACTCAGGATGTGGACAAAGTGAGAAATGTCTGGATGGGTGATACCAATATAGACAAGACTCCCAATGATATGATGATAGCATGTGGTATCGTCTAGAGACTCAGCATCAGCGGATCGTAGTTCTAGGACATGTCCATTGACTTCACCAACACCTTCCATAACTTCTTCCACTCCTTCGTTTACTCCACCGAGCACTACTATGTGAAGTTCCCGATGCCTTGGTTGTCCCGCCAAGCATTCGTCTCATGGTCCCCCTTCGATGTTCTACCCTATTCAACCACCACCACCGCCTCAAGACAACTATGTCCGAATGTCGTGATGGTAAGACTTAGCTTCACGTGATATGTGAACTTAGGACTTAATTTGTGTACTTATGGTAAACTATGTTATGATGTGTACTCTAGGTCGTGTTGGTTGTGATGTTGAAGTCAAATTTGTGACATACTATGTGATGGTTGTGGGCATCTACTTATGGTTTCTTTTGGGCTGTGATGAAACCTATTCATTATCTAATGCATGTGTTTTGTGTGACCATGGTGTTGACACTATGTGGCAAACAAATAAATCTGCAAATGTACAGATATCAAGCATTCACCCAGGAGTATTCCAAGGTATCGATTTCCACTGAAAACATGAAGTGAATTAGTAAAGAATTAGGACCGTCCTATGATAGAAATAAGGCTAAATGATTTGAAGGGGTAGAGAGGATATTTATGGTTTCTAAGATACTTCTGAGAGAGTTGCCCGAAGTGCCCCAGCAGCCATTGTCGTTCAAATTTGGTTGGTGAGTGGTGAGTCGATCGACGAGCCATATGGAGTGCATTAATTGAGTTGGTCAAAGTTGAAAATCATTTGTTCTATTGGCTTCATTTCATTCCTTGATGTGAACCGACGTTGAACCAACATATGTGATGACTTCTAGGTTCCTTACATGTGGTGAAATGGTGGGCAAGGATGGGTTAGGGTTGGGTTGGCTGACCTTGGGTTGGGCCAGGTCGCCCGACCTCCCAACTGGTCCATTTTGACCCATCTTTCACTCATTTGTTCATGCACTCACATAGCCACCAAAACTTGTAGAATTGATTTGAAATAAGCCCTACAGCAGGTGTCAAGCCTCGTTTTTAAATCACTATAGTTCTCCTATAAACTGTAACAAAGCAAAGGCATCCAGGTTCTACGGGCACAATGCACATCTGAACCGGTAATTGGTGCATCAAACGACTGTAATTTTCTATAAAAAAAAACGCGAAAGGTCCATTCTATCTTATGGATACCGGGGGAAAAGATTCTGTACAGGAAGTCAGGAACAATGAGTCAGCTCAGTGTCCCCTGCTTGCTTCTATAGTATATGTTGTTTTTGAAAGAAAGTCTTCAGATGCCATAACTGCAATGCTGCAACCCCCACGCACATGGCCAATCACAATAGGGTGAACGAGTGTAATCTTGTGGGGTGTCTTCGTTGAGCCTCTGCATCTCAAGTTCGCTGATAGAAATAGGTGAAAGATCAGTGAGCAACACAAATCAGAAGCCTGGACTCAGATTGGTAAAGGAGTGTTTGGTTGCTCATGCACTAGTGGATGCGTATAATATCATAGAGTATAGCGTTACCATGGATGCAAAAGTACGTCCTCATCCTATATGACTGAACATGCCCAAATAGAGCTTCTTGTATGCATACCCATTACCCAATGGAAAAGAAGACCACCTCTGGCGAAAAGACAACATTTCTTGGTGTATGAGTCGAGCAGAATCCTCCAGTCTCTTCAACTCTCCTGCGATGGTCTGCAAAAAACATTTTGAAGTTACAGGTATTGAAAAGACGACTTTTCAAAAAAAAAAAGACTCTAAAAGACTGCTCTCAGTACTTTGACAGGGAGACTGTAGGAATACCACACCTAAAATGGGCAGCTAAGTTTCCCTATATGGCTATATTCTTTCATTTACGGAAAAGCTAAAGGACATTCTCAAACATCTCCTTCCTCATGAACTCAATTTGGAAAGTTTGAAGCCAACGATCCCATTAATAACTGCAGTGGCTGAGTCTGCAATAGTCAAAATATTACTTGTAGTAGGCCAAACGATAAAGCAACAATATTGTAAATTGTTACAATTATTCTAGTGAAGCATGTGAGCATAAACAACAAGTTTTCTTATTAGCCTACAAAGCCTAAATTTTCATTTAGGCATTTGCCATTGGGCATTCATGTTATTCCTGTTAATATTCTTGTAATTCTTGTTACCAACATGCAGTGAATTTGCAATGTGATTAAACTAAAGATTCCTCTTAAACGAATTTAGAAATAGAAAAAAGAATACTGCTTAGTTCTCTTATGCTCATTGTAGGAAACAGGCAAAACAGTTAATTCAAAACTTAAAACGGAGAAAGAGGTGACGGGGAGCATACAGCAATGCGGCCTTCGTTGCCAACCGCGACGGCGGGCGGGGATCCGGACCCCCCGGCGTGGGCGCCGACACTGGTGGTGGCCCAATGCACGTCGACGGAGACAACGGCGCCGCGCTCGTAGCGGGGTGACCAGAAGCAGGCGGTGTGCTCACCGTCTTCCGCCGCCTCGAACCTGAACTCCCCGCGTTCCCCGCCCTCCGCCATGTTGAGCTCCTCACCGCGCGGACCCGTCACGCGCACCAAGATCCTCCGGTCGGCCGCTGAAGTGGACTCCGCCACCACGCGGTACGACGCGTGGCTGACCGCGCGGCGGTGGAGTTCCTCTGTCAGGCACTTGGAGCTGCCCGACGGCACGTCGAAGACTAGCGCCTTGACGGCGGTGGCGGAGACGACGTAGAGGATGACGGCGAGGATGAACAGCGGCGGGGCCATTTCGTGCCAGATCTAGAGGCATCTCGTTGCTGCTCTTGGGACGGGGATAGACGCCGGTGTACGGCTGCTGGCCGGTCCTTGTCAGATACTGGGATCCTGGACGGGAGCTACACGCCGACAGTTCTTTGAAGGGGGGAAAAAGACATAAGGGCCTCTTTTGAACGCAAGATTCTGAAAACGGAGGAATATGCGCTAACATTTTGAATCTTATATAAGATTGGACGTTTGGATGGAGCATAAAAAAACAAAAAATTGATGAGAGAGAGTGACAAAAAAAACTCTCCATAAGGCTCAACCTCTCGGTAGAATTCCTCCAAAGTTATCATAAAACAAACCATTTCATACTATAGGGTTTGTAGGGAAGACATTGTTCCAAAGGGCTTTATAGAAAATTTTTGTATAGAACTCCAATCCCTTAAAATTCCTCCATCTCTCCTTTGTTCCAAAGGGGGTTTGAATGTGGTTTATTGGTATTAGCTAGGGATGAAAACGGTCGGGAACGGTCGGGAAAATGTCTTAACCATTCCCGCTCCTGTATTTTTTTGCCGGGAACGGAAACGGGAACGGGAAGGCCGGACGGGAAAACGAAACCGGTATTACGGGATATCGGGAACGGAATATTTCGAACGGGAACGTCTCGATTACGATCGGGAAGCGGTAATACAAAACGGGAACATCAATATATGTAACCACTTAAAATAATGAGCTCGATGCAACAATAGCAACCATATGCAACAACAAGCTAACGGGCAAAAAACAATAGTTCACAATTCACAGTAAGCCAACAGGCAACAGTTCAAATAAAAAAAAAATAGTGCATATGAACAGGCAAGCCAACAGGCAACAGCAAGCGGCCACAAGCCCACAACCAGTCAACCACAAGTCTCCAGCACCAGCCACAAGCCCACAACAGTAACACAAGTAGTTTTCAATTCACAAATCCAAATACGGACATTCAGTGGGCCGGCCACCAGCGGACGGGAGTGGGCTGGGCTGCATCAATCAGTGATTCAGACATTCAGTGGGCCGGCGCGGGAATACGGGAATATCGTCGGGAATTTTCCTGCCTAAATACGGGAACCGTGAATACAGTCGGGAAAATCCCTTAACCGATTCCGTTCCCGTTTCTGCCTAAAATACGGTGTCGGTTTCCCGTTTCCTGTTTTTCCTGCAAAAACGGTATGCGGTCGGTTAATGCGGTATACGGTGTCGGTCGGTACGGGAATTTCCCGTCCTGTTTTCATCCATAGTATTAGCTTATAGGCTCGTAAGACGGTAAGAGTGCAACCATGGAGTTTTTCTGTTCTTGCATCAACTACTCTATTCTTGAGGCTTTTACTTGTGTACCCTTAAAAAAGATGACACACTCCTGCGTACCCCTTAAAAGTTGGTCATCACCTACATGCCCTCGCTCGAACTTTTCTTTTCCCTCACACCATTCCATCGGCATTTGCTCCTAATGGTGGGTAACGGCTCTGGAGAATGACTCAGTTGCCCTTGGACTTGTATGGACGTCTAAACTTTTTCGTTTCCCTGTGCCATTGCCAGGCCAATTGGCTTTGGCGCCAGAGACATGGCGCGTACGAGGACCTCAGCAGCCACGGCATGGCGTTCGTGGTCGCCAAGAGCAGCAACTTCACCTCCGCGCTGCCGGGCCAGTTCATGGGGCTCGTCAGCTCCGCCACCAACGGCAACGCCACCAACCACCTGTTCGCCGTCGAGTTCGACACCATCCTCAACTCCGAGTTCAACGACATGAGCGGCAACCACGTCGGGGTCGACGTGAACGGGCTCAACTCCGTCGACGCCGACAACGCCGGCTACTACAACGACGCCACCGGCGCGTTCAGGAACATGAGCCTGGTGAGCCGAAAGGCGATGCAGGTGTGGGTGGACTTCGACGGCCAGACCATGCAGGTCAATGTCACCATGGCTCCCCTGGAGGCGGCTGCCCGGCCCAAGAAGCCCCTGCTCTCCACCACCGTCAACCTCTCCTCCGTCATCGACGACACCGCCTACGTCGGCTTCTCGTCGACCACTGGCATCCTCTTCTGCCGGCACTACGTGCTGGGCTGGAGCTTCAAGATGAACGGCGCCGCCCCGGCGATGAACGTCTCCGCCCTGCCCACCCTGCCGGTCACGTTCCCGAAGCCGAGGTCCAAGACGCTGGAGATCGTGCTGCCGATAGCGTCCGCGGTGCTCGTCTTCGCGGTGGCCGCCGCCGTCTTCGCGTTCCTGCGGAGGCGGCGCATGTACGCGGAGGTCAAGGAGGAGTGGGAGGCCTCGTTCGGGCCGCACAGGTTCTCCTACAAGGATCTCTTCCACGCCACCGACGGGTTCAGCAACAGGCGGCTGCTGGGCATCGGCGACTTCGGCAGGGTGTACCGGGGCGTGCTGGCGTCCAAGATGGAGGTCGCGGTGAAGAAGGTGGCGCACGGGTCGAGGCAGGGGATGCGGGAGTACGTTCGTGGCCGAGGTCGTCAGCATCGGCCGCCTCCGGCACCGCAACCTCGTGCAGCTGCTTGGCTACTGCCGGCGCAAGGGAGAGCTGCTGCTGGTCTACGACTACATGCCCAACGGCAACCTCGACAAGTACCTCTACGACCAGAGTAAGATCGCGCTTGGCTGGGGAGAGGTTCCGCATCCTCAAGGGCGTCGCGTCCGGCCTGCTGTACCTCCACGAGGACTGGGAACAGGTGGTGGTGCACCGGGACATCAAGGCCAGCAACGTGCTGCTCGACAGGGAGATGAACGCCGAGGCCGAGGAAGAGAAGCAAGGCGAGGTGCGGCAGCATGGCTGCTAGTGCTGAGCCTCCCTCGAAAGCCAATTGGCTTTGGCGCCAGAGACGCCGCGTTGCCATTTTTTGCGTTTTGTTTTGGTCTGCGTTGCATCCCGTGGGGACGGGGCTCGTCGTTTGTCTGCTTCCAGTGGCCTCATTTTCTGCAGTGGTTGGAGCTCACTCAAGTCAGGGAAACGCGAGCCGTCCTCAGTGCACCCACCAAAAGAGATTCACAGCGGCGTCTCTGGCGCCAAAGCCAATTGGTCTGACAATGACACAGGGAAAACGAAAAAGTTTAGACGTCCATACAAACCCAAGGGCAACTGAGTCATTCTCCAGAGTCGTTACCCATCGTTAGGAGCAAATGTCAACGGAATGACGTGAGGGAAAAGAAAAGTTCGAGCGAGGGCATGTAGGTGACAACCAACTTTTGAGGAGTACGCAGGAGTGCGGCATCTTTTTTAAGGGTACACAGATAAAAGCCTCTCTATTCTTGGCTAAAGCCTCGTATAGAATGGAGGAAAAACAAAGGGTTCAAATTTCTATGGATTGGATTTCTGTAGCAGCCTTTGAAACTAACTTTCCTTTCCCTTCAGCATGAATTCTAAATGAAACTAACTTTCCTTTCCCTTCAATTCCAATGGAAACCTACAGGAAAAAGCAATCCACTGAGACCTCATGAAAAATTTCCTATGCACAAGGAACAAGCCAAACAATGGATTTACGATAGCAACTTGTGTCTTGTCAAGGGAGTAAAATGGAATAATTAGGTTAATCAAGAAAGCAAGTTCTATTTGCTCCTAAAATTCCTGTGTTTCTCTTTTGCCTATCCAAACACCTGGGCATGAAAAGTTCCTTTGTTTTTTATTTCTCTTTTGCACTGGCATTCCTCTCGTATTCATATGCTTTTCGTTTGATATGTTTTATCATTTATATATATGTGTGTTCCAAAGCAGCCCTAATATATTATCCTATAAGTTTGTGTTTTCACTGAAAGGTGATCAAGCCCGGTTCGTTTGAACTACTTCAGCAGTACTTTTCAGCGAATAAATAATGCTTTTCTTTCATAACAAATTAGCATAAGCATCAGTATAAGGCAAATTTCAGCAAAACGGAAAAAAGTTTGTTGTTGGATACTGGAGTGATAGCATAGGGTATTGATAGGATTATTACTGTGATGTATCGGTTTTGTTAATAATTAGGCCTGATGAAAATATTATGCCTTCTTTGTCCAATATAGTAGGTTAGAAATTCCTAGTGCAAACGTCATCATCTTTAGTTTGCAACCAGTCTAATATTGTCATGATTTGATTTGGGATGTTTATACTGGCTGGATTATCCATTAATTCTAGAGTCTTTTACTTGTATGCCATTAAAAAAGATCTAATCGTCTATGTCCCTAAAAAGTTCGATCTATCGTCAGTGTCCAAGCTCGAAAAACTTTTCTCTCTCACGCCATTCTGTCTATTTACAGCACTAACGGTGTGAAATATGGGTGGCAAAGGATTTGAATGCCCCTGGAACTTTTGTTTCTCATGTGCCACTGCTTGCTGGGCGACACCGTCCTGGACCTATCCATCAACGGCCTCACCGGCCACATCCCGGCGTCGCTCGGGAACCTGGCGTCGCTGCAGGAGCTTCAGCTCAGCGTGAACAAGGTGTCCGGCCCAATCCCGGCCGAGCTCGCGCGCTGCACCAACCTCACCGACCTCGAGCTCGACAACGACCAGATATCCCTGATGTGCCGACGGTTGCCTGAGCCTGACGCCAGCAAAGCTTGTTGCGACTGTCAACAATGCAGACGAGGAAATAAATCGCGCCCAATGCCCCGTTGGGAGAACAACATTGAAGCGTCGGACCTGACCTGTGCTCCCACGCAAAACTAAAGGGGAATGAGGCGGGGAGACGAAGCCAATGTGCCATGGTTGTACGCCTGTACCCATGAAGCTAGCTAGGAGACGTACACTTCCTTCAACTGGTAATGGTAAGCAGAGTACCTTGGACAAAGCCATTTTTCGCATGGAGTTTGTGTGTCGGCCACGGCCAGTGGTTGGAGAGTGAGGAATTTGGGGACAGTAGCAGTAGCAGGCACATTGGTGATCCCCTGCTCTGATTGTGCTGAACATTCTATATCCCGGACAGCTGCACCAATCTCCTCTCTGCCCCAAAAGGGTCTCCCTGTTAGCATCCATCAGTAGTAGGCTTCACAAAAGGTACCGATTTTTCAGGCGTCTGCATTGAAAAAGATGAGAGCAATGCTTCACTATTATTCAGATAGCAGGCGAGCCGCTGGTGCGTCTCTTTCCGTCCAGGCAACTTCGGCTCCGGCACCATGTGTCCATGCATGCATGAGCATGACCCACCTTGCATTGCATGGAACAGCATCAGCAATAGTCTGCCTGGTCAACAATTTCAGCTGGAGCGGCTTTTAGCTACCATGCATGTGTGTGTGGGGGCAGGACAGGAAGGAAGTAAGATCAGGTCGGTCATCCATCCTCTCCTGTCTCCTACGCCCTAACAGCTGTCCTCTCGTGGTCATGAAACATTCACCTGAACTAGCCGTTGATACCGTGCCCACACCGCCGGCCGGCCTGTTCCTCTCCCTTTTCGACCACGCCGCCGACAAAACACATTTTGCACGGCCGGCGACGCCGAATGATCCCGGACAAAATCATGATCATTGGTTAACTTCGGTGCAAGATACATTGTTCTACAGACAATATGCGTGTATGGTACAAGGAATTATTGCTTGCTTCGATCAATTGATTGATTCATGGTGGCGCCTTCGTCTTTGGCAGGTTCTTCAGTTCCTGACGCGTCCAGAATAAGAAAGACGTCCAGAATAAGAAAGACGTTAACTTCTGCATCAGATGAACATATTTTCCATTCAACCTGACATTGTTTTAATATCTAGATGCTCCAGAACATCCAAAAGCAAACAAAAGACAACATCATCACAGTGAATGTTGATGCCGAGGCCATCGCCTTGCTTATGATTAACAGCAGCTAAGGCATCGAAACTTCGATAGCAGTGGACGTTCACAAGGAGTTCACACACGAGAACACAGTAGCCGCAACAGCTTTTCATCACCATCTCCAGAAACGCTACTTTACGGTTCTAAGCCTCGCATTACTATGCACAGGTAAATATTATTCTCACCCCAGACTGTTTCACCACAGTACGATGTTTCACCTAGACTTGTTTTGGGCACCTCTTCAAGCATCTCTCGAGTTCTTCAGTTGAGGTTCTTGTAGATTCTGAAAGAGACAAACACCGCTGCAGCAGCTGCGACAACAGCAAGAGCGGCATAGGTGTCAGCTCTCTCCCAGGTCTCAAACCAGGTGGGCATCGGGCAAGTCTTTGTATTCCCCTTCTTGCTAACAGCACCACCCTCCTTGTCATTCTCCTCAGAGCTCTTGGGGTTCTGCTCAGCTGCGATACTCTTGTCCTGTTTTTCCTTTGGCAGGTCAGTTTGGCATACATGGTTGTTGTCGAGCTCGAGGTCGGTGAGGTTGGTGCAGCGCGCGAGCTCGGCCGGGATCAGGCCGGACACCTTGTTCACGCTGAGCTGAAGCTCCTGCAGCGACGTCAGGTTCCCGAGCGACGCCGGGATGTGGCCGGTGAGGCCGTTGATGGACAGGTCCAGGACGGTGCTGCCCAGCAGGCAGTGGCACATGGGAAACAAAAGTTCCAGGGGCATTCAAGTCCTTTGCCACCCACATTTCACACCGTTAGTGCTGCAAATAGACAGAATGGCGTGAGAGAGAAAAGTTTTTCGAGCTTGGACACTGACGATAGATCGAACTTTTTAGGGACATAGACGATTAGACCATCTTTTTTAATGGCATACAAGTAAAAGACTCTTAATTCTAACCTAACCGGAGAGTATGTATTGTATTTGTCATATTAGTAATGATTGGACCTTATATGCATCAATTTGTTAAGTTATTTATTTATAAGCAGTTTACAAGGTGTTGGACCAATTTGTACATTGTACTCTATCAAGTTATTATATGGTAAACGTAATTTATTCAAATAAAAAGTAAAGAATTTGAAGGGTTCCTTTTATTTACAAACACGAAGAGACCCTACAAAAATACAAGTACTCACCTAAACGAGGGCTAAAGGATAAGTCCTGTAACCATAGTCAATTTTGTCCTGCATGTAAGTTGTTTGTTAATATTTAAAGCTAAAGTATGTTGATTATATATAGGAAAAATATATATTAAAGGGAGATATTACCTTTTGTACAGAGCTAGAACCTCCTTATAAACGACATTCTTCGTGAATCCTTTACTAGTTTCTTTTTTCCTTCCCCTTGTTCATGACTCCATGTTCTTCTCAATAGCCAAGCACCGCTACTTACACAGTTACACCGTCGTCGATACGTCCACCTCTATACCACACTCGTGCCCTTCCACCCCTACCTACCCATGGCCCTACGGATTTTTTTATTTTTAATCCTTTTTTATTCAATATTTCAATAATAATCGCTCCTATTTTTTCGGATCTGACCCTTTTGGTCGCGCCAGACCAAATAACGTTATCGTGCCACATGCATTGGCGCAGTAACATCCGCCACGTTAGATAGCGCTTTCGACGTGGAAAACATTGTCACGCCACTTTTTCAGATCTACAAGTTTATAGTGTAAATCGATTCATGACTTGGAGGTTTAAATCGATTCAGACGTAGATGGGTTGACCCACGGCTGTGCCCCAGCAGCAGCGACAGCCACCGGCCGTGCTGTGCAACACCCCGATCTACTTTTGCAACATCCAGATGAAACCTTTACAACATCCCGATCTACTTTTGAAACATTTAGATGCAACACTTGCAACATATAAAAGAAGACAGATGAAACACTTGAGACATGCGTCTGAAACACTTGCAACATACGTGTACAACCATTGCAACATATGCAACGTTCCGATCTACTTTTCCAACATCCGCATGAAACAATTGAAGCATGCATCTGAAACAACTGAAACACTTGAAATATGGGCTTGCAACATGTCTTAAAAGCATCCAGAAACACGGCATCGCCGCGCGGCCATGACCCACCTGGTGGGCAACTGTGGTGGCGCAGGCTCGCTGGATGGTGCGTGTCCGCACGCCCACCATGCCCGTCGTCCGCCGAGGGAGAGGAGACGCTGCCGGATCTAGGGAGGGCGCCGCCGGCTGAGGTAGGGGAGGGTCAGCGGCTTACTTAGACCTCGTCAGGGTGGGGAGAGGGCCACGGGATCCACGGGCGTTGGGCGCTCCCAATGGGTTAGGACGCCGAGGTGGGGGAGCGCGCTGCCACCAGCTAGGGAGCCAGCCATGGCCACGGGTCAGGGTAGGCGCAGAGCGCGAGCGCGGAAGGGAGGAGGAAGCGAGGAACAGGGTGCGGGAGTGAGCGAGTGAGGCATCCATCCATGGGAAAATTGGTTCCGTAGCATCTAAAGATCGCGACTTCCGTAAAATACCACTAAAAGACATCGGCCTTGTAAAATACCACTGAAACGTGCACACGTTAACTGAAAGTCGCACTCCGTCGCATTTTTTCACCGAAAACTTATTTTTGTACCCTTTTCAACACATCACGTGAACTGGAATGACCTTTGTACCCTTGGCTGGAGGACAAGTCCCAGGCAAACCTTATCCTACCGCATCCTCTAGCACAGACCCGTCCCTCCCAGCTCCCGTGCGGCGCCCTCTCTCCCACCGCCACCGCCCCTTCTCTCCCACCGCCGCCGCCCCTCCCCTTCACTCCCGCCACCGTCGCCCGCCCCTTCTCTCCTGCGCCGTCGCCCGCCGCCCCTCACAGCTCCTGCGCCGCGTCGTCGCCCTCCCCTTCTCTCCCACCGGCGGCGCCGCCCCTCCGAGCTCCTGCGCCGCCACCCCTCCGTCATCCTGGCGTCCCTGAGCGGCCCCTCGAGCCCGGTGTCCTCAGATGCATCCAATGGAGATCCCCGAAGGGTAAGACTGAAACCCTAGCTCGTCCCTTCCCTGTTACTGCTCATTGTTCCTCATATGCTGCTCGTAGATTAGTTGTATTGTAGAAATTAGTTGTAAAACACGTGTGTTGTCAGATACATGGACTGATTTTGTATGGGATTAGAAGTAGGGCATACATGGACTGATTTTGTATCAGAAGATAGTTGACTGATTTTGTACTGATTCAATGGGAATTGCAACAAATGAGTCAGATGGATTAGAAGTGAGGATTCACGTGAAAGTGTTGTTAATTTCTGCACTGCTACTATTTTCAGGATTGATGAGAACAATGCTTGTAGAGTAGTGATTGATGTATGCTCCTTCTCAACTATTGAAGATGGTCGAGCGGTGTACCGAAAGGGCAGATGTTTGGAGTGGTGGGTAGATTCAGATGAGTACTCTATCATTGAGTGGTGGGTATAGATGGTTCCTAATTATTTCATGAAATCAGTGTGAAGCTGTTGGACGAGTTGCTGACATTATACAGATTCCAGCCTTCCTCTGTCGCCAGGTACAACTTTGAATGAAAGGATTTTTTCTGTGGAAATCTTCTAGTGGCCGCTGCTAAGACTGGAAAAATTATCAACATAAAAAAAGGACAATTCTGTACGCCTTCTGTAAGTTGCATCTTACTAACTGGTAGTATAATTGAAATTTGAATACAGGAAATTTTAGCTACTTGCTAATTTAGTATTTAAATCATTACCCTAAAAAGGTTCTGTGCTGTTAAATGTTGCACAAAGTAACAAACATTCCATAGTGTCCTTAGTGCTACTTTTCATAGCAATTTGGTGAAGTTTCTTACTTGATTGTTATGAATGAAGTGCAATGTTGAAAGAATGCGGAACCCTTTGCTCTTACTGGAAATTTTCATTTAATTGAGTCTAATGAAATTTCTGAAGTAACTTGGCTTAAGTTGATAGAATTTTCGCATTACTTTAGCTGACAACGTGAAACTTAACAAAAATGATATCAGTCTGTCCCTATCTGATCTATGATAATCCATTAATCTTCTTGTTGAGTTATAGTGCATGTTTCTTCATATGACCTTTCCCATTTAAGCATACATTTGTCTGATATTTTTTATGGAAAGACAATTATCCAGACATATGTTGTCTTCATATTACTTTAGCTATTTTTTTGACAAGATACACAATTTTGAAGATGTTCTTATAGAATGACCTCCTGGTTAAGGCTTGAAGCTAATTATTTTACTAGATTTACTTGTTTTACTTTTGCATTTGCTTGTCAAAGTGAACCTTTACATCTCCAGGTTATGGTGAACTCTGCAGAGAAAGTAGGGCTTGCTGGAAACCCAAATGTGATGGTCTGTGAACGTGGTACCATGTTTGGCTACAGTTAAGGCATCTTTTGGCTCTTTCTTTTCTGTTTATTGCCCACTTAATAAACATGAAAAAGAGAGAACAATTAATCATTGATGTTGTTCTAGGACATTGCCACTAAGGAGAGTAGGTAACATGTTGTAGGGTTGTAGAATGACTATGAACCAAGTAGCATTAGAGGGATGAATGCTTCTTGAAATATATGATGTCACTGTATAATCATTTTATGAATTCACCAGTTAAAGTCGTGAGAGCTAGATTAGGGTTGCCTTCAGATCATTTGGCATGCAACAAAGTAATTGATACCGTCACTTCTGGAGTTGTGGTTGGAGATCAAGCTGCAGCTCAAGAAGAAGCATCTAGAAGTTCCACAGCAGTGCGCAAACTGTCTCATAGTGCACACCTCATATTATGACCGACAACAAGAAAGATGGCAGCTTCTGTTTCTACACCAACAAGACCACCAGGCACACCAGTGAGTCCAGGGCCAATAAAAAGACGAATGGCAGCACAACTGGATACATCACCAGGAGGCATTGCTAGGAGGGTCATCATAAACTAGGCTAGTGTGATCCTGAATCATTTTATTGAACTGTTGCTGTATGAAAAAGTCATGTACTGAACCTATTTTGGGCATGTGTTGTTCTGCATGTGTTGGACCAGACCAATATGGTTCCTGTACTGTGAACCTATTTGGCCATGTGCTTGCAAGATGTGTTGGTCAATATTAGTCCATGTGTTGAACTAGAATATTTTTCACGTGCTTGTTCAATATTTAGTGCGTATGGTGACTTGTATGTGTTGAAATGCTGTCAGTTGATGTCCTGGGCTTCATTCTTATGTTTTTAGAGCTACTGTACTGGTTTGGGGCTTGATTCTTATGATTTTAGAGCTCCTGTACCAGTTTGGGGGTATTTTGGTCTAAGTTAACAGACCTAACGCTCAAATCTAACAGAATGGTACTTTCAGTTCACGTGTGCATCTTTCAGTGGTATTTTACGGAGCCGATGTCTTTCAGTGGTATTTTACGGAAGTCGTGATCTTTCGATGCTACCGAACCAATTTTCCCTCCATCCATTTCTTACGTCTTAACTGGACATTATCACAATGCTAGCTTCAAAGGCAAGTCAATGTAGAGCATGTGGCACACTGCCAAGAAAACTATTTTTTATCCTCTATAAATATTGATAATTATATAATATAATACTCATATACTCTCTCTGTCCTCAATTAACTGTTGTCGTTGGTTGCCGTGCCAAAAGTTTAACTCGATTTTGCAGAAAATATGTGCAACATTTAGGAAAATATCCAAATTACTCCCCTCAAGTTTGGCATATGTCCAGATTATCCCCTAGACTTACATTTAGTTCAATTTACTCCCTACAACTATTTCAATTGGTCTAGTTTACCCCTTAACATGGTTTGTTGTTTTTGTTTTTCCACGTATTAGTTGAGTCTTAATCTCAACTTTTGTGATATGATAGAGAACATCATAAGTTATGTTAGAAAAACATATCTCAACTTTTTGCCATTATTTTGATAGCTTAGGAAATTTAATAATAAATTAACATGGAGGTACAATATCATATAAAACATAGTTATTAAAAATTCATAGTGTATTTTTCTATTACAAAATACAATGTCCTATATCACCTCACAAAATTTGAAACTAAAATATAATTTGTATTTGTACATAGAGAAACAAAAAAAGAAAAATCTCTTTAAGGTGTTAGTTGGACCAGCTTAAATAGTTGGAGGGAGTAAATTGAACCAAATATTAGTTTAGAGGGTTATTTGGACATACGCCAAACTTGGAGGGAGTGATATAGACTTTTTTTTATTTTATTAAAAATTAGATTTAAATATCTATCTAATGATATTAATTATGTATCATAAATATTATTTTTTTATATATATTTAGTTAAGTTGTTTATTGAGAAACAAAAACGATAGATATTTATGGACGGAGAGAGTATGTAATATATAATCCAGATAATAATAAGATACGGCATCTGCTCCGGTACTCCTCCCTAAAAGGCCCCGTTCACGTGCCCTTGAACCCGGCTTGATCCGCTTCTTTCATCCGGAACAGTGTTTTCCTCTCACAAATTTCTCCGGAATTCCTCTAAACCATCTAAATTCCTCTAGAACCATACCATCCGAACGAGCATTTAAAAGAATTGCACGAATCCCAAAGCAGCCAATTTTCTTCTTAATTATTTTCAGCCTGGGCCAAGCACCCAGCCCATCCAACCCAGCGAGCTCCAGCCCAACAGCCAGCTCGTGCACCAGTCCACGCGCAGCGGCACCTCGCTCGCCAGCACGACGTACACGACCGACTTGGGTGGCTGCGCGTCTCCGTTCTCGCCGGCGCCACGGCCCTCCATCCGGCGACGACGGTAGGAGGCCGAGTGGGAAGAGTGTCTTGCCGAGGCGCGCAGCGGCAAGCGTGAAGGCGTGGAGCTCCCACTCGGGGCAGCCGGCAGCTCCGCATGGCCGTGATCGTGCAAGTCTCGAGCGTCAAGGTGATGCGCCGCCGGACGATGGACATACCCGACGCAGCATGGGTGGCAAACAAGGGCGCGTCCCCCTCTCACTCGTAACGGGGCATACCGCCGGCGGTTCTTGTACCTGTACTGTGGGCATCTGTTCGAACACATACACAGAGGCAGCTACCAGCTCCGCATGCTCCGACGCCCCACAGGCAATGACGGCGATCACGACGGCGCTCGTCTGGAGCATGGCGCACAGCACCCTGTGCTCCAGGGCAACAGCGGGCGCCCAGTGGTGTTCAGGAACTCCGTGAACGGCGTGGCGAGGCCGTCGAAGGCCTCCTAGAGCGGCTTGAGCCTGTCGCCGGGGACGTCGGTGGTGGACTCGGCGCCGTCGACGAGGCCGTCTTTGGCGCGTGGGGGCGCGGACAGGCGCCTCCCGGCTCGTGGCGCGGCGGGGCGCAGGGATTTCTTCTTCCTCAACATCGACGACGACGCTGCCGAACCTCCTTGCCACGGTGCCAAGGTGCGGGCGTCGGTCGGCTGATGAGTTCCGCTGCTTCAGAATGTCGACGCGGCGGCACCATGTCCTTCCTCGGTGAATAAACGGTGGAGCAGCACACGGAAGGGCAGAAATGAATGGATGACGCCGTGACGGTGACTTTAGTTTGGGGACAGGGCTGAATTCAGGGCTGGGTTGGATGGGCTGGGTCTAAGCGTGGCCCAGACTGAAAACAATTACGAAAAAATTAATTACCTTAATTGGCTGCTTCGAGATGTGTGCAAATTTTTGAGAAAGGAGTACCGGAGCAGATGCCATAAGATACAATTAAAAATTTTCCTCTCCCATCCTTTCCTCCTGCTCCTAGTTTTTACTTTTTAGAGTCCTTTACGGACAGGTTTCTCCTCATCCTTTCGTCCTAAATATATCTTTTATTACGACAGGTTTAAGTAGGCGGTGAAAATGATTTTACAGAAAAGGATCCATGCGGCCACGCCACGCCACGAACGTTGCAGTTACGCACCCTAACACCGACCTGAATCCCAACCAACCCCTTAATTACGCCATCATACGGTAGGAGTATTTACGGTAACGACCGCTCCTCCTGCGCTCGTCCACCACCTCTACGACTACTTCTAGCGACGAGCCCGTCGTGCCAGCAAGCAGCCAAGCCAAGCCCCGCGGCCCCATGGGCAGGCACAAGGCCTCGCCTCCGGCCGCGGTCCGCCGTCGCATCGGCGGCGCCGGGGCGTCCGCCATCCGGTGGGCGCTGCGCGTCGCGACCAGCATCGTGGCCTGGACGCTGCTCCTCCACCTCTTCACCTTCCTCGGCATCCCCCGCCCGCCGCTGCCCATCGCGCGGCCGTCCTGCCTGGGCGGCCGCAGCAACTCCACCGCCGCTGACTCCATGGTTGCGGCCGGCGAGGTCGGGCACCTGGCGCCCCCGGCTCTGCCTCCCAGAAGTGAGTGGCTCTCGTCTTCTTCAACCGGGGGGGGGGGGGGGGGGGGGGGGGGGGGGGGGGGGGGGGCTCGTGGGTCTTGGGGTTGGGTTTCATGGAATCTGGGCCGTCTTCCTGCTCTGGTCTTGGTTGGGGGGATGGGGCGCTTCGTGCTGCCCCGATGGCGGCAATCAGAATGTGGTAGTTCTAGAGCATTTGTCCGTTGGATCAAATTGTTCTCCAGAGTAAATAAAAAGGGAACGCTTAAATTGACTCATTTTGACTAATATCGCGCACATTTTGGATGTTGGGCGATTCAGAAGTTGCCAGATTTCTGAGTTGACGATCAATTGCTCCCTCTTTGTTCTTGGTCATTGGGATTCTTATTTGTTTCGTAGATTGTGATGTGGACGTAAGAGGGGTTGCCAGAAAAATAGACTTCGCTGGGGTGTGGTGATGTGCGTGGTCGGATTGCTATTCTCCGTGAAATCGTGCATTGGGGTCTGAATCGGTTCATATCAAGCGAATGATTGTGCCATCTCTTCGTTTGATTTTCTTTTCTTTTCTTTTGGGGGTGGGGGGAGCTTGTTGGAATGGACAATCTTCCAAGTTGTAAGTAGAATGAGAAATACCAAGTCTCATGATCTGTAAGTAATAGTAGGCCCGGAAACGATTTGATCTTTTGCAAAGAAAATTTTCAGGTTTAAAACAACAACAACAACATGAAGACTGACTACTTAGTAAGATTCTAATCATTATGTAGGTGCTAGGTGGCGAAATTAATCAAGCTTCTGCTTTGTTTATACCATTATTAGATCATGGTGTAGTTGCAGTAGAGTGCTCAAGAATACAGTTTGCTCGTGTTTATCAGAGTATACTGCATAGCATGTTGTTGACAGTAGTCTATCATGTTATTCCATTAATATGATAGTTCACTCCAAATATAACATTTATTTCTTCTTGTAGGGCTTTACAAGAGTCATGGCTACCTTCTAGTTTCATGCAATGGTGGTCTGAACCAAATGCGAGCAGCGGTTAGTACTTATATTATGCTCTATTAGTGTATCTTACACTTCCTCTATTTACTCATTGGCAGCTTCAAGTACAGCAAAAAGCCTCAAACTATGTTTTTCTTATGCTTTGCGAAATATTGTTTTGTGCAGATATGCGACATGGTGACTGTAGCGCGCTACTTGAATCTAACCATGGTGATACCTGAACTTGATAAGCAATCCTTCTGGGCTGATCCTAGGTGTGCATTTTGCCCTATGCTTTCTTGGTCGATTACAGAATTAGGCAAGAGTAATGATGCAAACTTGTTATAATTTTCAGTGATTTTGGGGATATTTTTGATGTAAATCATTTCATCGATTCATTGAGAAATGAAGTGAAGATTGTCAAAGAACTCCCACAGAAGTTCAGTGAAAAAGTTCCTCTGTCAATGCAACCAATCAGCTGGTCTAGTGAGAAATACTATTTGAGGCAGGTTAGATAGTATTTTTTCTCTTACAATTAGAACTACTTTTTTTTCTCTTCTGTCA
This sequence comes from Miscanthus floridulus, assembly GCF_019320115.1. Classification (NCBI taxonomy): domain Eukaryota; kingdom Viridiplantae; phylum Streptophyta; class Magnoliopsida; order Poales; family Poaceae; genus Miscanthus; species Miscanthus floridulus. Next base: position 159,577,791 of record NC_089580.1, read on the forward strand.
GTTGTTGGTTCTCACAATCAGCGGTCTTGTTTTCAGATCTTGCCTCTAGTACGAAAACACAAGGTTGTACGTTTTAGCAAGACAGATTCTCGCCTTGCAAACAATGGCCTGCCTCTGAAGCTCCAAAAACTTCGCTGCCATGTTAACTACAACGCATTGAGGTTTACACCATCCATTGAGGCTCTAGGAAACAAGATGATCTCAACTCTCAGGACAACTGGATCTTTTATTGTGCTTCATCTGAGATATGAGATGGATATGCTTGCTTTCTCTGGCTGTACACATGGATGTTCTGATGAAGAAACAGAAGAGTTGACAAGAATGAGGTTCTTTTGATATTACTGCTTCATAATCAACTTTATTTTCTCCTCCCAACCTTTATCTCCAATACTCATTGTTGTCTGTTCTTGGGACCTCAGATATGCATATCCCTGGTGGAAAGAAAAGGAAATAGACTCTGAGAAGAAAAGGCTTGAGGGATTGTGCCCCCTTACTCCTGGAGAAACAACTTTAGTACTCAAAGCTCTTGGTTTCCCCAGAGACACTCGAATATATATTGCGTCAGGTGAAATATATGGTGGTGAAAAAAGATTAGCTGTATTGAAGACAGAATTTCCTAACATTGTAAGCTCATCTTAACTCCACATCCATAATTTTTTTGCTTGCAATGCTACAAGTATATGCTTATTTGCTATTGTAAAATGTAGGTGCGGAAGGAGATGCTTTTATCTGATGATGAGTTGCAACCCTTTCAGAGGCACTCAACTCAAATGGCAGCACTGGACTATCTTGTTTCTGTCGCAAGTGATGTTTTTATCCCCAGTAATGATGGAAACATGGCTAAAGTTGTAGAAGGACACCGTAGGTCTGCATACTTTGTTTGACTTTCCTAGCATTTAACTGTTTATTCCTCCTTGACTTCCATCAAGTACATCTATTATTGCAACTTGGTTTAGTAGGAAGTGTGTAATGTTTAGTTTTTGTGCAGACATGTGTGTACTATTTGTGCTCACGGGAGTGTTGTAGTTATACGTTCTTTTCCTCCTTAAGAAAGCACTGAAGAATCATGGCAATATAAACAGCAAAAGAAAATGCCACTTGATTAGCTGACAAGTGCTTATGCTGGGAATGCAGGTTTACAGGCTTCCACAGAACCATACAGTTGGATAGGAAGAAGCTAGTTGAGCTTATAGATCTTTTCGAAGATCAGGAGCTGTCCTGGGAAGAATTCTCTGTTGCTGTCAAGGAGCTCCACGGGGGCCGAATGAGCCAGCCCACCAGAAGGAGAATTATCCCCGGACAACCAAAGGAAGAGGACTACTTTTATGCTAATCCTCATGAATGCCTTGGACCTGCAAAAAAGCGAAGGGGTAGATTAAAACATATGGAGATTTGAAAGCCGTGTGCTTAATGCCTAGTGGGCCACTGCAGATAGAAGGCCAAAGTGAAATTGGTAATGAGATAGCATTTACATGCCATTTTAAATAACCAGATTAGCTGGCTGCAGCAATGGTGAAACAACCTTCAGCGTCCTCATTTGACTGATCTCTGCTCATGATTTTTGCCGAGCCACACCCTCGTGGAGTGCTGTTGGGTGAACAAACTGGTAGCCATTAATCTGCCTGGTGGAGCTGATCTCTGCCACGAATTGAAGATGATTCTTCATGTTGATGATCAGCAGGGAGCATCAAGAGAAGCTTTTGCCATTCAGAAACTTGATGGACATTATTGGTTCCTGGATTCGGATTTCGCTGATTCTGTTTTCTTTTTGCCCCTACTACCGAGATATATTGTGGCATAGTCTGACTGAGCTGAGAGATGACATGGCACATATTAATCTGTAGATGTCATGCTCTGTTGTGGTCAGTAGCATGTACGAGGGATATGTTGTATACTTTGTATTAGGTAGTTAAACCTGTTGTCGGTGTAAAAAGACCTCGTGCAACTTTGGAAAGGAAAGCAGTGTAAATGCACTGAAGAATTGTATCGTTCGATACCAAGAGTGGCAGGCAAGCCTTGCTGCCTTGGAATTTGCAATGGTTTAGCATAGCTGATGTTTAGCATCTACTCCCTCCATCCCAAATTGTAAGTCATTCCAAGAATCTTGAAGAGTCAAATTTTTTTAAGTTTGACTAAAATTATAGAGAGAAATACAAAGATTGATGACATCAAATAGGTATAATATGAAAATATAACTAATGAAGAATCTAATGATACTTACTTGGTAGGATAAATATTATTATTTTGTTATATAAATTTGGTCAAACTTAAAAAACTTTGACTCTCCAAGATTCTTGGAATGACTTACAATTTGGGATGGAGGGAGTATCTCTGATTCTCGCTGATGACCCGTTCGATTTTCAGCTAGATCCATTACGACTTTTCCAGGATTTGGATTTGGATGTGTAAAACTTCTTAGCTCGATGAAAAACTAGCTCATATCTGGCTCAGTGTTAGTTTGTAGTAGATGACAAGACAGTAAGCTTTGGGGCGGGTCCAGCTCAATTCATGGGTATTCAGTTGAATACATATTATTTTGGGGGGAAATGTGTATATATAGTGTATACTTTGTATATAAGTGCAAAAACGAAAATGGACCAAATTTAAATCGATTCAGGCCGATAGCCCACAAGCTTTGCTTTCCCCACCAGGGCCACCACCCAAATGCCAATCCCGATTCCGCCATCCCCGAACTTGAGGAACCTACACGAGCAGTCGCGGTGGCAGCCGGCGGAGAGCGCAGCTTGGACGTGTCCCTCTGTCCAGCACTCGCAGCTTCGCTTCTTCCATTCTTCTCCATTTCACGCCATGCCTCGCAGTGGAGGGCTTCTTAGCATATGTACATTGTATATCTGTCTCTTTGAGCTTGCCAATACAGTTCAGTTGGTCACTCTAACATGGTACGTAGTAGTAGCAAACATTCGTCTGTATGCACCTTGTGGTGGAGACAGGGAAGACTGAAGAGGGAACCCTTGCTTGTCTACAGCTGAAATGACTAAAAACTTTGTACCAGTACGGAGACATCGCACTGCGACTAAACTATGGATCTGTACTTGCCTGGAGACGAATGTTAATGTTCAGAGCTATGTAGACAACTCAGCGCGCGTTTAGTTCGCGAAAAGTGCGAAATTTGGCTACTGTAGCAATTTCGTTTTTATTTGACAATTAGTGTTCAATCATGGACTAAGTAGGCTCAAAACGTTCGTCTCGCAATTTCCAACCAAACTGTGCAATTAGTTTTTATTTTCGTCTATATTTAATGCTCCATACACGTACCGCAAGATTCGATGTGACAGGTACTGTAGCACTTTTTGGGAAAACTTTTCGCGAACTAAACAAGGGCTCAGAATTGTGCACTTGCATTACGAGGTCACCCTAAAGTGCACTGATCATTTTTATTTCATTTTACTTTTATTGCGTCCATTTTGTGACACCAAATTCTCACTGTTGCAATTAAATATATTGCTTACATGCACGTTTAAAGTATAGGGGGGTTATGATGGAAGTGCTTTGTGAAAGAAAGACTTGGGATCTAGGTCTAGGATGCCTCCCCACCTCCCATGAGAATGTAGGAGATTAAATCTAAGTGGACTCCTGGAAATGTTCAACCATGGAATCTGAGCAATTGAAGGCATCATTATACAGTAGGACCAATAAGCAAATTACAGTTATGGGAACGACTTCAGTAACACAAGGCTTCAGAACGTGCATAAACAAATTGCGAGGAAACATGCACTTGTCAGCAGCTAATTTCCTACTGGAAAAAACACATCACCCAGAATAGCCTCTATGTATCACTACAGAACATCACAATACAACTGTTGTAAAATGTCCGCTCGTTGTGATACAGTAGCAAACTGCAAAAAAACATGGCACTCAGCACACAACTGGTGCATAATCGATAACACTAGGACACTAGGTATTATACAAACTTACACTCCAAAATCAGGAATCGGTGCTGCAAAACGGTACAGAACTTCTAAGACTAGTTAATTTCCGGTTCCTAGAACTATACAACCAAAGCTAATGGAAATATGGACATTTGGTGGTAACCCGCAACTGAAAGAATGAACAACCATTCACATGCTACCTAATTTCTGGCTTGCTACAGGTCTATCACTCTATCATAGCTCGGAGAGTATAGCAGGGATATAGTGAGATAGCTCAGCGGTGAGTGACTGGAACCCATTGACAAGTTGGGTGTGGAATTCCTGGTCTTCTTCCCCTATCAATCTGGAATGCACACGGATTGCACGCTTGCAGACAGCCATGAATTCAAGCAATGCAGCGATGAGTTGCTGCAGTTCTTGGGATCTGAGCCTAGTAGCTGGCTCACCAGATAAGAATGCAGTGCACACACTTAATACCCCACTGTTGACCTGCATGGCAATATCAAAAGAATTAGCTAAAAAAGCAAGAAAATGAGCAAACGGTAGTGACAAACTCATAAATCTTTCCATTTCTGCAAAGGGGGTTCAGCCTCACCTGCACAGCCACACTTCCTTGGAGTATCCTTTGCAAGCTTTGAAGCCTTGGGAGTTGATCACCTTCAGAACTCCGTGGTTCTTCTAGTTCATTTCTCAATGCAGCTGTTCTTGTTTCGATCATTCCAATCGCATTCTCGACAGGAGAGAACTCCAGAGATTCAGATTTGGTAACTAGCAGGCGGTTCACCAAAGCAGGAAAGAAACCCTCTGTCTGGAGCACCGTGCGCCTCTTCCACTGGTCTTCTAGACCACCTTGTGTTTTTCCATTTTTTGTGAATGGTGTATCGAAAAGAAAACGGTCAAAAACACGTGCACGAACAATACCAGTAGACAGAGAAAAAATCCTTTCCCTCCTGCTACTCAAGTCCTCATCCTCCATCACAGGATCAACAGCAGTGATCTGTAAATAGCAGACGCCAGGCTGCAACTCATCAGCATTGACTTGTCTAGAGTCTGGAATTATGTGTAAAGTGTGACTCCCATCCATTTTAGCCTCATATATATGACTAAGCTTCTCCATAATATCACCAAGACGTACATCCCGTGGTTCTCTAAATACATACTCCTTTTTATTGAGCTTGCCAAAACGCTCACCATAGAAACCAACTCGGTAGTATGTGGCATCAATGAATGGTATAGGACTAGCCTCCTGTTCAAGAATTGACTCATAGATGTTTGTGAGTGATGTATGGCATTTGGCCAGCTGTCCATAAGCCCTTCTGCTTTTATACACAGGAATTATGAGTTCCTGAATGCTTGCACAAAAATGGTAGAGTTCGGCTTGTGTGAAGAGTTTATTGGCAAGTTGAAGATATTTAACCGCTGAGTCCACTGTTAATTTGGATGCACCATATCCCTCAACTTCAGCTGCAGATGCTTCTGCACTCACATCAGTGTTGACGATAGGGCAAATCTTGCGCAGCGAAGCAACATGCTCCTTGCTCCACACAGCATCATTCCTTCCAACAAGTGCCTGTAAGAAAGTTTCAGAGGTTACAAAACTCCATACAGAATATGTCAAGATTGCAGGAATAAAAGATAGTGCAGGAGCAAAGATCACGACCTGCATGATCACGCCAGCTACAGCAACTGCACATTGTGCTGCTTCAGCCCATGATTGCATCTCCTGGTGTGCATCACACAGATGCAGCAACCACATTATGTGAAGATCTGGAACGGGCGCATAGGCCATAGCTAGTTTATAGAAACCCTCGGCAGCTGCATACCTGTCTACAGTCACTACAGAAGTAACAGAACCCTACAAGAATTATTTCGATTTACATGTCATCAGTTGTAGAGGACTCAAATAAAGTGGCAGAGCCAAGCATATTACCGTTACTTGTATGTTAATGTCTTAAATTTAATTTCCTTTTGCAGATTACAAATTGCCATTTTGCCACAACAAATAATGGATAGCACACTAGAATTCATTGGTGAACTTTGCTTACCAAGAGGGCATGTTCCAGACCAGCATCAAGGGCCTGGACTAGACATTTAGACAGATGTTTCACCTCTACCCAAGACCACCTATTATCAGAGGAACCTTCAGGGGTCACCTCCAATGCAGTAACAGGGAGGCCACAATCTTTTAACAGATCCTTGCTTCTCACATCAGCCATTTGCTCCAGTGATTTCCTAAGGCGCCGAGCTTCACTACTTTCTTCAAGAGAACCATCGGATTTCATTTGAGTTACTTGCACATCGGACATCAACTCTGACAAAGTAATTGTCAACATGACCCTCAACCTTGTAGTGTTCTTGAAATAGTTGAATGAGTTCTAGAACCACAAGAACATCTATATCAGTATCATTCAATTGAAGACCAGATAAAGCTACAATTCAGCTAAGCAGCTTACCCTAACAAGAATCTGCAACCCAACAACAGCTCTTTTTCTAATCGAATCATTTCGGAAAACAGCAAGCCGCAAAAGATGAAAAGCAATTTGCTTCAAGAAGCGGTCATTCTCCCTTGCCATTAGTGTTGCACCATGAAGATTAAATATATTGTAGACCACAGGAAGGAAAGCCTTCCAAAAAGCCAAGGGCTGGCTCCTAGATAAAAGACCCATTAAGATAGATGTTACACAATCTAGCTTCGCATAATCAGTAGTGATGCTTCGAGTGCCTGCAGCAACTGAAAACTTCTCAGTTATTCCCAACACTTCGAGGCTCACAGCAGTACTGAGATTTTCTTCCCAAAGTTCCTGTAAGAATTGTCTGAGGTTAAAGAGAGAAACGTGTAACCTGCAACACCACATATGATAATTAGATTAGACATAGAGTATACCAATTTTTGTCTCAGTACTGGATGTAGAGACTCTCTCAATGCCCTGGCGGTTGACCCGATTCTTGAAGATTGCGCTTGAGCTAGTGCTTCCCTCAATGAATAGGGTTGGTTAGGGGAACTTAATTGAGGGCTAACCCTGTTCCACATGTATCCATTTTCTGGTGTTCCCTGAGGCTACATTAAATAACAGTGATCATTATGAAATGAAATAACTAATATCAAACTGGCTGTAAATTAAGGAGGTACTTTATTCACATCAGTTTAGGAAGTATATGCGCATGCCACAGTGTTTTCAAATCGCTCTGTTAATCGACAAATCAGTCCCTGGACATCAATTAGGTGAAGCTGTCATGTGGAGCCGCCGGCCTCGGACACGAGGTGCAGCCAGGGCAGCCCCCAAGGGTGCTCATGGCCTGGAAGAACCCAAGGAGGCTTAGGCGGCTGGAGGGGCTGCAGTCTTTAAGGCAATTAAGTAGAAGTTGAGGAGATTAAGGAATTAATTAGCCAGCTAGCAGTTAATGGCTGGCGCAAGTAGCAGTGGAGCTGAGCTCCTATATGTACCCCCTATACTCGTTGAATGAAGAAAAGAAAAGAAGTTATTCCCAAATCTCCATCTCTCTCTCTGTTATTCTTAATCTCACCCCCTGCTGTGGTAGTCAGGCAAAAAACCTGGCACCTCCATTACCTGGTTCGAGTTATGAACTGAGAAGCCAAGGGCCTCCAACTCTAGGCGCCCAGGTCCTTGACAACTTGGTATCGGCTAGCCGGCGCTCTTCTTCCATCTCCGCCCCGCACTCCAACCCTGCTTCATCCACCGCCTCAGCAGCCTCCACTTCCTTGCCTAATGGCTGAGCCGTCCACCGCCGACCTGGCCAAGATGATCCAGGCCTTCACCACCACCATGAACGCCTCCATCAGCGACCTTCAACAGCTGGTCGCCGCTCTTCAGCAGGCCCAGCCACCGGCGTTCTCTGGCTCAGGATCGCGAGGCTCGAGCCACGGTGACCACCACAGGGACCGCCCACCTCGGTTCCAGAAGCTGGACTTCCCCAAGTTCGACGGGAAATCCGGTCCGCTGGCCTTCCTTAACAGATGTGAGTCGTATTTTCATCAACAGCGTATTGCAGAGCCGAGGAGCAAGTTTGGATGGCGTCATACAACCTTGAAGACGGCGCCCAGATGTGGTTCCTCCAAGTGCAGCAGGACGAGGGTACGCCGTCTTGGCGCCACTTCACCGAGCTCCTCAACCTCCACTTTGGGCCGCTGATCCGCTCCAACCCCCTTGGTGAGCTGATGGTGTGCAAGCGGACGAGCTCAGTAGCAGAGTACCAGAACCGCTTCGAGGCGCTGCTTCCTCGCGTCGGCACACTCACGAAGGCGCAGCGCGTACAAGCGTTCACGGCAGGACTGCAGCCGCCGCTCAACCTAGACGTGGAAGTCCACAACCCGCAGTCCCTCGTCATCACCATGAGCCTCGCGCGCAAGCTGGAGCTGCGTGAGCAGTACTACCCCGCCGCTTGTTCCAGCTCCGCCTGCGCCACGGCAGGCCATGCGCGGCCTCTTGACGGGGCCACCACCACAGCTGGCCCTGCCAGCCCCCCCCCCCCCCCCACCTCGTGCAGTCGCCCCTTCTCTCACCGTCGAGGGCTGCCAGGTGAAGCGGTTGTCCCAATCAGAGATGGAGGAGCGGCGCCGCTTGGGCCTCTGTTTCAACTGCAATAAGAAATTTGGCAGGGATCACAACCACGCCTGCCAGCACATCTTCCTCCTCGATCTGGCCGAGGCCGATGACGACGATGATCCTGAGCAGACCGACGCTGCGGTTGACAACCCGCTCATCTCACTACTCGCCATGGCAGGCGTCCGCTCCAGCGAGACCATGCAGGTCCGCATCCAGCTGGGCAGGGGCGTCCTTAGTGGCCCTGCTGGACTCGGGCTCCACCCACAACTTCGTGTCCGAGGAAGCAGCGGCACGCACCTCCCTCAAGCTCCGACCCCACGGCAACATGAAGGTCACGGTGGCGAATGGGGAACGGGTGCCATGCCCCGGCATCTACAGTGTCGTTTCCTTCTCCATCGCCGGCGAACCATTCTCCACCGACTTTTTCGCAATACCTCTGGCCGGTTACGACGTCGTCCTCGGCACCGAGTGGCTGGCCTCCCTTGGCTCGATCCTCTGGGATTTCGGCACACTCACCATGTCCTTCTGGCACCGAGATCCCAGGGTGTGCTGGACACGGGCATCACCGGGGGCACCGGCCCATCTCTACGGGCGTGCAGCGCGGCTGATGTCCTGCCAGCCCTGCTGGACGAGTTCGCCGCGGTCTTCACCGAGCCAACCGGCATGCCTCCGCCTCGATCCCGAGATCACTGCATCAACCTTATCCCGGGGATCCTCGCCGATGGCGGTCCGGCCCTACCGCTACCCCGCTTCCCACAAAGACGAGTTGGAGCGCTAGTGCACCACTATGCTGGAACAGGGGCTTATCCAGCGCAGCACATCGGCGTTCTCCTCCCTGGTCTTGCAGGTCAAGAAGACGATGGGAAGTGGCGCTTCTGCGTCGACTACCAGGCCCTCAACGCTATTACAGTCAAGGACGCCTACCCCATTCCGATGGTCGACGAGCTCTTGGATGAGCTTGTACGGCGCCCGGCTTCTTCACCAAGTTAGACCTCCGCTCCGGCTATCATCAGGTTCGCATGATCCCAGCCGACGTGGAGAAGACGGTGTTCAGAACCCATGATGGGCTCTCTGAGTTCCTCGTCATGCCGTTCGGGCTGTGCAACACCCCAGCAACATTCCAAGCACTGATGAACGACGTTCTCCGCCCCTTCCTGCGCCGCTTCGTCCTCGTCTTCTTCGACGACATACTGATCTACAGCGCCTCCTTGGCTGAACACCTTCACCATGTGCACGCTGTCCTCACCGTGCTGCATCAACACCGGCTGTTCGTCAAAAGGTCCAAGTGTGCCTTCGGCGTTCACTCCGTCGCGTATCTGGGGCACATCATTTCAGCACAGGGGGTGGCCATGGACCCTGATAAAGTCCAGGCTGTGACTGGCCGCAGCCCCGCTCGGCGCGCGCGATCCGAGGTTTCCTTGGGCTTGCGGGGTACTACCGCAATGTTCGTCAAGGATTTTGGCGCCATCGCAGCCCCCCTGACGGCCCTACTGAAGGAGGGGTTCACCTGGAATGAGGCAGCGGGCGCAGTCTTCGTCGCCCTCAAGACGGCCATCACCATGGCATCGGTACTGGCCCTGCCCGACTTCGCGCAGCCATTCATCGTTGAGTGCGACGCTTCGATGCATGGCTTTGGGGCCGTTCTCCAAGACCAGCACCCCATCGCCTTCTTCAGCCGTCTTGCTGCCCCTCGACATCAATCCTTGGCGGCATATGAGCAGGAGCTGATTGGATTGGTGCTGGCCATCCGCCACTGGAGGCCATATCTTTGGGGCCGCCGCTTTCTGATACGTACTGACCATTTTAGACTCAAGTTTCTTTTGGATCAGCGGCTGACCACCATTCCCCAGCACCATTGGGTGGGCAAGCTGCTGGGTTTCAACTTCTCCGTGGAATACAAGGCAGGCAGCACCAATACGGTAGCCGACGCCCTGTCCCGCCGTGACACGGAGGAGACAGCGATCTTGGCTCTCTCGGGACTGCGCTTTGACTTCATCGAGCGCTGCGACAAGCTAATGTTCAGGACCCCGCACTGGTCGCCATCAAGGAGATCACTTCCTCCTAGCGCGCGGCTCCCTGGTCCCTCGTCGATGGGCTGGTCGCATTCCAAGGGCGCCTCTACATCCCGCCTGGCGCCCCCCTCCTCTAGGAACACCTCGCTGCCATTCACGATGACGGCCACGAAGGAGTCCAACGCACACTCCAGCGCCTGCGCCGCGACTTCCACTCGCCGAACATGCGTGCTGTGGTCCAGGACTATGTGCGCGCGTGTGCCACCTGTCAGCGCTACAAGTCCGAGCACCTGCACCCAGCAGGCTTTCTTCTTCCCCTGCTGGTGCCAACAGCAGTATGGGTGGACATCGGGATGGATTTCATCGAAGCTTTGCCGCGCGCGGGAGGCAAATCCGTCATCCTCACCATTGTTGATCGGTTCAGCAAATACTGCCACTTCATTCCGCTGGCCCATCCTTACTCAGCGGAGTCCGTGGCGCAGGCTTTCTTCTCCGACATCGTGCGCCTGCACGGTATTCCGCAGTCCATCGTCTCGGACAGGGACCCGGTGTTCACATCCATTTTCTAGAAAGAGCTGCTGCGCCACGCCGGAGTCAAGCTCCACATGACGACGGCGTTCCACCCGCAGTCTGATGGCCAGACAGAGGCAGCCAACAAGGTGATCGTCATGTATTTGCGCTGCCTGACTGGCGATCGCCCCCGTCAGTGGCTGCGCTGGCTGCCATGGGCGGAATACATCTACAACACCGCCTTTCAGTCCGCACTCAAGACCACTCCATTCCAGCTCGTCTACGGCCGTGAGCCACCCTCCATCTTCTCCTATGAGCCTGGCGAAACCAGGGTGGTTGTGGTGGCCAAGACCATGGCGGAACGCGATGAGATGCTAGGCTGATGCCCAGGCCTGGCTGGAGCAAGCTCAGGACGTCTACAAGCAGTTCTACAACAAGCATCACCGCGACGTTCACTACAGCATGGGTGATTGGGTCTGGCTTCGTCTCCGCCATCGTGCCCCGGCCTCCCTCCACGGCGTCACCAAAGGGAAGCTGCGGCCCCGGTACAATGGGCCGTACCGCATCTCTGCCATCATCAACGACATCACCTTCAGCCTTGAGCTCCCTCCCCACGCCCGGTTGCACGATGTCTTCCACGTCGGGCTCCTGAAGAAGTTCGTGGGCACTCCCCCGGCCACCCCCCCGGCTCTGCCTCCTATGCATCATGGCGCCACACAGCCGGTTCCAGAACGCGCCTCACGCACCAGGCTGGCCCAAGGCGTCCGCCAAGTCCTGATACATTGGCAAGGCGAGCCCTCAGCCTCCGCTGCCTGGGAGGACATTGACAGCTTCATCGAGCGTTACCCAAGCTTCCAGCTCGAGGACGAGCTGCTCGTCGAGGAGGGGGGGGGGAGAGATGTCATGTGGGGCCGACAGTCAACCGCCGGCCTCGGACACGAGGTGCAGCCAGGGCAGCCCCCAAGGGTGTGCATGGCCTGGAAGGACCCAAGGAGGCTTAGGCGGCTGGAGGGGCGGCTGGAGGGGCTGCAGTCTTTAAGGCAATTAAGTAGAAGTTGAGGAGATTAAGGAATTAATTAGCCAGCTAGCAGTTAATGGCTGGCGCAAGTAGCAGTGGAGCTGAGCTCCTATATGTACACCCTGTACTCGTTGAATGAAGAAAAGAAAAGAAGTAATTCCCAAATCTCCCTCTCTCTCTGTTATTCTTAATCTCACCCCCTGCTGTGATAGTCAGGCAAAAACCCTGGCACCTCCATTACCTGGTTCGAGTTATGAACTGAGAAGCCAAGGGCCTCCAACTCTAGGCGCCCAGTTCCTTGACAGAAGCAATTCCATTAGTTTCCCTAGTCACTCAATCAGACGACTAATCGTCGACTAGTCACAACTAGTCGGTGCTTTCTAGTCGAACGATCAGCCTGTAGAAAGCAACTTGGTCTTCAGCAGGTCAGCCCAGTAGCATTCAAGGCCCATACCACCACCTATATACTAGTTACACTGGCTGACCTAGCCGCCAGCTGAACCGAGCGAGCGTGAACCAATGAAGCTTTAGGTGCATCTCAGAATCTCAGAGGTCGTAATTTTCCTAGAGCTGCTCGAGGTGATGGTCCCAGTAGGAAAACAGCAGCTTGTGGTGATTATAGTCAGCCTAAAGTGCACAATTGAGTTATGCAAGGAAGATTACAAGTTCAGTGGTTGCTGTAAGTGAAAATATCAATGAGGATGATGAAAACAGAGAGGAGGGTGTGCTTATTGATGGCAGACATGATCCCTCTTTTCTAACTCGAGAAGATGAAGATGAAGATATGGAGGATGAATCTGGAACCAGGATTGAAGAGGGGCTTTCCAATTGGATAGGGCTTTGGATGGCTGAATGCTGATGTGCAGCATATGCTGCAAACTGGGTTTTTTATGATGACAATTGACAAGCTTTCTTTCATAGTTTTTTTTAGTATTAGTTACCATCATGAACTTTCAGATTTAAGAACTTGTTAAGTTATTAAGCACTTCAATGTGCAGCAGTAAGCACTCTTGTTTAGCATTTCCATTTATCGTTGGCTGCCTGTTATGCTACCTGAATGCCAAATGCTAGATGCTAATATGCTATGCTAAGTGCTTTATTTAAGCTGTCCTGGGTCACATGTCAACTAGCCCCAAACTAATCACGACTAGTTGATGCCTAGGCACGATTAATCACCTAGTCTGTGACCAGGCGACTAGAGTCCATATCATGATTTGAAAACATTGCTTGACACACGGTCAATTCCACTGTTGCAGGCAGTGGCATGGAACATCAGATGTTTGGTTTCAGGAACCACCCCCATAATATGAGGTGGTGCATCATGATTCCATCCCATGAATTGGTGCAATGACTCCATCCCCCATGCCTATACTAATTACTAGCTTGTGAGGGATGAGGCTGTGGTGAATCAACTCATTCCATTCCACAAACCAAACAAAAAGGTGAGTGAGAACATGATGGACGTCCAATTCCTCAAACCAATGTTTTCAAGGCGGTAAGGCGAGGCGTGGCGACTGACTACAGCCTTACGTTTAAGCGAGTAAGGCGTAAGGCGAGGCGACGTCTTAACAACTTAAGGAAAATTTAAAACAACAGAGCAGTAAATGGTGAAGAAAAAAAGAAAAGGAAAAACGAAAAAAGAAAGGAGTAAGTGGTCTGGCCCAGCCCACCAGGCACATGTGCCCCTCACGTCTTCATCTCTCTCTAATCCCTCTCTCCGCAGCGCCGCCGCAACTCTCTCCGTCTCTTGCTTCCCTCTCTCCTGTAGGCCAGTGCCGATTGGGAGGCGGCCGCGGTTCGCCGGCGGCTGCTCCCCGCGAAACTTGACCAGAGGGGGAAGC